>NC_135311.1:126148159-126448159 GCF_048772815.1 Callospermophilus lateralis | reverse complement strand
CTTGATTGTACACGTGTTCCTCATCGAGAATCCCAGATACCAGTGTTGCAATCTCACAGCCTAAAAGCATTTCAGTAATCATGGTAGGCTTTACCTTCAGCAGTGTTGAACCTGACATGAGAGAGAGATTCTGTATTGTTTTATTATTATTATTATTATTTTTTTTTTGGTACTAGGGATTGAACTCAGGGCTCCTCGACCACGGAGCCATATCCCCAGCTCTATTTTGTATTGTATTTAGAGACAGGGTCTCACTGAGTTGCTTAACGCCTCCCCTTTGCTGAGGTTGGCTTTGAACTCTTGATCCTCCAGAGCAGCTGGGATTATAGCTGTGCCCCACCCCATTTCCATGCCCAGCTGGAAATGTTATTTCTATAAAGTGTTCAATTTGAAATTTTTTTTTTTTAATATTTATTTTTTAGTTTTCGGCAGACACAACATCTTTATATGTGGTACTGAGGATTGAACCGGGGCCGCACACATGCCAGGCGAGCGCGCTACTGCTTGAGCCACATCCCCAGCCCTGAAATTTTTTCTGCAGTGTCATAGTATATTTACAAATTAAGTTTACAAATTGGAAATTTATTAATTAAGATATTGAGTATTTATTCTCATAATGTACATATTCTCACTTTTTAAAGGCTTGGTTCTCTTGGAGGATTAAGGAATTATATGATTTGAATATATATATATATATATATATATATATATATATATATATATATGTGAAGGCATATAAAGAAGAAAATATTTATATAAAGAAGAAAGCATTTAATAGGATAAGAAAGTTGAATATGGTAGATAAACACACAGGCTTTGAAGTCTTAAGGATGTGGGTTCAGATAATACCTCTGCTTCCAGTTGTGTTGTGTGAGCTTGAGCCGGTCATTTACCTATTCTAAGTTTTCTCATTTGTAATACCTGTTTTTATAGGGTAGTTATAAAGCTATAGTAGTCCTTCCTTTCTGTGGTTTTACTTTCCTCAGATTTTTCTCTGTTTTTGGTATAGGCATTGAACCTGTCATCACTTAACTATGAGCCACGTCCCCCCCCCCCTTTTTTTTTTAGAGACAGGTCTGAGTTGCTTAGGGCCTCACTAAGTTTCTGAGACTGGCTTTGAATTCATGATCTTCCTGCCTCAGCCTCTCAAGCCACTGGGATTATAGGCTTGTGCCACTGCGAGGCTATTTTCCTCTGTTTTTTTTTTTTTTTTTTTTTGAGGGCGTACCAGGGATTGAACTCAGGGGCACTTGGCCACCGAGCCACATCCCCAACCCTATTTTGTATTTTATTTAGGGACAGGATCTTACTGAGTTGCTTAGAGAGACCTCACTTTTGCTGAGGCTGGCTTTAAACTTGTGATTCTCCTATCTCAGCCTCCCATGCCTGGCTTACTTTCCTCTGATTATTACCCATAGATACCCCAAATTGGAAGATGTTTAATGAAAAATTCCATAAATAGCCAGTGTTTAAGTTATTCGTAAGTTAACATTGTTTTTATAATTAGTTATTGTTACTTTCTTATGGTGCCTAATTTATAAATTAATCTTTATCATGGGTATATATGAAAAAAACATAGTATGCATAGAGTTAAGTACTATCCAAGGCTTCAGGCATCTACCGGAGATCTTGGAAAGTATACCTAGAAGATGTGGGGGGAATACTGTAATTGAGAAAGGTCACATAAAATACTTGGCATAAGTATGGCGATTCCTTGGAAAACTGAGAGTAGAACCACCATTTGACACAGCTATCCCACTTATAAACAGCATACTACAGGGACACAGCCACATAAATGTTGATAGCAGCATAATTCACAATAGCTAAATTGTGTAACCAACCTAGATGCCCTTCATTAGATGAATAAAGAAAATATGGTGTATGTATACACAATGAAATATTACTTAGCATTAAAAGAGAATAAAATCATGGCATTTGCAGGTACATGGATGAAGTTGGAGAAAATAATGCTAAGTGAAGTTAGCCAGTCCCAATAAAAACAAACGCGGAATGTCTTCTCTGATGTAAGGATGCTGATTCATATGGGGATAGGGGAGAAAGGGAGGAATAGAGGAACTTTAGATAGGGCAAAGGGGAGGGAGGGGAAAGGGGGGGCATATGGGTAGGAAAGATCATGGAATGAGACAGACATCATTAACCTAAGTACATGTATGAAATCACAAATGGTGTATCTTCTTTGTGTTCAACCAGAGACATGAAAAATTGTGCTCTATATGTATAATGTGAATTGAATTGCGTTCTGCTGTCATATATAACTAATTAGAATATATAAAATTTAAAAATAAAAAAAATACTTGTCATACTGCCTTTATCTTTGTAATCTCATTAAAGGCATTAGCTTCAGTTTCTCAGGTGAGGAAACTGAGGTTGCCAGAGGTTTAGTTTCTTGCTAGAGACATATATCTCCTCATTCCAAAGTCTGTCCTCTTTTTGTTTCATTGCTTTGTGTCCCTTCATCCTTTCTAAGTGGTGCTTATGTGTCATAATTTATATGATCCTCTCAAACTCCTTCTACACACAGGGCAAGTGTCATAATGTTCATTTTCCATGTGAAACAATAGGTAGGTATCAGGAGTAGCTTGCCCAAGGCCATTAATCTTTTTTCCTTCTCAAAAAGAGGATCTCTCTCTTATTAAGATTTTAAAAAGTAGACATGGCAGCTCAATGCAAAATATGATCCTGGACCAGGATTAATTTATCTTTCACTATAAAAGAAATTTAGTGAGGTAATTACTGAAATTTGAATAAGGTCATATATAAATCATACTGCTATATTAATGTTAATTTCTTGTTTGTTTGTTTTTTTATATTTATTTTCTTTTTAGATTAGGATTCTTTTTTTTATATTTATTTTTAGTTTTAAGTGGACACAGTATCATTATTTTACATCTATGTGGTGCTGAGGATGGAACTCTGTGCCTCAAGCATACTACACAAACACTGAGCCACAACCCCATCCCCAATTTCTTGGTTTTGATAATTGTGGTCCCATTGGAGAATGCTCTTGTTTTGGAGAAATTTAGGGATAAAGTAGCATTACATCTACAATTTATTTTCAAATAATTCAGGAAACATATGTAAACATATATAGGGAGAGAATGTTAACAAATTTGAATGTCTTACCATTTGTGGAATCTGGGTGAAATGTATAGAGGAATTCTTACAGTCCCAAAGTTATTTCAGAATGAAAAGTTGAAAAGAAGTATCATATGCTTGTTAAAAAACAAGTAAAAGCAGTATGATGATACAGAAGAATAATGTGGAAGCCCTTAGTAGTTCTGTCTTTGCATAGTTTTTGTTGTATGACTTATAAATATAGGGTTTTTTCTCTATATAAACAAACGTATATTTCTTACTTGACAAAAATAGGCTTCTATTTTACATGTTCACTTCTTTATATAGAGATTCACCATAAAAACATCACAGGTTTCCATGCAGAATGAACACAGTTCTTTGTGGTCGGTCTCCTAACTTGTCTTTCTGTGCTTTTTCAACAGTTTCCTGTAGCCTGTTAGAGTTCCCTGTTCCTCAGATTTTTTTCCTATAAAATAACAATAACTATCTCGCCTACTTCACAGTTGTGGAGATAAAAATGAGATAATTAATAAAAAAGCATTTGGGAAAGATTACAAGTGTGATTAAAAATGTAAGGTATTGTTAAGTAGATTATCACTATCAATGATAATAATATTTGATTCACTTTTGAAGTGAATTTCAAATATTTATACAATGTTGACACAGCTCTTTTAGGGCCTGAGCATTGCTTTTATTTTTATTTTTCTATTTTGTTTCTTTATCTCTCCCCATCCTAAGCCCCATAGACTTCACACTGTTAAAAGTATTTTTGGCTGGGTGGGTTGGCTACACTCCTGTGACCCCAATGATTTGGGAAGCTGAGGCCAGAGGATTGCAAGTTCAAGGTCAGCCTGAGCAATTTAGTGAGGACCTAAGCAACTTAGTGAGACTGTCTCAAAATAAAAAATAAAAAGGGATGGGAATGTGGCTCAGTAGTTAAATTCCCCTGGATTCAATCCCCAGTATCAAAAAAAAAAAAAAAAAAAAAAAAAGAAGAAGAAGAGGAAGAAAGTATTTTTGAAGCAGAAATTCTAAAATTCCAAACTTTCCTCTTAGATTAGGTTATAATACATTGCTATACTTGGTATCCCTGTAGTATGTATAGTCCTTTATAAAAATACTATATCACAAAATTCTTATAAACTTTTAAAATTTATTCCCATTCTGGGTAACTTTTTTCTTTTGTTTCACATTGTTATATTAGTCGTTGCAGTGGCTGTTTAGGTATTTGTGTCTGTGTGTGCAGGCATGTGTCTGTGTGTTTGTGTGTGTTTGACTCTAGAAAGGCTTCCTTTGTAGGAGGCTTAAAATAGAAAAAAGATATATAGAATAGCTTGGATCATCTCAGCCTGCTCCCCTTTTCTGGATTGTACACCAGGATATATGCTTTCAGACTACAGCAGTGGTTCTACTTTTTATTTTTTTAATATCTTTATTTTGTTTATTTATTTTTTGTGGTGCTAAGGATGGAACCCAGGGCCTCACATGTGCAAGGCAAACGCTCTGCCACTGAGCCACAACCCCAGCCCTGTTCTACTCATTTTTATTTAGAGGCTCGCACACAATTATCCATAATTCAGATTTCTCAGAAAATTGTTTTGTTTTTGTTTTAGGACCTTACTTAATGCTCTTAAAAATAACTGAAGCTGGGCTGGGGTTGTAGCTCAGTGGTGGAACACTTGTCTCGCATGTGTGAGGCCCTGGGTTCAATCCTCAGCACCACATAAAAATGGATAAATAAAAATAAAGATACTGCATTTATCTACATCTAAAAAAAAATGTATTAAAAACCAAACAAACAAACACAACTGAAGCCAAGCTGGGCACGGTGGCACAGACTCATATCCCAGGGACTCAGAAAGCTGAGGCAGGAAGATTGTAAGTTCAAGGCAAGCCCCAGCAACTTCGTGAGACCCTGTCTCGGAATAAAAAATAAAATGGACTGGTGATGTAGCTTAGTGGTAGAGCACCTTTGGGTTCAGTCTCCAGGACTACCCAAAAAAGATCGAGAACCTCAAAGAGCTTTGGTTTTTAATCTATCGATATTTATTGTATTAGAAATTAAAATGACAAAGATTGAAAATATTTATTAGTTCATTTAAAAATCACAATGATGAACCCATGAGAAAAGAAGTGTGATTTTATGTTTTTCTGTACCTCTTAAATTTCTGGTTTACTAAAGGATACTTTGAGAACCATTGCTGGAGTCAGACCCAGTAGCAGGTAGGCCAAATGGGATGATAGTCTGGCACCCAGAATAAGGCTGATTACATTTGTTTCTTTCTAGTGAGGAACAGGCAGAACAGATTGGAAGCGGGTGCATGGTAATCCTTCAGGCAGATGCTGTATTGATATTTTTGTTGCTGTATTTGTTGTTTTGATCAGACACCCTCTTAGTCACCTCTGCATCATCTCTTCTGTTTCATTTTAACTGTGCACATTGATAAAAGCCCTGTTGGTCCTAAACTCTTCTACATTGCAGGTCATTCATTCAACAAGAATTGTTGGGGGAAAGAAGTTCAAGTTCCTGTAATGTAGTGTGCTAGCTGCTGTGCTGGGCACTGAAGGTATGAAGTAGGGAACACAATGGCCAGATCATTTTGTTTGTGTAGACTTTACATCTAAACAGCTAATTATACAAAATAGTATTTAATTTTAATTGATTAAATACTTTTATAGTACAGGATGCTCTGTGAGCATTTAATGGGGTCCCAGTATTTATTTTGGGGCCAGTAATGCTTTTTTGAGGAAGTGATATGATACTCATGCTGTGTGCTGAAGGATGAGCAACAATGGAAGTTATTCTTTTATATTTATTTGTACTTAGATGGGATCTTCTCTGTGATTCAGAAAGAATTGTAGAAAAATGGAAGAACTGACCCTGAACAGTTTCTGGTTGAGGGAAGGATGGTGAACAGTTTGGAGATAAGTACTGATTATCTGTACTGATTGTCTTCTTTCTGAGACATGGAATTTAATGGAAGTTCCATGACAGCTTGAAGTTGCCTTAATCCATTTCCTTTTGCTCTAACTGAATACTTGATACTGAGTAATTTATTTAACAACAGAAATTTATTTCTTATGGTTGTGGAACATAGTTCTAGCATCTGTTTGGCATCTGGTAAGGGCCTTCTTGCTGTATCATAACTGCTCAGGTCTCTCTTTTCTCCTCCTCTCCCCTCCTCTTCTTCCTCTTCCTTTCTCCCCTCTCTCACTTTCTTCCTCCTTCTCCTCTTCCTTCACACAGTCTCACTTTGTTGTCCAGGCTGGCCTTGAATTTGTAATCCTCCTGCCTGAGCCTCCCAAGTAGCTGGGATTACAGGCAAGAGCCACTAATCCTGGCTCTTCCTCTTGTCCTAAAGGCATCAGTCCTATCACAGGGTTCCCATCCTGATGAGTTTATCTAATCCCAAATACTTTCCAAAGGCTCCACTTCCAAATAGCATCTGGTATGTGAATTTAAGGATTAAATCTCAACATGAATTTCAGGGAGATTTTCAAACTATGGCATGGAACTTGTGTTTTTCTCAAATTTTAATGTATGCATAAATGGCTTAGAGGTCTGGTTAAAATACAGGCTTAGATTAAATAGGTTTGGAATGGGCCCTGAAATTCTGCTTTTCTAAACAGTTTATACATAATGATGATGCTGGGTCATGAACTATACTTTGAGTAGCAAGACTGTGTAATTACATCAGCCCACGTGAAACTTTAGCATGAGTATAAGACATATAAGGGGCTGGATAAATATTCTAGAGATGATGTCCAGTAGGAAGAGGTATTGGATAAGAGATAAGACAAAGCAGCTGGGTGTAGGAAGTATCTTGCCATATACTGAATGCTAAAGGTGATTTACAGTTGCCATTACCAAGAGGTCAGGAAAGCTAGGATTGAGATAGATGGCTACTAGTACAGTCAGTGAAATATTCCACAGGCTTATTTCTGTGGTGAGGACCAAGTGAACTAAATGGCCATTAGTCTGTGTAGGGAAAAGGTCAGGTACTGAGGATTGATGGCCTTCTTATGGTAATTATGTGGGCTCCAGAAAATGATGTAGGTGACAAGCAGCTAGAGATACTGAAGAGAAGGTACACTTTACTTGGAAAAAGAAGAATGTTCATTACCACTTCATATTAATCATAGATTATTAATCTGTAGATGGAGAGTATTACTCAACAAATTCAGGCAAAAAAATGGTTGTAAGTAGCACGATAGGAATAGAATAAAAAAATTTATAGAAAATATCCACTTTGAAGACTTGACACCATAAGCCTAATAATTGCATTTGCCCTTTCTTTATTTCATTGGCATTCAGAATAGTTTACAAGACCACCAAAAGATATTACTGGCCTGCCCTGTTTCAATATATAATTTTGAAGAATAATTTTTTTTTTTGCGGTTAGTCTTTATTATTATCATTATTAGCAAATTTACTTGAATTTGGAGACTCAAAATAATATCAAGTTAGCCATAAGTCATATGAACCATATAAAAGTATATTTAATTATATCTTCTTCATGGCTTAAAAGAAATATTTTGAAATTCCGTAATGGTTTAAATTCCCCTGTGGAATATCATCACTTTGGATTTGGCAAAATCTTAGAACCTTCAGAATTTGGATGGAGAAGGATTAGTCAGGGTTTCTACACTGATGAGCAGTCATTTTAGATTACTATCTTTTAACTTTTTATATGTACCTACAGAAGGATAAACATGGTTTTCTGATGTAAAAAGCTAAATGAATACTGAATCAGGCAGCTTTCTTAAATTTTCTAAAACTCTTTTAAGATTGAAATGATTCAATAGAATTTAAGATTATTTCTTGAGAAAATCAGCTTTGTTAATTAGGTTGTCTTTTGATTTTAGAAGTAGGCCTACCTGAAAGGGGAGCCTGGGGAAAGCTGAGGGTGTGGCATATGTTTGTAAATGATCAGGTTTCCTTATTAGATATTTTTACTTCTAAACTAAGACTCATTAAGAACTAGGAGTCTAGAACATCAAAAGTATAAAAGCAGTTGCTTGAGCAATTAAATGTATAAGAAACCCCTCACCTTGAAGTTACAAAATTGAAAAAGAATAGTCACCAACAAGGATGATTGTTTTTGTATTGCCTTAGTTTTAAATGATCCAGTTGCTAAAATTATTCAAAGCAGGCTGCTAGGATAATGCTTTCTAAACAGTAAAATGGAGTATTGCCAGCTAGACTGGGATTCTGCGTGCCTTGGGGGAATTTTGGGCAGAGAGCATTTGGTATCACTGTTCCTTTTCCAGCTGGGGAATGGTACCATGAGGTACACATGTTTCATTCAGCAACATTCCAGAGACAGCTCCATGGGAAAAAGGATTAACCAGAAAAATTAATACATTTTCATGCCCCTTTTAATTAATTAACTAATTAATTTTGTAGTTTTGGGGATAGTACACAGGGCCTTACATATTCTAAGCAAATGCTCTACCATTGAGCTACAACCAGCCCTATGCTATTTTTTAAATGCTTTAAAAAGATGACCAAGAGGCTATCATACCTTGTTTAAGGTAGAAACAGTTCTAGACACAAGGAAAATTCCTTTTAGTTTTAAAGTCATGTAGCTTGGAAATCTAGTTTCAAACTAGATTTGTGATCCCTAATACCTGCCTGACTCAGATGTTCCTTCTAATAAAATGTGCTTTGCTCTCTATTGGGTCAGTTTTGAACTTAATGAGAGAATGAGATTGAGGGCTCTGTCTTCAACAGGGTGGTAGAACTGTAGTGAGTGAAGCTAAAAGAATTCTTAGAATTCAAGAATGTGTTCTTCGGGTTTGCTCTGGGTTTCTTGATTTTAGGCAACTCTCTATGGAAGTTCAAGAATTAACATTAGGGACTGGGGATGTGGCTCAAGTGGTAGCGCGCTCGCCTGGCATGTGTGCGGCCCGGGTTCGATCCTCAGCACCACATACAAACAAAGATGTTGTGTCCGCCGAGAACTAAAAAATAAATATTTAAAATTCTCTCTCTCTCTCTCTCTCTCTCTCTCACTCTCTCTTTAAAAAAAAAAAAGAATTAACATTAGAAATAAATCCTAGATGACAAAATATGCCTCATTATGAATATTACATCATGAAGGGCAAAGGTGTCTGTTCTTGATATCTTTTACCCTAATGGCGCAGAAAAAATCCTCAATGCTGGATCTTGCCCCCCACTCCCATGTAACTCTTTTTGTATCTTATTGAAATATCCTTCAAAATTATTTATTAAAAATCTTGATTTGAGCTGGTGGTATAACTCAGTAGTAGGACATATGTTTAATATATATAAGGCTCTAGACTCAATTCCTAGCACCCAAACAAAAACAACAACAAATTTTTGATTTTGTTGATATTTATTCAAATAACTAATTTGACCATTTCAGTATTGGAATGTTTGCACTGCAAAATGCCATGCAAGTTTCTAGCCCAAGTCAAAGTGAATTTTAGGTATTTTCAATCTGTTTATTTTGAAACCTTTTTTTTTTTTTTTTGCGGGGGGGGGGGGGGGGAGGGAGGGTGCTGGGGATTTAACCCAGGGCCTTGTGCATGAGAAGCAAGCGCTCTACCAACTGAGCTATGTCCCTAGCCCTAGAACCTTTTTTTTTTTTTCGGGGGGGCGGGTACCAGGGATTGAACTCAGAGGTACTCGACCACTAAGCCACATCCCCAGCCCTATTTTTTTGTATTTTATTTAGAGACAGGGTCTCACTGAGTTGTTTAGAGCTTCATTTTTTGCTGAGGCTGGCTTTGAACTTGTGATCCTCCTGTCTTAGTCTCCCAAGCTGCTGGGATTACAGGTGTTGTGTCACCGTGCCCCGCCCTAGAACCTTTTTTAATACTTCAGTTTGATCTGCTCTAGAATCATCAGGATTGGGAACATAGAATAGAAGTTTATTAATAGGTACAATTTAAAGACCTGTATTATCCATTATACAACTAATGGACTGGAAAATGGACTTTCAGATTTCAAGAAAAAAATAGTAATTTTTTATCCATGTCCTTACCTCTTTTTGAGCTTAGTGCAATGATTAGTTGTATCCTGACTGGCTTGTCAGAGTTGTTCTGTTTAACATAAATCCTAAGGGAACTAGGAACACACACATTTACTTCTCAGCTAGAACAAGGCCTGGATACTTAACGAGTTTTTTCTTCAACATGTATTTTTGCACTCTCACAATCCTTTGGTAGTGATTGGCATCTGCTCCCTCAGTTAGTTTCTATTTTGGGAAGTCATTTGGTTTTTGTTTGGTTAATGCAGATGTAAACTATATGGAGAGGCAGGAGAAGGGGAAAAAAGACAGAATTCTTCAAGCATATAGGGGTTTGCATCAACAATTTCAAAGACTCTCAAACAGATGTAGAGGGGTGGAGAAGCAGCACATTTGAAGTCTTTCAACCATGACATTTTCTGCTAATGAAGAACAGCTTGAAAGCTATAATTTTGAGAGTGTTGCAGTATTTTAAAGTCAGACACTTAGCACATTTTTAAAATAGTGTTGAGATTTAAATTTTTTTTTTCCATCTTAAATGGGATTAAGCAATTTTGGTCATCATCTTATTTCAATAGTTATGAGTCTCAGAATGAACACTAGAGCTTTTTAAAATTTGGATAGGCCAATGGCAGCATCTCTATTTGTGCTTTATCTCTATTGCGCTCATGGTAAAAAAAGTTATTTTGTTTGTGTCTTTTAAACCGAAACAGTGCATTTTCTGTTTCTAGTTCTTCACAAATGACCTTGAATTAATTCTTTATTTTTATATTTTGCAGTACATTTTTATACCTGAAATTCCTGGTAGTGTGGGCACTTGTCCTCCTTGCAGATTTTGTCCTGGAGTTCAGATTTGAATACCTGTGGCCATTCTGGCTTTTCATCAGAAGCGTCTATGATTCCTTCAGATACCAGGGACTGGTATGTTTACTAATATATGCTCTCCAACACTGAGGGATTTAATGACCCTTCTCAGAAAATCTTCAATATCTGATGGTGACCTATTTACAGTAGATTTTATAAGCAATGTTTAGGAGACTGCTGTACTGGAATGAGCTAATAGGGTCTATGGACTGAAAACTGGCCTCTTGGGCTATTTTATCTAACCCCAGGTATTCATATCTTTTCCTTCTAGCCATTCAAGTAGAAGGAAGAGATTGGATAGACACTTAAGTAAGGAGATAGTACTGGAGGAAGCACTAAATTGTTCAGTTCTACACAGAAGTGCCTCTGAAATCCCTGGTAGTAATGGATTGGAGTTAGAAAAGTGATTCTCAAATTTTTGACTCAAGACCCCTTTACACTCTTAAAAATTATGGAGTACTTCAAAGAGAAGTATTCATGTGGATCATATCTATCCATATTTTTAATATTATAAATTAAAACAAAAAATGCATATTAACTTACTGAAAATAACAGTAGTAAGCCCATTACATGTTAATATAAATTATGTTTTTTTAAAAAATATTTATCTTTTTAGTTGTAGTTGGACACAATACCTTTATTTTATTTATTTATTTTCATGTGGTTCTGAGGATCGTACCCAGGGCCTTGCACAGCACTCTACTGCTGAGGCACAACCCCAGCCCATAAATTATGTTTTTAAACAAACAAAAAAAAAATTTAAAAATATATTAAAAAATAGAAGAATGGCTTCATTTTTGCAAATCTCTGTAATGTCTGGCTTGATAGAAGATAGCTAGATTTTCATATATGTTTCTGAACTCAATCTATTGCAATACCAAATGTCATGTAACTTTTAGAAATTTCTACTATTCACATGAGTGTGAAAAAGTCAGATTATATCTTAGTATTATTACAAAAGCAGTTTTCACTTCAAAACCATCTGGAAGGATCTGAGACCCTCCAGAAATTCCCAGACCGCATTTTTAGAACTACTGGGTTAGCAAGGGCACAGGCCAGGGCTTGTTCTTTGGGTTTGTGTGTTGGTTCCATTGTTGTTTCATAGCCACACCTTAAATCCGTAAATCTCCAACCAGGCCTGGTGCTTTGGTCAGAGCAAATCCATGCTTTAAAAAAATGGTGTCAAGCTCATGTCCAGCTGGTAATAGTGGTAACCAGAGGATGGTAACCAGAGGAAGGCTACATTATTAAGATTAGTAACATCAGCTTATGTCTTACTAATATTATGGTTCACCTGTGTTCCAACAAGCCTATTCTTTAAGAATAAGACTCTTGTTGGGTGTGGTGGTACATGCCTGTAATCCCTGAACTGCAAGTTCAAGGCCAGCTGCAGCAAGTTAGCAAAGCCCTAGGCAATTTAGTAAGACCCTGTCTAAAAATTAAAAAAATAAAAAGAGCTGAGGATGTAGCTCAGGGGTAAATTACCCCTGGGTTCAATCCGCAGTGCCCACCCTTCCCAAATAAAAAGGCTTTTAGCTGGGGTGTGGCTTGCTGGTGGAGTGCTTGCCTAGCATACCTAAGCCCTGCATTCAGTCACCAGCGCTGAAAACAGAAATGAGACTCTCTAGGAGTGGTTTGTGAGGAGAGAGGCTTTTCTGGGTTAAAATTCTTATTCTTTCAGGTAACCCTCCCATAGCTCATTGTGGTCTAGCCTCAGTTTGTTCTGGTCTAGTTCTTCATGATTGAAAGACCATAAATGGCACTAACTCTTTAATGTTGAGTTAACCACTACTTTTTTATATGATAGATTTTAAATGTTTTAAAATTATCTGTTATTAATTTGCTCTGTTTTTATTAATTTTGTTCAATAAGCTTTTAAAAACCAGTGTTTGAAAATAACAAGTTCTAAGATGTGATTTCTTTTCTCCCGTAGGCCTTCTCAGTATTTTTTGTTTGTGTAGCGTTCACATCCAATATAATATGTCTGCTCTTCATTCCCATACAATGGCTTTTTTTTGCTGCTAGCACATATGTATGGGTTCAGTACGTATGGCACACAGGTAAGTGTTAATGATTTCTTAGATGGATAGAAATCTTAGGTTCAAGTTTTTAAAATATGGTCATTTCTTTGAAAAAATTATTTACAATTGATTTTATGTGGACGTTTTAAAGTTGCCTTTTCTTAATAGATTATAATATACTTTTACAAAATTTTTTTGTATTATTTCAATCAAAAGTCTAAGCCTTTATGATTTGATATCTCTATAGTAGACATTTCAATCACCAACTCTTATTATGAAGATATCCTTTTTTTAAAAAAAGTTGAAGTGGTTTTTGTTTAAAAACAATTGAAGACAGCTGTGTGCCAAATTTTAAAAAAGGTTCCTAGAATAGGTGAACTCATAATTTGACAAAAGAATCCTCACAGTAGCCTTGGCACATGAGGGTTTTAACTCTGATTGAAAACCTACAGTGATAAAGAATTTAACTGCCATTCCTGGTACTCTATTACCCATTTTGGGGCTGCTGTGATAGGAAGTTCTTCTTCATAGTGAACCAAACTCATCCTCCTTTTATTTTTAAACCCAACATGTCTCAGCTATTTGGAAGCTCACTGATTCTTAGAGGATCTGAAAGGGTTTTCACAGAAAAATATATGGGTCTGTGAAAACCTTTGCCTTAACATTTCAAGGGGTCTATAGACCATCCCCTCAAGCCAAAACTAAACCTCTCCCACCTTAATGGGTGTAATCTCCCTTTCCAGTTAACATTTCTTTAGAGATCTGAAGTTCCTGTCATATCCTTTTAAATCTTTTCTGTTGGCAAAAATGCCTGGTTTCATCAGTTTTTCCCTGTGTGGCATTTCAAGCACATGTCACCAACCTGATCTCTCTAGTTTTTATAGGTTCTGTGTATTATATTTCAGGTATGTTCTAACTAGAGTGGCGCTACACAGCTACCTGCTGCCTTCTTAGAAAAATTAGAGCTACACTGTTAGTTCAAACCAAGAAAGATGAGATATTTTGACAGCTCCAGCCCACTGTGTTAGCTGGAAAGTGGCATGCACTGGGATTTGAGGATTGGTTCTCAGAGTCACACTTGTGTACAAAGTTACATGAAACTTAATTCTTAGGTTCAGCTGTAACCTGTAGGGTTTTGACCACCGAGAGAGTGCCAAATAATAAAAGCTCTCTGGAGCAGCATTCATATTCTTCCCAAAGCTCCTAAGAGGATGATGTGAGCCCGATTAGAAGACACAATTGAGCCCTGTTATTCAAAGTATCCACTATCCACTATCCACTATATGCTTGATTTTCTCCATGTTGAGCACTCTTTTGTATTTGACTTGATTTATAAGCTACCACGAGCTGTCTGTAGTCTGCTGTCTTCTAATTAGAGTGATTTTTCTTTGCACCAGTTTTTACTTATGTGTCCTTGGCCTGGACTTGGGTTTTTTTTTTTTTTTGAGAGAGAGAAGAGAGAGAGAGAATTTTTTTAATATTTATTTTTTAGTTTTCGGTGGACACAACATCTTTGTTTGTTTGTGGTGCCGCACGCATGCCATGTGAGCACGCTACCACTTGAGCCACGTCCCCAGCCCGGACTTAGGTTTTTCTTAAAAAGCAGACTCAAAACTATCTCTGTGAACCTAAACCAAGTTCTGGCCTTTACTTTTCTCATCGACAAGATGAGGAGGTTAGGCATAATTGTGAGTGAGTTGCCATTTACACTAGCTCCTCTCTCTAGGTCTCAGTTTCATGTCTTGTCATATGGAGGTGGAATAATCTAGATAATGTAAAAGAGAGACCCTTCCAGTGCAAATATTTTGGGACTTTGAGGAACTATGGTGATTCTCTAAATTTCTTCAATAATATTTTAGTAAGGGAGAGGAAACTAAGCATATAACTCTTAGTAGAACCTTTCAGGAACTGTAGTAGAGGGAGTGACCCAGCAGATAGCAGGTAGTTACATCATGAAATGATACTTGGCTCTCTTCAGCCCTTGGCTCAGTTCATTAGAATAACTAAATTGCGAAATATGTTTTAAATTGGAATAATTAGTACTGAAAAAAACAAGCAAAATAAAATGAAAACTTGTAGTTTTATTGGGCCTGACAAATGAGTACAATTTGTATAACTTGGGGCTAATTTTTTCTCTAGTTCTTAAAATTTTAAATTCTTTCTTAACAGTGTTAGGAATATAGGGGCTGGGGATGTGGCTCAAGGGTAGTGTGCTCACCTGGCATGAGTGCGGCCCGGGTTTGATCCTCAGCACCACATACAAACAAAGATATTATGTCCGCCAAAAACTAAAAAATAAATATTAAAAACTCTCTCTCTCTCTCTCTTAAAAAAATTAAAATTAAAATTCTCTCTCTCAAAAAAAAAGAATGTTAGGAATATACAAATTATATATGGCCACAAAATAATGATAATACACTGTTGTAAACTTTTCCTTGCTATTAAGAGAAAAAAAGGCCAAGATACAAAACTGAATTTATAATAGAATTATTACTCTTATTAAAAAATGCTTCCAATGTAGCTTTATTTACTGAGTAGATGTAGAAATATGAATATTTGTCTTTTTTCTGTAATCTGCTTATTATGTTTATAATAACTTAATACATTCATACAGGAAATAGGGAATATAAATTTTTGAAATGATTCTAAAAATTTATATTATAGGTTGCTATTTTTCTTTCTATATTCTGAAAGTACCTATTTTTGTTGTGTTAAGTTCGTAAGAATGTTTGAAGTCAATAATCACCTTCACAGAGCTTCCCTTATTGATTTAACTTAGGGACCAGGCTTAAGAGGACTTTGGTTTTTCTTAAAAGCAGACTCAATACTATCTCTTTGAACCTGAACCAAATTTTGCTTAAGTTCTGGCCTTTACTTTTCTCCTCAACATGATGAGGAAGTTAGGCATAATGATCTTCCTAGTTTCAAGATCCTATGATTTTTTTTTTTTTTTAATATTTATTTTTTAGTTTTCGGCGGACACAACATCTTTGTTTGGTGCTGAGGATCGAACCCGAGCCGCACGCATGCCAGGCCAGCACGCTCCGCTTGAGCCATGTCCCCAGCCCCCTATGATTTTTTTCATCTCAAAAATCCATAGCAGAAAGCCTTTAGGTCCCTAATTTTTCCCCCTTATGCCTATGTAGTTCACATTTATAATTATCCCATTGTTAATCATGTCCTAATGTAAATGAATCTAGTCTGCAGGTTTTGAGTCCAAGTCATTTCCCAATATTTACATCTTGTTTATTCTGTTGCAGGTTGATTTTCCTCCCTTGGAAATTGTTTTTAATTACAAAATGAGCATGAGCTGTGGTTAAGAAAAACACATTTTCAAATAGTACTTAAATGTCAAAAAAACACTATATTGTTTTACTGTTACAGCTGATTCATACTTAAGAATTTTATTTTTTAAAACATTCTGGGGGCTGGGGATATAGCTCAGTTGGTAAAGTGCTTGCCTCACATGCACAAGGCCCTGGGTTCAATCCCCAGTACCACCAAAAAAAAAAAAAAGGATGTTCCGTTACATATTGGGCTGGGGATGTGGCTCAAGCAGTAGTGTGCTCACCTGGCATGCGTGCAGCCCGGGTTCAATCCTCAGCACCACATACAAACAAAGATGTTGTGTCCACCGAAAACTAAAAAATAAATATTAAAAATTCTCTCTCTCTCTCTCTCTCTCTCTCTCTCTTTTAAAAAAAAAAAAAAATAAAACATTCTGGGTGGGGTTGTGGCTCAGCAGTAGAGCACTCGCCTAGCATTTGGGAGGCGCTGGGTTCGATCCTTAGCACCACATAAAAATAAATAAACAAAATAAAGGTATATGTCCAACTACAACTAAAAAATTAAAAAAATACTTTAAGAAAAAAAAAACTCATCATTCCATGAGAATACAAATCTTTTCCATTCTTCAGATAATCTGCAATATATTTAAATATATAAATACAATTATCACAATTAAATAGCTGCCTATTGATAGACATTTAAATTAAAATAAAGTTTTTATTATTACAAATAATACTATGATTAATATTCTTAAACATTTATCTCAGGGCTCTTATATTTCTGTAGTGTAGAGTCCTACAAGTGGAATTTCTGGAATAAAAGTACAAGTTAAACTGGGTGCTGTGGCACATACCTGTAATTCCAGTGGCTCAGAAGGCTGAGATAAGAGGATTGGGGCTTCAAAGCCAGCCTCAGCAATGACAAGGTGCTAAGCAACTCATTGAGACCCTGTCTCTAAATAAAATACAAAATATGGCTGGGGATGTGACTCAGTGGTTAAGTGCCCCTGAGTTCAATCCTAGGTACCCAAAAGAAAAAAAGTACAAGTTAAACCAAAGAAGTACAAGTTGCCACAATTTTGGTTATTGTCAAGTACGAGGCTAAACCTTTCCTCACACCTTTCTTGTACTTTTATTAGACTTTAAATTTTTTTCTCTAGTGGGTTAAAAAATAAATGAATGTAATTATTTTATTTTGTATTTCCCTAAATTGTACTTTTTCATATTTTCTTCTAGTCATCTATGTTTTGTGACTTGTAAATTTTCCTCAGTTCCTTTTTTTGTTTTGTTTTGTTTTGTTTTTGTTTTTTGGTGGGGGTGGCGACAATGCTGAAGATTGAACCCAGTGCCTTGTACACACTAGGCACATTTTATGCTGTTCAATTACAGTTCCCTGACATCCACACACTCGTTTTTGTTTTGGGATGAGGTCTTACTGTGTTGCCCAGGCTGGCTGAGAACTTCTGGGTTCAAGTGATCCTTCCCCCTCAGTGTCCAGAGTAGCTGGGACTACAGATGTGGGCACCCCCCTCCCCCACTGTCTTCAGTACCTTTTTTTAATTGATTTGTAGGAGCTTGTTGTATGTTAGGATATGAATATTTTGTTTTATGTATTTTCTGCCAGAATGATTGCCTTTTATTTTATCAGTGATTCTATGAAAATGTTTGTCATATAAGAGCTTTTAATTTGCATCAGATTGCTTTTTAGTTTAGTGGAAAGTCTCAATGAAAGTTATTGTAGTTGAATCAGTGTCCCAAATAACCCATCTGTTGTGTTAGTTAATGTTTCATTGATGCTTGTTTCTCTGCTGCTTTCCCACAGAAAGGGGAGTGTGTTTGCCTACAGTGTCCCTCTGGATACTCTTTGTTTATATTGAAGCAGCAATTAGATTTAAAGATCTCAAAAATTTTCACGTAGACCTTTGTCGTCCATTTGCTGCTCACTGGTAAGTATTATCTATACTCAATCTATAATTCACTTCTTAGTGGAATGGTAAGTTCAGCTGTGAATTTTTGTTATCATGAGTCCAGGAGCAGAACAGCACTGGTGGTAAATAGCGTGGACCCTCTTTTCAGGCAGATGAGTGCTGGAATCCCAGTTCCTGTTCCAACAGCTCTAAGCTTCAACTTTCTTACCTGTGTCTCCTGGGATCACAGGAAAGAGTAAATGAGGTGATACATGCAAACTGTTTAACTTAATGCCAAGTACATTGAAGTCTGATAAATGTTAACTATTTTTTATTATAATCTGATATGATTCCAAAAAGTCTTCATGAGAAATACTCGGCTATTTTATGAAGCATAAAAGAACTTAGAATTTCCTTATTTATAGAGTAAGAGAATATTACTAATAATTCTTCAAGGAATATTATTTCTTCTTACGAAATATGAATGAATATCAAGTCATTTTTCATTTAGGCTTGATCAGAAACTTCTTTTTTTAAAATATTTGTTTAGTTATACATGACACAACATCTTTATTTTGTTTACTTATTTTCATGTGGTGCTGAAGATCGAACCCAGTACCTCACATGTGTGAGGCAAGTGCTCTGCAACTGAGCCGTAACCCCAGCCCCAGAGACTTCTTACTTCCAGAAACTTTTTTTGCATTTATTATGATTTTTGTTTGCATTTTTATGGAAATCACCACTAAATGTATGTTTCTCTTAAACACACCATTTTTTATTTGCTAATATTTATGGAAAACCTAAAATAAATAGGAATCAACTAAAAAAAATAAATAATTGTTTCCAATATTTTTAGTCTTCTCACTAACAAGTGAATTAAATAACCTGGTCATTAAAACTTGTCACTTTAAATTTGTAGTGAAACCACACTTAGACTAATTACAAATTGGTAAGGTTTAATGTTAATGAAGCTTAATGTATGTTCCGCAATATTTGAAGAGTTTTTGAAACAGTATTAGGCAGGTGATGAGCTGAATTAAATATTTCAACTTTCTATTCCAGAACTTAAAGTTGTTGGTACACTTGGTTTAATTTGGTGGCACAACCCAAATGTTAGCTCTCATATTAGATACTGATTTAAATTATTCTGGAATTTATGTGTGACAGTGTTTATGAACTAATTTTCCAGGAATATATGGTGTCATTACCCCTGAGACAGCAAGACTGTGTCAAAGTAGTTACCTAAATTTGACCCTGCTTTCTAGTATTAAAACCCAAATGATGTCTTTTTGAATTTTTATCTATCTATTTATTTATATGTGGTGCTGAAATTTGAACCCAGTGCCTCACACATGTTAGGCAAGCATTCTGCCACTGAGCCATAACCCCAGCCCCTTGAATTTTTAATACATAGAATGTTTACTTGTGGCCACCCATAAATTCTCTACCCTTTCAATTTTTAAAAGCATACAGATGTCTCAGTTACAATGCATAAGGCAGGTCAGTGTTTCTTCAAGGCTCTGCATCTGAGAGTCAGCTGTGGTGGTGACTCCTTGAGTAGTTCAATAAACACCAGAGTCTGATGGGAAGGGTTTTCTTTTGGTCTAGAAGTTCTGTTGATCCTTTGGGGGCTTGTTTTCCGTGCAGCTGCCTCAGATTTCCACAGACATTTAATAAATGTAGACATGACAATTGTGTGTTTATTGAATACTTCTTCAACTGCCGTCATCAACTAAATTTTATTTTTTGATTCTAGGAATTTATTTTCTCATTTAAATCATGAATAGCCTCATGTGCTTGATGAATGTGTTGTTTGTTTTAAAGTTTGTTAATCTGTTTTCTAGTATTGGGTACCCTGTGGTGACTCTGGGCTTTGGCTTCAAAAGTTATGTGAGCTACAAAATGCGGTTAAGGAAGCAGAAGGAAGTGCAAAAGGAGAACGAATTTTACATGCAGCTTCTTCAGCAGGCCCTCCCTCCAGAGCAGCAGATGCTACAGAAGCAAGAAAAAGAGGCAGAGGAAGGTAGGTCTTTACCCTAAAGCTGTTGACTAAGAGGCTAGTTGTGGTTTTTGACTCTCAGTAGAATTATCTTTTAAGGAAAAATAGCTAGAATTTTAGATTTTTCTACTTTTTGGTGTTCCTTCTCAGGGCCATGGTTTGATTGTAAAATAAGGAGTGTAGATTTTTTTTTTTTTTTTTTTTTTTTAGTTTTAGGTGGACACTATCTTTATTTTATGTGGTTCAGAGGATCGAACCCAGTGCCTCATGCATGCTAGGTGAGCACTCTACCACTGAGCCACAACCCCAGCCCTTGATGAAATTTTTTATCTATTCTCTGAAGGCCATCATCTTATAATTATAACTATGTTTATTTCATAATTTTTATTTTTAATTTCTTATTTTATGTCATAAATTTTTTAAAACACTTATTTTCGGAAACAAAATACATAACTGTAAATTTGTAATTAAAACAAGCCAAGAGGGTTGGGGTTGTAGCTCAGTAGAGTGCTCGCCTCTCACGTGCGAGGCCCTGGGTTCGATCCTCAGCACCACGTAAAAAAATAAATAAGTGAAATAAAGGTATTATGTCAAAAAAACCAAACCAAAACAAAACAAAAAAAAAACAAGCCAAGAACCAAAGTATAAGCAAGATAGAGATGTGGACATAGGAAATTGAGTTTTATATGTCAGAAGTCTTCAATATAGAGCCAAGACTGATAGGTTCTATTCTTGAGTTTCTTGCCATGTAATGTGGATTTATTATTATTATTATTTTTTTGTTTTCCTTTTTTTTTTTCCTTTTGTACTGGGGATTGAACTCTGGGTATTAAGCCACATCCCCAGCCCTATTTTTTAATTTTATTTAGAGACAGGGTCTCACTGAGTTGCTTCGCACTTGGTTTTGCTGAGGCTGGCTTTGAACTCACAATCCTCCTGAGCCACTGGGATTACAAGCATGTGCCACCATGCCCAGCATAATGTGGATTTTAAATTGGACCATATCTAATGGAACCTGTCTTGTGGGCATTTAACCAATAGAAATAGATGAATTCACAGTAATACTATTTTTCTCAGTTTAGGAGTTGGAAGTTTGAGGTCATGTTTTTTGTTAATTAATATATGTCAAAATCTTTTTCTTTGTGGTACAGAAATCTCTTATATAGACCTTCAACAACTTGGAATGTATAGAGCTGATTCAGAGTATTCTTTACTAGTGATCTAATAAGTAATACAGACTATTACCTCAGCACTGGACTTAAGATAAAGGATATATGTTCTGCATCTTAAAATCGTACCTCTTATTTTATTTAATTTCTGTGTTTCTATAAACAACAAAAAAAAATGTCTGTGAATTTGCTAGAAATTTATTCAATAGGCATCTTTTAAATAGGGCCTCTTAGGAGAAAATCTGCCTTTATTTTCTTAACCCCATGACAGACAAGTTTGATTTGACTGATATATGAAGTATGACTTGAATATAAAATTTCTTATCCTACTTTAAGGCCCAACCATAAATGACTTCATATGTGATGGTGTTTGATAAATGATGATAATTTTCAAATTTTGCAACTTCTCCTATGTGTTTAGATTGGCTTCTTGAATTCAACACAGTGTGCTGTGACTCTTGCTTCTAAATGAGTTTGCATATTTATATGGTGAATTTCTAACCATAACTAATACAATTTGTTGAATCAGTACAGTATATGTTTTTAAAAAACTAAATATTCCGGTATGGGTTTTTTTTTCTGTTGGTTTGTTTTTGGTATTGTAGCAGCCAAAGGATTACCTGATATGGATTCCTCGATCCTTATACACCACAATGGAGGCATCCCCGCCAACAAAAAACTGTCCACAACTTTGCCAGAGATAGAATATCGAGAAAAAGGGAAAGAAAAGGACAAGGATGCCAAAAAACACAACCTTGGAATAAATAACAACAATATACTACAACCCGTAGACTCTAAAATACAAGAAATTGAGTATATGGAAAACCATATCAATAGTAAAAGATTAAATAATGATCTTGTGGGAAGTACAGAAAATCTCTTGAAAGAGGACTCATGCACTGCTTCCTCCAAAAATTACAAAAATGCCAGTGGAGTTGTGAACTCCTCACCTCGAAGTCACAGCGCCACAAATGGGAGCATTCCTTCCTCATCTAGTAAAAATGAAAAGAAGCAAAAGTGCACTAGCAAGAGCCCAAGTTCACACAAGGACTTAATGGAAAACTGTATTCCTAATAACCAGCTAAGCAAACCAGATGCACTGGTAAGGTAAGTGTGTGTGCTGTGTCCCTGCCATCATTTTCCAATGAACTTTATGTGTTCTTGAAAAACAGTCTCCCCTATGGGCCTGTAGGAACTATTGGTGATCAGATATTGTGAATAGGTGAATGGTGACATTTGGTGTTTGTTTTGCATAGGTTTGTTAACCACATGATGCCATTGTCTTGCAGCATTGACTTAACTTTTTCATGTGCTCTAAAAAAGCGATGATGGTGATTACTTCCCATCCTTGACAAATTTACATGTAACCATTTTCATAGGTATCAAAATAATCCATGTCCTTTTATGTTTGTATATCCAGAGTTGTTTTGGCAAAAACAAGAGTTTTTTGCCCTGTTCATGCAAATTTCTTTATTTGTCAAATAGATATAGATAGTAGGGGTGGGGTCAGAAAGTTCTTTACCACCTAGGGCTTGATTTATTTATTTTGTTTGTTTTTCTGCACATAGAATGTGAATTATTCCTAGATAACTCTGGTAAAATTAGGTTTGATAAGTAATCTCTCTGTAAAATGTCCATAGACAAATACAAGTTTAGATGGGGATTTTAATCAGAAGTGTTTGTTTTCTCATCTTTAATTAGAAGAATACCATTGTTATATGGCCTCGCCTGGTTCAGACTGTTAGGCAAACACAAATATGTTGCTTTTACCTAAAATCTTTATCTGGAAACTGATATCTGAACTGGAGCTTTTCTTGTTATTGCTAACTCAAGCGGGCAATTATAACTCTACTCATCCATAAATTATATTTCACTTCTGGTGGCTTACTTAAAGGCCAAGTATAATTTATTCTAGGAGGGAGGGTTTCTAGTATTATAAATTTTGTTAACCAGATTATTAATTTGTTTTAATTTTCTGATTGGCAACTGGATTAAGGGAAATATATTTAGTTTCTACTGGTATAGGCTCTAGAAGTTTCATAGTCCCATGCTACTTTTGCAAGCCCACATGGCTGATGCTGGGTTGGGCATCCTCGCAAGTTTATATGAGGTTCTGTCCCCCCATCATGCCCTACAGAGAAAATGCTAAGCAGAGAACCCTCCTCCTCTCCATAGGAGAAAGAACTGTTAGTGGACCTTCTATTTCAAAAGGAATTTCCTACAAATCTACTAGATGCTATAGATAAAAATCTGTCACAAGCTATTTTTTTTAATATATGTATTTTTAGTTGTAGATGGACAACAATGTCTTTTACTTTTATGTATTTATTTTTATGTGGTGCTAAGGATCCAACCCAGGGCCTCACACATGTGAGGCAAGCACTCTACACTGTGCCACAACCCCAGCCCTGCCACAAGCTATTTAAACATCCCTTTCTTCTATATGATTTTAATAATAGTAGTCAAGCCAAAGAGTTTTCCTCTGTTGGTTTTTGCTGAGAGTGGTTAAAACTCAGTCTTGTGGGGTGCGGTGGCACACACCTGTAGTCCCAGTAGCTTGGGAGCGTGAGACAGGAGGATCAACCGAGTTCAAAGCCAGCCTCAGCAAAGGCGAGGTGCTTGAGACGCATAGGGCTGGGGTATGGCTCAGTAGTTGAGTGCCCCTGAGTTCAATCCCTGGTACCAAAAACAAACAAAAAAACCCTCAAGCCTTGTGATACTTGGGCCCTGGTGGTGAGGTTAATGGTTTTGCTATCTCATATATCTTCAGTAGAGAATATTGAGGGCCCAAATGGATAATTGGCCAGTAAACTAGAAAGGATGCTGTGTTTTTTGTGTCCCCCTGTCTGCTCCTGGGAGATAAGCTTCCTCCTGTGGTCACCATTGTGTACTATGCCTTGACCTATAGGGCCCCAGGGCATTAATCTGTTTTAGAGAACTACTTGCTATCAAATAAATATAAAATGTTACATTTAAGTAGTTTTGTAAGCTTCCATGGGATTATTTTTCAACTTGCCATTTATTTTTTTTGTGGGGGGGTACTGGGGAATTGAACCCGTGGGCACAGAGCTACTTCCTTAGCCCTTTTTATTTATTTATTTTTATTTTAAGAGAGGATATTGCTAAATTACCAAGTCTGACCTTGAACTTGTGATCCTCCTGCCTCAGCGCCTAAATCGATGGGGACGGCAGATAGGTGCCACCACACCTGGCTTATTTTCAACTTTTAATGCAGTATAAAAATAAAGAGATAACCTAAATATCTAATAGTGCAAAGTATTTAAATAAATATGGCCCATTCACTTGGTGGACTTTTAATACATTAAAAAATTTTTGAGCCTTATTAAAGAATATATGAGAATATACATGGTATGTTTCATAAGAAAGGAAAAAACATTTTAATTAAAAATAATTTTTTTCTTATATACACAGAAAAAGAATTGGAAAGGAAAAGAACCAAAGTGTTACAAGTTATTGCCCATGACAATACTGGACATTTATTTTTTATTCTTACTTTCCCACGTTTTAAAATTTTTCCATGAGGAACAACAGTGAAAGAGTTTGAAGGAAAGGTACTTATCAGCATATTATCCAGCTGGCCTGGAGAGGCCTTATCTCACTTCCTCCCATACTTGCCTGTCTACTCCAGTTTGACTTCATATGTTTTCAAGAATGGTAATTAGACTGATGGATCTAAATCTGCCATGTTTGAGTTGCTAGCTAGGGGGTGTTTGTTATCTTCAGATGGAGAAGGCTAGACTCAGTGGTCTCTAGGGCTCCTTCTGCCACGAACACACCTGGGCCGACACTGAATACACATGCCCTTTGCTTCTGCAGGCACACCAGGGGCTATAACTTCCACAGAGATGCTTTCTGTCCTCTTTCAAATGTTTAAGAAAAATTTTGAAAACTAATATTTATTATTTTAATCATTAACTCTACTACAATAATAAATTAATTGCAACACATTCTATGCCTGTTAGTCTTAACACCAGGTTAAGAGCTGCTATTTTTGAGGGACCAATTCAGTGACTTTGAGTAGAAAATTAATTGCTGGTTCACCTCTTTTTCTCTTTTTTACCTCCTTCTCGCCCTCTTTCCCTATTTCATCTTTCTCCATCCCTTCCACCCTTCCTCCTTCCCTTTCCCTCTTTTTTTCTCTCCCTCCTTTCTCTCCTTCCTTCTCTTTTTTCTTCCTTCCTTCCCTCCCTTCCCTGCCCTTTCTTTCTAACAGGGTCTTGTTAAGTCGCCCAGGCTGGCCTCAAACTTGAAATCCTCCTACCTCAATTTCCCAAGGCTGGTATTTACAGGTGTGAGCCACCATGCCTGGCCCCTGGTTCACCACTTACAAGGAGAATTTTTTGTGGATTGTCGTGTCTGTCCAAATAAGATGCGATGGCATTCACTGTGAGAGGCCTGCAGTCCTGCGGGTCTTTTCTCAGACTCTCCAGGCTTCAAGGATGTTCCTTAGGATGCTGTATACCACAGGTTGGCAGACACAGCAGCACCCAAACCAAATCTGGCCCACTGCCTGTTTTTGTAAATATAAATCTTGTTGGAACACAGCCATGCAGATTCATTTGCTTAATGCCAGTGGTTGCTTTCATGCTACAGTGGCAGAGTTGAGTAGCTATGACAGAGACTGTATGACCTGCAAAGCCAAAAATACTTTCTGGCACTCTACAGAAAAAGTTATATGACTTCCATTGTACGGTAGTTATTTGTTTGGAGGATCTTTCCCCTTTATTAGACTGAGCTCTAGAGGACAGAATCAAGGCCTCTTTTGTTTTTTTATTTCTCTGTAAATATAAAGTTCTTAATAATCTACTCAGAATGCTGAGGCAGGAGGATTGCCAGTTCGAGGCCAGCCTGGGAAACTTAGTAAGACCCTGTCTCAAAATAAAACAGGGCCAGGAATGTAACTCAGTTCCTCCTTGCCCCTGGGTTCAATCCCTAGTACAGTATGCAAAACGAAATTAATGTTCTTAGTGAATGTTTGTTGAATAAATGAATAACATGAGGGCAAGGAACTGAGCCAAGGCAGAAGGCTTTAGTCTACAAAGAAACAGAAATCCCAGCAGCTTGGGAGGCTGAGATAGAAGAATCATGAGTTCAAAGCCAGCCTCAGCAACCATGAGGCACTAAGCAACTAAGTGAGACCCTGTCTCTAAAAAAAAAAAAAAAAACAGGGCAGGGGCTGTGGCTCAGTGGTCAAGTACCCCTGAGTTCAATTTCAATCCCGGTTAACCACCTTCCCCCCTCAAAAAAAAAAAAAAAAAAAAAAAAGAGAGAGAGAGAAGCAGATTGCTAAAGGAAAGGAATAAGAGAGAATGTGGGGAGCTTGGGAATAATAAGTGTTATCTATAGAATTCTGCCCTGGAAAACTCTGAGAACTTACTGAAGCCTGTCCAAAGTCCTCTTTTAGTTGGGGAAATATATACCTTACGAAATGACTCTTTTTCCTAGTTTAATTAATGAATTCTTTACCCAAGGTATTTAAAAACAGACTTTTAATTTTATGGGAAAAATTCTAGCAAAAAGCAGACAAAGTAATGAAAATCAGTCATTTTAACTAAGTGCAATGTTAGAAAGAAAATTGTAAATTAGAAAAAGATTTAAAAATTTTCCAGTGGTCAATTAAAATATATTTCAAGTCTCCTCAACACTGTAAACTTTTTTTTTTTTTTTAAATAAGCACTCTACTGACTAAGCTATATTCTCAGCCCCGAACTATAATCTTTTTTTTTTTTTTAAGAGAGAGAGAGAGAGAGAGAGAGAGAGAGAGAGAATTTTTTTATTATTTATTTTTTAGTTATCGGCGGACACAACATCTTTGTTTGTATGTGGTGCTGAGGATCGAACCCGGGCTGCACGCATGCCAGGCGAGCGCGCTACCGCTTGAGCCACATCCCCAGCCCCCCTTTTTTTTTTTTTTAATTTTTTATTTACATTTTAGTTTTCGGCAGACACAACATCTTTGTTTGTATGTAGTGCTGAGGATCGAACCCGGGCCGCACCCATGCCAGGCGAGCACACTACCGCTTGAGCCACATCCCTAGCCCCTGCAAAAAATTTTTTTAAAGTTATGTTTTGTTTTTAATTCTGGGGATCACACCCAGAGCTTTCTGTCACTGAGCTATATCCCCAGTGCCCCCACTCCCCCCTCCTTTTTTTTTAGTACTTTTTTTTCTTTTTCCTGTGCTGGGGCTAAAAATCCAGAGCTTAGCACATGTTAGGCAAGGGCTCAACCACTGCACTACACTGCCCTTCCCCCTTATCTTTTATTTTGAGACAAGGTGTCACTAAGTTGCTGAGACTGGCCCCAAACTTAAAATTGTACTACCTCCACTTCCTGAGTAGCTGGGATTACAGGTGTGTACCACCAGGCCCAGCTGTGAAAAAAGTTCCTAATAAAATGGGGGGAATAGTCCACCACTATAACACAAATCACTGTTAAAATTGTGTTGTATTTTAAAAATATCTATCTATCTATATATCTATATCTATCTATCTATATATCTATATCTATATCTATATATATAGATATAGATATATAGATAGATAGATATTTTTAAAATATTTATTTTGGTTGTAATATAGTAACTTCATTTTATTTTTTAATTTTTATGTGGTGCTGAGGATTGAACCCAGTGCCTCGCTGTGCTAGGCAAGCGCCCCACCATTGAGCCACAACCCCAACCCAATATATATAAAATATATGTATTTTAGTTGTAGCTGGACACAATACCTTTATTTTATTTTTATGTGGTGCTAAGGATCAAAGCCAGTGCCTCACACGTGCTAGGCAAGTGCTCTGCCACTGAGCCACAGCCTCAGCCCTTGTTGTGTTGTGTTTTTTTTTATCAGCTAATTCTGCTACTTGTTGCTATAGTATTTGGTATTTGTGTAGGGTTTTTTATTTGTTTGTTTGTTTTGTTTTTTTAAGATTTTGTTTTTTAGAGCCGTTTAAAGTTCATAGAAAAATGAAGTGGAAGGTACAGAGATTTCCCGTTGGTCCCCGTCTCGACATTATTAACAACATTCCCTGCCAGAGTGGAACATTTGTTATAATTGATGAACCTACTTTGACACACATCATTATCACCTGAAGTTCATAGTTTGCCTTAAGATTCACTCTCAGTGGTAAACATTCTGTGAGTTTGGACAAATTTACAACAACAGTTATGCACCATCATGATGCATCCAGAGTAGTTTCTCTAAAAGTCCTTCTCGTGCCTATTCATTCCTCTCTTCTTTCTAATCCCTGTCAAGCAGTGCTATTTTACTAATGTTTTGCCTTTTCCAGAATGTCATATTATTTGAAACATATAATATATAGCCCATTTAGACTGGTTTCTTTCACTTAGTAACATACATTTTAGATTGGCACACACCTGTAATCCCAGGTACTTAGGAAGCTTAAGTAGGAGAATTGAAAAGTTTGAAGCCAGCTTGGGTAACTTAGCAAGGCCCTGCCTCAAAACTTTAAAAAACAGAGCTGGGTATATATATCAGTGGTCAAACACTGCTGAGGTTAATTCCCAGCCTTGGGTGGGGTGGGAGTGGGGGATTCCTCCATGTCTTTTCATGGTTTGATAGCTCATTCCTTTTTAGGACTGAATGACCCATTGTCTGGAAGTATCATAGTTTATGTATTCATCTACTGAAGAACATCTTTATTACTTTTAAGTTTTGGAAATTATGAAAAACTGCTATAAATATGTGACAATCCAGCTTTCCAATTCTTTCTTTCATGCCTCCTTTCATTAAAGTTGTATGTGTAGTTTTTGTGTCCTTAATTTTTCACTTAAATTGTATCAAAATCATTTTCCCAACTTAACCTCATTTTCTTGTGGTGTGGAATATTCCAAGACAGTTCTGTGTGGCCGTCTGCAGCTGCTGTCTAAGATGGGCAGATCAGGTAGGACATCTGAACTGCTACCTGGGGTTGGGAGGCCTGCAGGCAGAGGATCAGCAGTTTGATTTGCATTTGGCACAAAGCTCCCTCTTAAGTACTACCCGAGACAGTGAGGCTCCTTTCTGGTAATGGTTACTTGTTTTAGTTTTCTGGGTAAGGGAGAGAATTCAAAACTCCAGGTTAACAAAATGTAAAGTGATCCTTATTCTGTAGAAATTTTGAAGCAAAGTCTCTTCTAAATTGATTTCCATTCTATTGCTTTTTGTATCCAAAACGGAAGATTCTCTTTTCTTTAGTGTTGTTTTTAATATGATATCAACTTATTAAAGTGGTTGTAGTGTATCAGGTGTGAAGAGTCATTAAAAAAGAAGTATTCAGAGTTCACTTGGCAAAATATCACAAACAAAACTAAGCAGAATTAAGAACAGGTTTTTATGTTTTGTTTGGGCTTATCTTTTTTTTTTTTTTTTTTTGCAACTGGAAGACATCTAGACCAGTTTTCCCTGACCCCACTGTTTTTTATCTGTGAAGTAAAGGAGTTGTAGAAGATTAAGTAGCTAGTGCAGGGAGCCCAGCTCGAGTGGTAGTGCCAGGACCATATTGAAGTTTCTTGACTTCTACACTTTCAGTTATACATCCTGCATTTAAAAAGTTTATCAACCTCCTTTGTTTTTCTGCTTCATGTTTTTGTTTTTGTGATTTTATTTTAAATGTACATACAACCAACATTGGCTCAAGGATTGGTACCAGAGTTCAATTTTATGATCTCAATGCTGAAATCTATGGAAGAAATGTTTGGAACTTTAGACTTTCTTTACTTTCCTTTCTGCTAGAAGGGTGACGTCCTAAGTGTTTAAAAATTTTTTGCTCTTGCCAAAGATACAAGGATATACTTATCTGTAATAAATCACAGGGGCCTACTACTTGTGTTCTCAAAAGCTCATATTAGGCCTAGTTTAGGAATCAGTCTGGTCCACACAACCTAGAGCAACCCAGCATGGGATTTGCCATTAATTGCTTGAATAGTTTTAGCTTGGCAACAGCAGACCTAAGAACCCGAATGGAAAGACCAGGGGTGAAAGCATTAGCTTACCTGCAGAAAGGCCCCTATTGACTAGATTCCTCTTTCTGCTTAGGAGGCCTGGGTTCCTCAGGTGTGGGCACTGCTGTGATGGTAAGTTCCTAAAATTGTGAGCTGTGGAAGAGGGAAGTTCCTTTTCTTAGGGGAAAATGGAAATCTGGGTGAAGTTGTAACATACTGAACACTCAACTCTTATTTCTTCCTAAAATTCCTGCGGTTGTTTTAGGCACACCATAATGTTATTACTAAAACTTGGTTTGCTCCTACAATTAATTCTGTTTGTTGACTTGAAAGCCCAGGGTGGGGGTCGGGTAGGGAGAATGGAGAAAACTTTTCCAAGGATTTTTCCTGAAATCTTTCACAAGTGATGCCCTGCCTCCGAGGAGGAAAATAGAGAAATACTTACAGAGATTTCAATTTATTCATCTGCACTGAGGATATTTAACTTACATGCATATCCAGGAACATTATCACATCCAGATCTTAAAGAAATGCTTTTAGAGTTTATAGATTGAAAATATAATTTATAATATAATGTTCTAATTCATCAATGTTGATTGTTATTTGAGTTATGTTGATTAGTATTTGTTTTAATAGTCTATGATATACTTAGTAGTCTTTGTTATGTGTATTTCTTGTTTAAGCTGTTGAGCAAAATATTGGCCTTCTGGCCCACATAAACCTGTGTTTATATTTTATGATTTTAAGTTTCTCTTTAGAAAGGCAACAGAGACAGCAAAAACCAAAAAATAGTCAGCTTTCCCCCTAACTTATAGTTGGCACAGATTGTTCAGATGTGAAGATTTGACTGATAGTTCACAGACTTTCCTATTTCTGAATCTAATTGTCTAATTGTCTTCTTGATACCAAGATTTAAGATCTCTGTGTAACCTTACTGTTAGAAGGCTCCTTGGTGTGTGTGCTTGTGGTGTATGCACAGTTTATAGTGTTTCCTGTTTTCTATTTGCCCACATTATGTAAGATGTCTGCATACAATTTAAAATGATATATCCACTGAAAAGAAGGAGCATCATTTTATTTATTGATTGATATGTGGGTAGATAGATATGGGGGTTGAACCCAGAGCACTCTACCCTGGGCTATATCCCCAGCTCTTTTTTATTTTTCATTTTGAAGTAGGGTCTTGCTAAGTTGCGGAGACTAACCTCAAACTTGAAATCCTTCTGCCTCAGCCTCCCAAGTCACTGGGGTTACAGGTGTGTGCCACCATGTCCAGCTGAAAGAGGCATAGTTTTAGATGCTGATTTTTAATTGTCAGTAGATTCAGTATAATTTGGTGAGAATTACTATGAAGCAGAGCAAAATGAAGGAATACTCTAGGGAGGCCCTGTTTTGTGATCTTTGAGAAGTATTTCAAAGCAACAAGGAATATTGAGAGCTAATGTTCTTTGCTGGAAGAACAGAAAGTTCCTAATTATTCTTACTGTTATCTGCCTTTCTATCTTTCCTATCCCTTTTTTTTGTATATCCCATCTACTCCTAACCCTGGGATGGATCAGGGTTAAGAGTAGATGGGATATACAACCAGTGACATGAAAAATTGTGCTCTGTTTGTGTAATGTGAATTGAATTGCATTCTGCTGTCACATATAACAAATTAGAATAAATAAAATTTAAAAAAGAATATAATGTTGGGAAAGATATACACAGTTCTTGCCTTTGTGAAGATTGAGGTTTGTAATGTATAAAATCCTTAATCTGTTACTATATTAATTCTAATAAAAATATTTTAAAAAGTTACATAAGATATTGTTGTAGTTTACAATTGTAGGTAAAAAATGTTCTTTTTGTCTGTAAGATAACTGGTATTAAAAAAAGGAAAAGAGGTACATAAAGATCTGTATCAGGGGGCTGGGGATGTGGCTCAAACGGTAGCGCACTCGTCTGGCATGCGCGGGGTGTTGGGTTTGATCCTCAACACCACATTAAAAATAAAGATTAAAAAAAAAAAGATCTGTATCAGGCCTTAATCTAATTTAAGGGGATCAGGAAAATCTTTGTAATAGGAGTCTGACTTAATTCAGACATATAAGCAAGAATTACCCAAGAAGAGAGGATATGAAATTTTGATCAAGAAAGATATTCTAGGCAATTGTCAGAGCAAGTAGAAAGTCAGGAAAACAACAGAGATAAAAATATAATAAATATTTTCAATGAAAAAAAAAACAAATAAACAAACAGTAGATGGGAATGGCTCCTAGCCCCAGGGGGGAGCAAGAATGATGCTACAAGTTGCCACAGAAAGTGAGGAAGTTGCTACAGAAAGTGTGGAAGAACATTCAGAGACAAAGCAAGAGTAGAATCTAAAGCTAAGATGTGACTCGGAGGAAGCTGGCAGAGCAGGTAGTTCAGGAGCTAGAAGCTCTGAGCAGTCCCTGGACTGGGAACTAGGAGGAGGGGGCCTTATTTTTGAGCCATTCCATTCCTCCTCCAGACTCCGAATAGTCCAAAGTGGGGAATCAGTACTTAAGGAAGAAAGATAACAGATTCTCTTGAACAGTGGAAACCTGTCTTAAAAGAAGGCAATGAGCTGGTGCAGTGGTATAGGCCTGTGATTCCAGAGACTTGGGAGATGAGGCAGGAGGATCATGAGTTCAAAGCCAGCTTCAGCAACTTAGTGAGGCCCTAAGAAACTCAGTGAGACTCTGTCTCTAAATACCAAAAAAAAACCCAAAAACTGGGGGTGCTGGGGATGTGGCTCAGTGGCTAAGTACCTCTGAGTTCAATCCCAATACCCCCCCCCCCAAAAAAAAAAAAAAAAGAAGAAGAAGAAGGTAATGAAATGAAAAAAAAAACCTAGGGTTGATTGTCAAAGGGAAGTCGGGGAGTCGAAAAACAGATTATATAGTGTGAACTCGTTACAAAATATGGGTAGATATGTTTTTAAGGTACACAAAAATTACTTAAAATAAATACCAGATGCTCAATTGTAGTTTTAGGGGACGTTTACTTCCTGCATCATTTCTTTCTGGATAGTCTGAATTTTTACAACCGGCTTATTATGTCCATAATAGAATGTCAACTCAGTGAGGGCAGAGACTTCCTTTCCTCTTGACCATTATAGTATACATGGACCTTGTCATAGAATAGGTGCTTGGTTAATATCTGTTGAATGAATGAATATTTCCTTTGTGTAGGGAAAGTAGTAGAGAGGAGGTAGCTGGGGCTCAGTAATTTCATCACAGTGCAACTCAAAGGCTTTTTAACATTAGGAAATGTAAATATTACTGAGGACCAAGCTGAGGACCAACATCCAGTGTCAAATGATTTGTAGTTTTTGAGAAGGTCATTATTGATTTTATTTTTTTAAAAATAGAAGGCTTGAGGGCTGGGGCAGGGGCAGAGCTCTTGCCTAGCGTGTGTAAGACACTGGGTTTGATCCTTAGCACCACATTAAAAAATTAAATAAAATAAAGGCATTCTGTCTATCTATCTACTACTACAAAAAAAAAAAAAAAAAAAAAGAAGAAGAAGAAGAAAGGCTTTCTGCTTCACACACCTTTCCATGGTATTTTCCAGGAAGTTGTAGAGTTTGTTAGTCTTTCAGTACTTTTTCTAAAGACTTTGCAGAAGGTGTAAGAAATTCTGTAAATTACATGTGACAAGGGGTGAAATCCTGAGAGACTGCTATCAAGCAGGCCATTTTCTCTGGCAGTGGGTTGGTTATGCTCTTAGCCAAGAACATGCAGGAAACCTCCGTTTGCCTTGTCCCATGCCTCTGTCCTGGGGGTGGGTCTGGTTCTCTGTCTATCTGCCAGCTCAGAACCATCCTCTCTTTGTGGCAGCTAAAGAGAGTTCAGATTCCACATTTCTGTTTCACCTTTCTCTCCAAGGAAATCTCCCAGGTGAGGAAATGTGTTTGTCTGCTCATATATTACCTCCAGTGCTGGAAAGAGAACGGTGCATTTGTTTGTTCTCTTATGCATTTGAATATATTTTGCCTGTGTGTCAGAATAGTTTGAGAAAGAACATTTGATCTTGGGAGGCAGTGATTTGGGCTTCAGGGGCTTTCCCCTGGCTGCTGCTCTTGCACTCACCACCTGCTCTACAGCTGCTGGGGTGATGGCTCATGCGAGTGATGGCTACTGAAATGGGCCTCTGCTTCTATAGGCATAGAGTAATGATTTGTAATGGCATCATTTCTAATTGAGAGGAAAAATATATGAATTTTAGAATAAGGACTATAAGGGGCTAGTGATGTAGTTCAGGAGTAGAGTGTTTGCCTAGTTATTTAGTGAGTTGCTACTAAATAATTTAGAAATTATTAAGTAGAAAAAAATGTTGAAAAACTGTATATGTATTTAGAAAGTTTAATGTGTATTTCATCTTTATTGGAACGTGTTTGATTTAGTTTGTCATTGTGCCTGAGCAGATATACATTGCCAGACCTGATTTATTTACTGCTATGTTCGTAATATTTTAGTTTCCATAGTTTTATTTAGTTAACCTATTTATATTAATTTATAATGGAGTTGGAGTTTATTTTAACCACTGCAGAACTTTATTTATTTATTTGTAAATATTTTTTAATTGTAGTTGGACATAATATCTTTATTTTATTTATTTATTTTTATGTGGTGCTGAGGATCAGACCCAGGGCCTCGCACATGGTAGGTGAGCACTCTACTGCTGAGCCACAATCCCAGCCCAGGACTTTAAAACCCATAATATTCTGTGATGTAAATATGATTTTTTTACTTAAATACAGCTATTTTGTGACTTGAAAACCATACAGCATCTTAGAAACCAGGTATAAATGAATTTAAGCAAACAGATTACCTAACGTCTCCTTATCCAAGGAGTCAAAACAGGAAGGAGATTATGTTGTGTAGATTATGAACTAACCCACAAATTATTTGGAGGGGTCCACAAAAGAAACATTGTAAAGTTGAGTCCTGGGTGTATATTCTATCAAAACAGTGATTTCTGAAAGTTTCCTGATTAGAACTGAGAAGGAACTACTGCAAAACTTTTGGTTTTGGAAAGGCTTTGTGTTCAATACAGAGTCAGGGCCTCTGCTGGCACATAATGAATTGAAATTTCTAGCTAAGGGAATTAGGGGGAGATTCCCTCAACAGGAGGTAACCTCAAGGAAGAGGAACCATGTTTTTAAAATATTGCTCATGCTGTTATTTAGAAACTGGACCTTTGGATACTTTGCCAGCCAGTGTGGTCATATTTCGGTATTTGAAAAATCTCTTGAAGACCTTATCGTCTTGAGGCTTTATCGTCTAGTCTGTTGAGACTCTTAGGATTAATTGTTTTTTCTTTCTTTTTTAAGGAAGAACAGCTCCTCTCCTCCATCACAAAATATATTTCATCTTTCTTGTTAATGTTGGAATAGATTCAAAACAGAAACTAAACAATGAACTGGAAAGGAGCGCTTCCACCCCCCCAACGCCCACAAACACAGAGGCTCTAGGGCAGACTCACACTCCTGCCAGAGTGGAAAATAGGCCCAGGAGTGAGTGCAGCAGGAGGGGGAGTGCTCTGGGGTCTGTGTCGCCATCATCATTCAATACTGCATCCTTCACACCCAGGAGTTTGGGAGCATAAACTCTTCCAAAGGGTTCAGCCAGCTGTTGCCATGGGAGATTATAGGCCCAGTGTTGCCAAATCTTCTAATATTTTGGAGATGCCAAAATAGATATCTATTTTTGTGAAATCTTTTAGTTTAAAAACTTTTTTTTCCTTTTTCTTTGAGCCTCATGTTGGAAAGGGCTAAATATAACATGTTTTATGAGCCAGATTGTTTCACCAGTTTGCAAACTCTGCTCTCTACCCTTCTTATGCTTGTATGTTGTTCCCTCCTACTCTCTGGCCAGTCAAAATTTGATTCTCCTATAGCAAGTGCTTTGGGCTTTTCTATCAGGAAGTATCTGGTTTTGTGTAAACTAATCTGCCATGCTTAATGGGACCTTTTTGCTTTCCTGAAAAGCAAGCAATGTATTAATAGCACCTCCCCAGAGTGAAAGACTACTTCCTACTATGGAATCCCTATACTTAAGTGTAAACTTTAAGACAATTGAGAAGGAGAAGCAGTAACCTTGGGATAAGCAAGGTAGTTTGGGGCCATCTGGCAGCATTCCTCAACCAGTGCAGAGAGCTGCTAGATCACCTGTGGCTTCTTCCATGTCAAAATGTTTTTCTATTGTGTTTTTGAATCATAAACCTAGCATAACTCAGGTTGTGGGCTGGGGTTGTGGCTCAGTGGTAGAGTGCTTACCTAGCATGCATGAGGTACTGGGTTCAATCCCTAGCACCACATAAAAAAACTAAATAAACAAAATAAAGGTATTGTGTCCACGTATAACTAAAAATATTAAAAACAACAACAACAAAAAAAACTCAGGATGTAGGCCTGGTTATTCACAGACTTCACAGGCTTACTGGTTTAGAATCTGGACCTCTCAGCAGTGCCCTGGTAAATGTAATATGTGGTAATGCTGAGTCCACTGCTAGGGCAACAGCTGCCTCCTGTGTCTGGTGTTGTAAGAGATCTTTCCATAGAAAGCCATAACCGGATGAGATGCGATAGCTCTGCAGTCTACAGATTTAGAAAAAAACATTCTTTTGATGGGAACTGATAAATAACAAGTAGTTGGTGTAGATTTAGGAACTGAGGCAGTCTCTGTTTCAGAAAGGTAAGTTCCCCTTCTTTGGAATGATGTTAAAAGATTATGAAGTAAAGGATTTGGGTTTTCCAAACTAAATCTATCAGGTTATTCTGAAACTGACCTGACAAGGCAAGCCTAAGCATAATGGGGAACGCTGGACAGCCACAACAAGCAGACCAGCAGTGTCCTCTTTTAAAACCATTTTTCTTTTAATTATAAAAATAATGATTAAAATGTTAAAAATATGTTATAGCATATTTATTATCTCTGATTCTGAAGGTGAAGAGATACTACTATTTAATATAGCTCCTCTCAGCATCTTTTTACAAAACTAAACCCAGGGTTGGCGATATAGCTCAGTTGGTAGAGTGCTTTCCTCTCGTGTACAGAGCCCTGGGTTCAATCCCCAGCACCACAAAACAAAATAAAAAGCTAAACCATTATGTATGTTGTGATATATGTATGTATATGTGTGTGTGTTATATATACAAACATTATATTTAAATGTCTTATAACTTGTTTTTCACTGACTTTATCATGTGTATTCTCCCATGTTATCAAATGATCTTTAGTGACTTTTCTTTCTTTTTTTCCCCTCTTTTGTAGTACTCAGGATTGAACTCAGGGTTGCTTCATCACTGAACTATATCCCTAACCCTTTTTTATTTATCTATTTTTTTTATTTAATTTTGAGCCAGGGTCTCCCTAAGTTACCAAGGCTGGGCTCAAATTTGTGATCCTCCTGCCTCAGCCTCCCAAGTTGCTGAGATGAAAAGTTGTGTGAAAGCCTCAATGATTATTCAGTGACTTAGGTTTTTAATGGCAGTCAGATACATGAATATACAATAACTTATTTAGCTGGTTTTCTGTTAAATATTTAAGTTCTTCTGTTTTTGTTTGTTAAATATTTAAGTTCTTCTGTTAAGTTATTGTATATTCAGCATGTTTGGTTTTACAACAAACATGCTTTTACACAAATCTTCCTGTGCCTCTTGACTTGCCACAACTATGAGCATTTTAGACATTTGATACAAATCATCAAATCTGAGCACATTCCTTTAAGGACCTTATTAAAAACCGCTCGTTCTTGGCACTAGTAGCCTTGTTCCTGAAGAGCTTCAAGAAGTCTGCACCATATTATCCTGAATGACCAGTTGTGTGAAAGAATTCTTTTTTTGTCTCTTTTTCTAGAATTCTTTTTCTGTCTCTGTTTCCATTCCTTAAGGAAAATTAATGTGTTTCCTTTTGTGGAGCAGAGACATAAGGTACTTTGTAATATGATTTCACCTAGTAATGAGGTCATCAGGCTGCTGACTATTTCTGGATGATTGTGCCTGGTAAACATTGTAGTCACCACAGTGAGACCCGAGGCAGCTTCATTTTGGTGTTTCCAAAGTTGTGATTTATAGAATGTACTACAGCATTGCTTCAAGTTAGTGTGATCCTCACTGTGGATGGGCTGTGTCACCATATGCTTGGCACATACTTGATCATTCACAGAAGTGAATGACCCATATGCTGTCCTTTCCATCTGTGTGAATGACCCAGAGGCCAGAGGAGCGTTTGGGACACAGGATATTTGGTATTTCTTTTTTTTTTTTTTTTTTTTAAAGAGAGAGTGAGAGAGAATTTTTTAATATTTATTTTTTAGTTTTTCGGCAGGCACAACATCTTTGTTTGTATGTGGCGCTGAGGATCGAACCCAGGCCGCACTCATGCCAGGCGAGCGCGCTACCGCTTGAGCCACATCCCCAGCCCTGGTATTTCTTCTGGGGACAGTTTTGATTTGTGAGCTCAACTTTCAGCTGTGTGTTTCCTCAAGTCTTGTCTTTGTGATCAGTGTATACCAGGGATTCCTAATGGAATTAGGTACTTATCCAAATGAAGCAGTTGTTCTTCCTTCATTCCTTTAATTTTTTTGGTACCAGGGGTTGAACCCAGAAGCGCTTAACCACTGAACTGTATCCCCAGCTCTTTTTATTTTATTTTTAAAAATTTATTTATTTAGTGGCGCTGGGATTGAACCCAGGCCTTGTGCATGTGAGGCAAGCACTCTACCAACTGAGCTATATTCCCAACCCTTTTTTATTTTGAGGCTACGTTGCTTAGGGCCTTGCTAAGTTGCTGAGGCTGGCTTTGAACTTGTAATCTTCCTGCCTCAGCCTCTGGAGTCACTGGTATTACAGGTGTACAGCACCATGCTGGCTCATTTGTTCCTTTCTTGTTCACCTACTTTCTTCATAAGCAGATTTCACCCTGTCTCCTTCAGTTGCTATTTGAGTTAAAAACTTGATGGTCTGCTGTAGATAACTTCCAGAGCCTCCTATGTCATAACACCACCCGTGTTCTATTCTGAGCATTGAAGAGACAGGCACAGCTTGAGGATTAATCTGTAAGAATTAGAGAAACTTAAGAAAATACAGTTCCTGCTTCTAATTTTACAGCACAGTCAGTTTCTGACTCCAAAGAACTTACAGTCTTATTAGAAATAAGATACCTAACACAGGAAAAGATTAAATACCAGAATGACATGAAGTGCTAGCAAGCAGTGAGGGCTTTAGGGCTCCACAAGAACGAACCTGGGGTACCTCATACAAATTAGTTTTTGTGGTTGTTTTAGAACTAGGCCTTAAAGAATGGGTCAGAGTGAAAAATGGAGATCATTCTTCTCATGGGATGACATCATTAAGGCAGAAGGCACTCATTGTCTGAAAACAAGGAGTGGGTCATTTGGGTTGGTGTGTGCGGTTCAGAAGGAAACCTGCCTCAGTCCCTGGGCTGTATAACTTGGAGAGGGCTTTCTGAAAGCTCCTTTTCCCTCAGAGCTAGCAGCAGGATTGATTGAGTGCATCCCTGTTGCCAGTTTTTAGTGCACAGAGATAAAGCCAAGCTGAGGCTCATCCTCCCGTGGGCTCACAGGGTCCAGCCAGCAACCAAGCCTGTGGTTTTCTGGAGTGCATGTGGGCGTGACTGCTAGAGTGCTCAGAGTAGCTCTGCCTCTTTTTTACACAATTGGCTTCATGGGTAAATTTTCTGCCTTTGCGCCTTCAGCTTCCCCTGTGCTACCAATTTTTTCAAAAGCAGGAACTTACTGGCAGGGCACACTGGAGACTTTAAACTTCAAAGAAGTTACAGTATTTGTTGTGGGCTGTAATTGAAGTCATTTATCAAAGATAAGAATTACAAACATTTAGACTCAGTATCTCTCTACCTTTTCAGATACTTAAATACCCTTTTCAAATAAAAGTGAACACTTATATACTGTACTTTGTTTTTCTACTTGCTGTCCTTCCAGATACTCAAAGATGTTTTTGCTATTTAGCCTGCCTAAGGCTAATATTCAACTTTCTTCTCTTGGTCAGTTAGGAGATTATTTCTTACTAAAATGTAAATCTTTTCCTTTTATAGTTAAATTAATTATCAGTTACAAAATATGGCTTACATTGGGAAGAAGCTGAAATATAGTTGAGTTAGAGTGGGTAAGAGGAAGCCTCAATTTGATAAATCTGCTTTGAAGTCAACCTTGTCATCTGACTTGGGGACCTGAGGAAGCACTGTTGTAGATGGTCCTGCCTTTATTAGTAATACGCCAGGATTCAGAGGTAACCTCAAAACATCCTTATAAAATATCAATAAAAAATATCCTTTTAAATTATCAATAAGATAGCTAGAAAGCTTACCTGGACCTAATATATAATATATAAAAGTTTAGAATCTAGGTTTATACAATTGGGCAAAAATGAACATAGCTTGGTACACGTAGACTCCACCTTTGCCATGGGCCCTCTTTTATTCAAAGTGGTGATGACACTCAGCAGGCCTCTGTGAGGGTGAAAACTGGTTCCGCAGGAGCTGGGCAAACAGGAAGTGCATGCTTCCTGGTCAAGTCTTACTGAAGTTTGATTAAATGCCTGGCCCAATATTTTGGGGGGATGGGTGGAGGATGAGATTGTAACTCTTCTGGGGAAAGTTCTCTTTTATCCTTTCAGGTTCCATAGGGTAGGGAAGAAAATAGGACTTGGCTCTGATAAGAAGGTTCCAAACTTATAGGTGAATATTTTTCCTCAATTCTTATTTACTGAAATTAGTTTCAAGTGTTATAAACTCTTCCTTCTAGCTCATTTTCTTTCTGACCACCTGCTTCTAATTTAGGTTGTAGCTATTGACAGTTTAATAAAATCTCAAAAATAACATTTGAAGATTTTGCACTAACCTCTTAACTCTATTTAATCAGAACTGCTTAGTACTTAATACTAATTCTGTATCTGTATTTTACCTGGGAAGTATTGACCTTCACCACCTAGGAACTAAGTACACCATTAAGAGAAATAGGAGTTATATGTTCAATAAATGCCCCAGCACTTGACTGGCTTTATTTGGTTCAATTTATTAATTCACGCAGTTCTTTTAAAACTCGTGGCACATATCTACTGAGAAAATGCAAAGTTTGAACCATATCTTAGAAAATAGAATTGTAGAGTGTATCCATACAGTGGAACACTATACAGCAATTAGTTATATGAAAATTTTCTAATAGTGTGAGAGATACTTAGGATATATAAGTTGCATATGTGGTACTCATTTACCAATATGAAATATATTTACATGTATGGAAAAAACTTAAAAGACATACAGAAGTACACCGAATACGAACAGTGAATGGTTCTGTCTGGATGAATGGATTGTGAGTTATTTACATTTTTATACTCGACGCTTTCCTATTCTGTTTTTTATACTGACTTGGTATCATTCTTTTTTTGAGGGAGGTGGGTACCAGGGATTGAATTTAGGGACCCTAAACCACAGCCATATCCACAGTCCTGTTTTGTATTTTATTAGAGATGGGTCTCACTGAATTGCTTAGCACCTTGCTGTTGCTGAGGCTGGTTTTGAACTTTCAATCCTCCTGTTTCAGCTTCCTGAGCTGCTGGGATTACAGGCAAGCAGCACTCTGCCCTGCTCTGACTTGGTATTATTCTTGCAATAAAAAACAAATCCAATATGAGGTTGTATATCGTTTTACTGCCTACCTCAGTAAAGATTTGAAATAGGTAGTGGTGAAGCTTAAAGGTTAAATTAATGCTTTCTGTAGAGAGGCAGTGAAAAATTGCTCATTATAATTTTAAAAGTTCCTGAGAGTTTTGCTACTAAGCACTGTAAGTTATTTTATATGTCATTAGGCAGTGTTCCTATAGTTCACTATTTTTTAATCGGAAAGCTGATGTTAACTCAGAGGTTTACTTCAACAGTTTAGAAAACAGTAATTCATAATTTTATGAAGTGAATGATAGCAGTTAAAAAAATCATGAAGTATTTTACTTCTACATCTTGAGAAAGTATATTTTATTAAGAACAAAAACAAAAAGTAACCAAAAAAAACCCTTTTCTGCTGGGCGTGGTGGTGCACGCCTGTAATCCCAGCTGAGGTAGGAGGATCACGAGTTCAAAGCCAGCTTCAGCAACTTATAGAGGCCCTGTGCCTCTTAATAAAATACGAAAAATGACTGGGATGTGGTTCAGTGGTTAACGCCCCTGAGTTCAATCCCCAGTATAAGTAAATATACAAATAGTATGTGTGCAATGTAACACAAATACACAGCTGTGCACAAACTTTACATGTAAAATTTATGAATTTTCACAAAGTGAACATACTCTTTTATTGATAGTGTGCTGTTTGTCTTTGACAAAATTTTCATAGAAGTTCCACGTTTTAAAAATACATTGTTGAGTGTTTGGTGGGTTTCAGAAGCTGTGTGTTGCACTTGTTGATCTTATAACTGCCTTAGCTTTTTGGATTTTGAGTTTTCTAGGAACTCTGAAATTTGCTGCAGAATAAATATTGTTGTTCTTAGTTTATGGTAGACAAATGGCTTTTCAGGATTTAAAAAATGAAAGAAAGCAGTAACTACAAAACAATTGACTGTAGCCTCTGCAGATTTAGTTTTGCTGTCATTCCCAGCTGTGGCACAAACTTTGCCTCAGTGGGCTGGGCATGTGGAACTTGATTCCTGTGCATCTGCATAGAATACAGTTTAGTTTGCTAATCTGAAGCAGCAAATTTGCAGGCGTCTGTTAACATGTCAGCTTTGGAAATCCTAGACCAGCCCGGGAAGAACTTTAGAGAGTGCCAGACTCAAATGAGGAAACAGGCCTGGAAGGTGACAGCCTTGCCCAGGGTCACAAAGTTGGCACCAGAGCCAAGTCCAGAACCCTGACCTCAAATCCTGCCAAGTTCCTTTCTCAACTGAAAATTTACCTTTTCTACCAAAAACTGCAATCCTTTAACTGCAGTTGACATTGACATTAAGGAAAGTGATTATCTAACTTATTTTCAACTGAAGTTCTTAATGGGGATAACCTGACAGCATTGAATTGTTTTGGAATATGTCCCTTGGGTTGCTTCAGGTGAATGAGGGGCGATGTGGCAATGGTATAAATGCTAATCTGTACTTGTTAAGAGTAGTCCAAGAGTACTCTGAACTGGAATAACCCTGGCAATAGGGAAAGTGTAGCATGACGTCAACTGGTGACCCCTCCTGTGGGAGTGAGCTGTGTCAGGAGACCTAGCAGTGCTTCTGGAACACAAGGTTCCCAGGCCGTGTTTCTTGGCTATGCTCCCAAGCACTGGACAGGGACACTTCGGGCTTGCACCTATAAAATGACTATCAGTGTTTCATGATTTGCGGTACTTGAGAATTTTCAAGTACCCCAAATCATGGTAGATAGGGGAGTAAAGCTGCCCTTTGGCTTTCTAAGGGAGGTCATTATTGAGTAAGTGTGGGTCACTGTGGTAGTCCCCAGAGTTTTATTGCTTAGTAAAATATGTCTAACGTCTGTGGAGTGCATAGTTCTTGAGAGAATACCAATGCTTTGCAGAAATCTTGGTTCCCTTAGATTAGTGACATGTTCAAGTTTTTCTTTCTTTCTTTCTTTCCTTTCTTTCTTCCTTTCTTCCTTTCTTTTTTTTCTTTCTTTCTTGGTGGTAGTGCCAGAGATTGACCCCAGGGCCTTGTGCATGCGAGCCAAACACTCTAGCAACTGAGCTATGTCGTGTCCCCCACCCCCACCCCCACCCCCGTGTTCAAGGTTTTAAAAAGAGGCTGGGAATGTGACTCAGGGGTAGTGTGTGTGTTTTGCATGCAAAAAGCCCTGGATTTTATCTTCAGCTTAAAGATGAATAAATAAATAAATAGAACAAAGTGACCTTTGTCTACCTGTCAGTTTGTATCCTGGTAGAAAGTATCTTTTCAGTCTCACATGGCACGTTCTTACCCTGACTGTCAGCACCACAGTCCCATCTACCATATCCTTTCCCTCCCTGATTTCAGTACAAGCTTTCCTAAGAGGCCACACCTAGTGCTTGCCCCCAGATATCTATGGCTGTCCTGGCTCTGAGTTTTTGACTATTTACCACTCTCCCCAGTTTAGAATGTCCGGCCTCCCCTCTGCTTCTCCGAATCCTGTCCAGCCTACAGGGCCAACTCAATTCTCATTCTCTTGGCAAAGCCTGTCCCAGCCTTGTCTCCACAGAGCCCAGGTAGCACTTCTGTCTTGTGCTATGGATGATGCAACTGCGATTGACCTTGTGGAAAAGAGCGTGGAACTCTGGGGCTGCTGCCTCGGGGATCTTGGGCTGCTAGGTTTTCCTGGCCTGGATTTCTTCATCTAGAAAAATGGGAATCCTAATTGCACTTCACCAGTATGGATATTAAATGAGCGCACAGCACTAAACCTGTAGGACAGGGTAGGACAGGGTCTGGTCCATCCGTCCTTGTGAAACAGCAGCTGCTGTTTTTTATTCCTTCTAGCATGAATTTTATCATACCCTCCTTTTTAGAGCATGTCAGTTGTTCCTTTTTTCATTCTTTTCCACAGTCTCCACTAGCACGAACATTTTTTAGCAAGGAGCTAACATGTCAGGATGTTGACGTGAACATGAATATTGTTTCCTTCTCAGCCATGGTGGGAGGGAATGTCAGACCCTACAGTTTGAGCTATCAAAAGTATCTCAGAGCTGTAAGGGGTGGGTCATGAACTGGTTGTTTTAACATACTCCCCTTGCTGAGGGGCATGGAAAAGTCATCCACAGGGAGGCCACTGTATCCTGCAGCCACACTTTCTGCCTTCTCTCATCCTTTATTAGCATATGCACAAGTACCATTTTTACCCATCAGTGTCTCAAACATTTAGGGCAAATCAAATTACCCTTAGTAGGAAAGGGTAGGGACTTAGGTGATATCCTGAGGTAAAACTAAGCAGATTTCATACAGAAGTCCAGTGGGACAGTTTGCCATCCACCCAGCAGTTCAGGACTACAGGCAGTGTCCTTCACCCAGCCCTGGGTATGTCCTCTCCCAGATGAAAATGCTACATTTCTCCTTCTCCTAGGCTGGAACAAGACATTAAAAAGTTAAAGGCTGACCTGCAGGCCAGCAGGCAAGTGGAACAGGAACTCCGCAGTCAGATCAGCTCCCTCTCCAGCACCGAACGAGGGATCCGCTCAGAAATGGGCCAGCTCCGGCAGGAGAACGAGCTGCTGCAGAACAAGTACGCGCACCTGGCGGGTCTCTGGTGGCCGGACGCACCCTCCCCAGTTCCCCATATAAAATGACCATCAGTGTTTTTATATGTTCCCAGGGATGGGAGCACAAGCCTCCTGGTGACAAAGGGACCTGGCAGAGAAGTTTCTAAGTAAAATGTTTAAAATATTTAATGTACTACCAGATGTTCAAGATCTATAAAAACTTACTTCATTGCAGCAAAGGTTTATTCATATTTTGTTCTTCTCATTTAATAATTTAAAATAGTTTCCATGATAAGTAAAGTTGTTAGGAGTAGTCACAGTTGGAAAATCTTGTTCCTCTGAGTGACAATTTCCAGAGGGGCAGATTATATCTACTTTGACTTATAGAACTAAAAACTGACATTAAACTTTTTATTTTCTTGAAGAGGCAATCAAAAGCCAGATCTGGGTGAATTCTCTTAAGCTTTCCATTAATTCATTCTGGAATTACTTGACTCAATGTAGAGCTGTCTTTTTTTTTTTTTTTTTTTAATATCTAAGCAATATGTGCCCATCATAGTGATTACTATTATAGACTCTGAGCTTTTCCTGTTGGAAGAGGAGTCCTACATTTTTTTAATGTAACTTCAGAATTTGAGCATTACAGGCAAAAACTCTCTCTATTGTTTTTGACCAACATTTGTGGTGGTTCTAGCATTGATAAGGAGGAATGTTACCTCCTCACTTTGATATGTAAAGCTATGGGTGACTCCAAAGAGACTGATTCAAGGACATTAAGAAAATGTCTTATGGTTGGTAAGAAAAGTCTGCAGTAGGTCCCATCATGATTGTATTCAGGATAAGAAAGACTCCTCCCTTCTAGCCTTATTTCCTTTTTGGTGGGGCTGGTTCCAGCAGTGTTTGTTTTTTTTTTTTTGTTTTGTTTTGTTTTTAACCCAGACAAAAATTCTTTTAAGGTGCTGCAAGACACTGGAATTAGTTCTACAATGATTGTCCCCTCTGTTAGAAACTTCTTGTATCCTATACTCTGGACTACCTGCTGTAGATCACTTACCTTAACAAAACAGAGGGTAGGACTGATTCTGGGTCTTGTAAGCAGCCTGTTTGTTAGTGTTTAGGCATTGTTATGAGGCTGTGTTTTCCCAGGCACACAGGAAGTTGGTACTTAAGGTTTGCTGTTCATACGTTTTACTTGACCTTAAAATGAGAAAAAAGAAGCCTGTTTCTTATTATAAAGACTTTGTATGACAATTGTTTTCATATAGGTTACATAATGCTGTGCAAATGAAGCAAAAAGACAAGCAGAACATCAGCCAGTTGGAGAAAAAGCTAAAAGCTGAGCAGGAAGCACGAAGTTTTGTAGAAAAACAGTTAATGGAAGAAAAAAAAAGGAAGAAGTTAGAAGAAGCCACTGCTGCACGGGCTGTTGCATTTGCTGCTGCATCTAGGTAAGTTCATGTCACCGGAGTGTATAATCCAGGTTGGCTTTCCTTGTCCCAAGACATATGTGGGAATTTGCTGCCAAGGGTAGGATTGGACAGACCACAACCTTGCATGGATGGATTGCTTTTAAGGGCTGTGTGTCTTGTAACAAATTCATTCCTTAGTGACCTCACTTATAAAGTGGGCTTAGCATCCCTGCACCAAGTGCTGCTTATAGAATGCCTCTAGTTACTTTCAGAAAAACTGATAATTACTAAATGTGTTGAGAGATCCCGTCTGGAATTTTATTCCCTTTATAAGACTTTATAAGACTCTTAAGTGTGGATGTTTCTGAGTTTTTATCTTAAAATGGAAGAATGATAGAATCTTGGTTACCCAGGCACTGTGTACTAACTCCTGGCTTTGTTGGATATCAGCAAACTACCAAATAGATGGAAAAAAAAAAAGGTGAAATACAAGTTTCTATTATATTTGTGGAGTGCTGCAGAAGGATCTGCAAGTTTGAAGCCAGCCTCATAGCAAGGCCTTAAGCAACTTTAATAAGGGCTGGCATGTAGGTCAATGGTGTAAAGTACTCAAGGAAGGGAGGGAGGAAAGGAAAAAGAAGGAAAAGCAAGAAAGAAATATTTGTGTGGATTGTGGGGGGTGATGAAAACTGGCAACTACTTCTCATACCATTGAGAAGTACCCCTGCATGCAGATATTTCAAAAACTGATATGTAACTGCCAAATGAATTCCAGTAAAGAAGGAAGATTGTTCAGTCTCCCCCCCACACACTCCTTTGTTTCTGCTTCACCTTCTTTTTGTTTGTTTTTTGACTCGTGAATTCCATCCGCATGATTGGGGTCAGTTATGGGCTTACAGATACAGAATGAGGGTAAATTTTTATTTCACACTGAATTTTTGTCCTAATTTGTATCTATGTGGTATAATTCAACCACAATTCTTTCTTGAGTTTTACTTTATTGCATTAAACAAGTAATTTACTTGCCAACCTTTGGCATGTTAATAACCTTCTTTAGGGTTCTGGCATTTGCAGAATAATTGGTGAATCATCTTGTCACCTTTCAGGAAATAGCAGTGAATAGTGAGAATGCTTCTTCCCAGTGTGCTCCCTACAGACTGTAGACTGCGGGTGGTTGAGACTGGGGGACTGGGGGCCATCTGATCTAGACAGACCCCTGACTGCCTGCTGCTGATATGGGTTGTTTGTGTCAAGGTGTGTTAGCATTTCCCATACACTTGCACTTGCAGGATATTTTCTTGAATATTCATCCAGCATGGCCTGTATTTTTCTTAACTTATCTAGCACCTACCTTTTCTAAAACCTTCTACTTAGTAGGATATAGCAGTACTTTTTTTTTTTTAATATTTTTTTTCTAATTGTAGTTGGACATAATACCTTTATTATTTATTTATTAATACATGGTGCTAAGGATGGAACCCAGGGCCTCGCATGTGCTAGGTGAGCGCTCTACTGCTGAGCCACAATACAGCAGTACCTTAACCACATCATTAGTGTCTCCCATGCCTGAGAGTCATCAGTCAGTTGGTTTCAGGGTCTACAGTAAATCACTTTTGCTTCCAGTTAAGCTTATTTGTTTGGGTCTTGTCCTTGGAGGGCTCTTGTTTGCCATCTCTTAGGTGGAATGGCTTTTACTCTTGGGCAAGTCTCTCACTGGATCTTCCTTTGGTAATCAGAGGACACCTACTTCTCAGGCCTGGAACCTCAACACTTAGTAGTTCAGCAGCTCTGGACTGCCTCATCCCTTTTAGCTCATCCTTAGCCCTGAGAAGCAGCCTAATGTTGCTCTTTTGTTTTTCTGTTTATTCCAGGCTGCAGCAACTTTGTGACTAACCAAAGGTGAAATTTACAGTGCATAATCCCCCAAAAGTGGAAAAACAAGGGATTTTTGTGTGTTTATTGAGCCTTACTAGAGATAGTACATGTTCAGTTCTACCCAGCTCTGCTCTGTGTGTAGTAAGTCACTGTGGCCTGGTGGGAAGAGTGCTGGACTGGGAAGCAAGAAAGCCTGTTCTTATCTCAATTCTGTGACCTACACACTAGGAGACTACTTTATCTGTATTACCTCAGCTTTCTTATCTGAAAAATGGGATAATGTACTAAAGGGAGTTTCGGGAAAGTACCTAGCTAGTACAGACACTCAATTGATGACAGTTATTGCACATATTGAGCCAAAAGTTAAAAACTTACAGACCCTTGAGTATAAGAAAAAACCTCAGTCCTATAATATAAGTACTGTCAGCCCTCCACAGATGTAGGCTCCATCCGCATCAGCAGATTCAGCCATCTCAAGATAGTTAATATTTGAAAAAAATAAACTGGATCTTTATTGAACATGTAGAGACTTTTTATTTTTATCATTATTCCTTGAACAATGTAGTATAACAAGTACATACATTTACATTGCTTTACGTATTATAAGTAATCTAGAGATAGCTTTAAAATATGGGAGAATGTGCAGAGGTTATATGCTAGCGCTAAGCTATTTTTAATATAGAAGTTGAGCATACATGGATTTTGGTATTCATGGAATCTTGGAACCAGTCCCCCATGGATACAGAGGGAAAACTGTAAACCTGTAGTCTTTGAAATTCATTTATTTCCTTCTCTTATTTTTCAAAAGGGGAGAGTGCACCGAAACCTTACGGAATCGGATCAGAGAACTAGAAGCAGAGGGCAAGAAGCTCACAATGGACATGAAGGTGAAAGAAGACCAGATCAGAGAACTAGAATTGAAAGTTCAGGTAAGGAGGAAACAAAAGTCTCCTCTTGACCTGGAACTCCTTTTTCAGTCTAGATTTTTGTGTGCTGTGCCGCAAGGTGGAGACAGTGCCTTTTGATACAGATCAAATCCCATGGCTCTAAAAATTCATAGGTGATAAAAAGATTGAACTCTTAATTTTGTTTAGCTCATTTCATATTATAGCCAGATTCTAATGCAAGCCAGAAGTGTTGGCAATCCCTGAACATGTTTTACACCAGGATTTGACGTTCTGTAGATCCGTTTAACATTTTCAGGTTATAGGCCAGATTAGTGTCCTTTGGGACCTAACATCTTTCCTGAGCCTAACTGTCTGTCTGTCCATTGCCAGGGAACAGATCCTGCTGGATGACTCTGAACCTTAGAGTCTGTAGTCTTGTGCAGTGCAGGGTGAGGAAAAATGCCAGGACGGGGTGTAGCCAGTTTAGGGGGCCATGTGTACCTTAAGCAGGTACTTACCATCAGCTCTTCATTAATGTCATATATGGTAAAGTTACAGTAATTTACATCATGAGCAAATGGTAAGAATTATTGGCAAGTCAGTGGAGTAGAATAGATGACCTGGAGACAAAGCCTCAAGTATATAGTAAAGGTAATGCAGCCAGGAGAGGTGAGCAGGAGTCAGTAACAGGCTTTGGAACTAGATAAGTGATGAAAAAAACAAAATTAGAAGCTCATCTCACAGCACACAAAAAGAAATTCTAGATAAAGGGTTGAATGCAAAATAGCTAGGCAAAAACATAGTAGACTTCATCTTGAAACAGGGATACTTTCTAAACCTAAAAGCAATGGAAGAAATCAGAGTAAAATAAAATCAGCTGGGGAAGGTACACATATGGCAGCAAGTATAAATAATTACTGAATATCCTCAACATGTAAATAGCTCATAAAATAACTAAGAAAAGTTCAGATATAGAGAAATAAACAAAAATATGAACAGATAATTCACAGAAGAAATACTAATGACTGAAAAAATGTAAGAATACATTAATCATCAAAGACATGCAGATTAAAATTAGAAATCATTTGTCTTCTGTGAAACTGGCAAAGAATTTTTAACTGATAGTATCAGTCTTGGTGAAGATGCTACAAAATAGCTTCATGCATTGCTGGTGGATGAAAATATAACTTCTGGAAAAAATTAGGTACTTTTTAAGTATTTACCTTTTTAGGAATTCATCCCTAAGGCAAATATTGAAAAATAAAAACAATGATTGATATATCAAAGATGTTTTGTGTAATGGTATATAAATGTAAAAAAAAAGGAAACTTAACAATGGAAGATTCATTCAAATTGTTATATATATACATATAGGAGTATTATATATATTATTAACAATTTTATTTTAGAAGAATATTTGAGAGGACAAGTTTTTAAAGACTATACAAATTATAAATGTATTATTTCAGTTATGCTAAAAGGTACACATAAACATTAAAAAGGCTCAAAGAAAATGTCACATTTTGCAGTGGTGTAATTATGGGTAATTTGCATTTTCTTTGAACTCTTCTGTATTTTTAAAGTCTCCATAATAGGTTTGAATTTCTCTCTTAAAAGAAAAAGTTCAAATATATTTTTATTGGCTATATTCCCAACTATTTTAAGTGGGCTTATTTTACAGTTTGTCCTGTCAAAATAACGAATATTTTTGCAATTTTTAGTGCAAGTTTAGAGAAGAGTTTTATTGACAGCAGCATTACACCAGCATTTGCAAGTAGTCAGCAGGGAAAAGTTCTCCATGGTTCCGAGGTAGGCTTGCAAAAAAGAGTTTGCTTTGAAGGCAGAGGCCATTTTTAGCTAGATTGTGCCTCATATAGTCAAATGATTATCCACTAAATGTTTTTGTGTATACATGTCACCATATAAATACATTTGCCATATGCTTGTAACTAGTGAGAATACCATGAAAATACCAGATTTCTGTGTTCTATTGGCCAGGTCAAGAATAGTGGGATTTAATTTGTGATTTCAGGCTAATTTTTAGACATCGATGCCCAAACTACCATGTAGCATTGCTGTTTTGATGATATTGATAGGAGCTTCGGAAGTATAAGGAAAATGAGAAGGACACCGAGGTGCTAATGTCAGCCCTCTCCGCCATGCAAGATAAGACACAGCACCTGGAGAACAGCCTCAGCGCAGAGACAAGAATCAAACTGGACCTGTTCTCTGCACTGGGCGACGCAAAGCGGCAGCTTGAGATTGCCCAGGGTAGGAGAGTGGTGGGCCCTGTTGGGGTGGTGGGGCTTCGGAGAGCAGACCTCCCCCGTAGAGCTCCGAACCAAAGGGCATTTCAGTTTTCCCTTCAGGTGGTTTGGTAAGTGCCCTGCAGACTTATTTTGAGATGGAAGTATATTAAGTGCAGGGTGTACAGAAAAGACTATGAGTGTCTACGATCTAGGAGCTCAGGGTGTTGTTGAACAAGTAGGTGACTCTAAAGTCATCAAAAGGTGCTGACATAGCAGCATGTACCAGTCCTGTGGGAATCCAGAGAGAGAGGTAGGGACTAAACTAGTTTGGGGAGTCAGAGGAAGCCATGTCTCAGAGGAACTAATGTCTGAGCTAGAGCTTGAATTATGGGAAGGGGTGGCACAGTGAATAAGAAGCATAGTGGAGCACAAGGGTTCAGGGGGCCACTTGGCAGAAGATATAGTCTGACCAAGTGCCGGAGGTGAGGCAGGACCTTATGCCTTCAGAACTGCAGCTGGCTCTGCTTGGATGGAGCTATGGGAAGAGAGTCTGGAGAGCAGGACATCCACTCAGCAGATTGTCACTGAGACCTGCTGTGTGCCAGGCATCCCGAGAGTCCCTGGGGATTCGAGGATTTAGCCCTGGTGAGGGACAGTGGACAAGCCAGTGGGCAATATGTCAAACGATAAGGTTGGTGGCAAAAATAAAGTAGTGGTCCCAGGGCATGTGTGTGGGGGGGCTGCTCTTTCTACCTGGCATCGCAGAAGTTCCCTTGAATAGGCAGCATTTGAGCAGAGAGTAGAGGTAGCTGGAGGAAAGCACTTCTAGGATGGAGGGTAAGTCCTGCAGGGAGCGGGGTGGGGTGGGGAATGCAGCCTCATATCAAGGGTGGGAATAGCAGCAACCAGGTTCTATAGGATTTGTGGCTCCCAGAAAGTACTGGGGACTTTTACTCTGAGAGACAAGAGGAGCTCTGGAAGGCATCTGAACTGAGGCAGGACGTGACCTGATGAAAACAAATTTAGAGGCCTGGAGTCGTGGCTCAGTGGCAGAGCACTTGCCTGCCGTGTGTGAGGCACTGGGTTCGATTCTCAGCGTCACATAGAAATTTATAAATAGATAGATAGATAGTTAAAGTCCTTGTTTTTTTTTTTTTTTTTAATTGAATTTTCTTCAAGAAATTGATAGCCACCTAATTGACTAGATTCCTGAGTGGGATACTGAAAAACACCTCCAGTTAATTGGCTTAGTAGATGGGAAAGACTGTTTCATCAGGACTTTTCTAGTAACTGTACTCTGCAAATCCTTATCCTGAAAACTCCAGGGGAGGCAGAGATGAACACAGCAGATCAGTGGGGGATCTACCAGGGCAGTGGTGTGCAAATTTTTTAAATTATTGAGTAGGCCAGATAGGCTTATTTCAAGTAGATTATATCTATCATTATCTACCTATTTGAAATTAAAACTTAAAATTTTTATTAATCTATTATTTATTAATCCATTTTAAAATAACATAAACATATTCTATTTTAACATAAATAACATTTTTATGAAAAAAAAAAACTTTTTTCCAAAACAAAACCAAAAAAATGTAGAAAAGATTTTTACACGTCCAAAATGAGGATGAAGAAACCAGCTGATGTCTTAGGGTGCATGAGTTTGGTTTGGGGTGTTTTGTTTTAGAGGTGCACCCCAGACACCCATATAGGAAAGATTTGTCAATCAGTGCCCAGTCTGCTGGGTGTGGTGGTGCATGCCTGTAATCCTAGCAACTTGGGAGGGAGGTTAAGGCAGGAGGATCATAAGTATGTGGTGCTGAGGTTCGAATCCAGGACCTCACATGTGCTAGGCAAGTGAGCCACCCACTGAGCCACACCCCCAATCCTACATTTAGCAAATATTTTTAATGCTTGATTTAATGAAGGGTATTTTGATTCTCTTCTGGTTTTATATTCATTCTGTTGGGTTTTTACACTGCGTGTAATTTATAGAAGACTCCACTTATATTCGTTACAAAATGAGGGTGCAGAAGCCAGCTGTCTTGGTGTTATCGAGGCAGTTCTGACACTGTGGACCCTGCCTGCACTTCCAGAATTGCTGCACGAGGGCAAGCCAGGCAGATGGCCTCTGCCATGAAGCAGAGGCAGAGGGCGGGAGAGGCCAGAGAAGAATTCAGGGAGGCTTCCTGGAGGAGGGGGCTTTGAAGACTAGGCTTGGAAGGATGAATGAGAACAGAGAATAACAGGGAGAAACGCTGTTACATGAAGGAGTAGTATAAGCAAGAGAAAGAAACTGTTGGGGATGTCTGAGTGAGTAATCTAGTGGCCTCAAGCTGGGGGATGAAAGAAAAGAATGGAAGGTTAAGAGGACACTGATGAAGCCGTGCCAGAGAACTTATTCTCCAGATTTTCCAGAGGTGTGAGGTGATGAGTTCTGGCTGCTAATTTGGATTTGAGAAGTGAGATTGAGAGGAGGCAGAGGGGTCAGGTGGGAGCTTCTCCCTGTCTTCAGTGCAGGAGTTGAAGTACCGGGGAGTTGACTACTGGAGAGGGAATGGTCCTGAGGACGCCTGAGGTCAGGAGATGCCTGAGGTCCAGCCAGAGCCAAGGAAGGGAGGTAGCACGGCTTAGGGAGCATGAGTTTGGTTTGGGGTGTTTTGTTTTAGAGGTGCGCCCCAGACACCCAGATAGGAGAGATTTGTCAATCAGTGGGAACCTTCATCCTAAACCAGAGAGAGAAACCAAACCCCTGGGGGTGATGGGTGGGTGTAGAAGTTGGGGGAAGTTAGTGAGGCCACAGAAGTAGCTGGGGACAGCCCAGGTGATTGACAAGAGAAGGGGATTGGGCACCAGGCTGCCTTAGTCTGTGGACTTGGGGGAAAGGCGTGTGAACAAAGGTTCCTGAGAAGCCACCTCTGAAGCTGAGTTTCTGACCCATTACTGGCCTTTTTGCTTGCCTGGTTCAGCTCCCTGGGGAATGGGCACCAGGCTGCTGCGCCCCTGCTCACTTGGGTTTGCATACTTGAAAAGATCCCCTGGAGGGGAAGCAGCACCTGGTCTCAGGAGCCAAGGGGCCTTCCCAGCCCAGCTGTGCTTCGCTGACAGCACAGGAATCCTCTGGAGTGAGGGGGGCTCTTTCCCAAAGCTTGTGAGATGTGTTCATGTTCTTGATGAAAGAACTCAAATCTGCACTGGAAAAGAGAGTGGCTCACGTATCAGATGCCATTAGGTATTTTATTCATCTGAAGCTTATTTTGTTCAAAGCGGAGGAGGATATTTGATGCTCATTTGAAGCTTAGGGGAGAAGAAGGAAGTGAGGGAGCAGTCCCTTTCAAACACTGCTCCTGGCTGCTGCCTTCCCCACTGCCCGCCTCCCCTGTCCTGCTTAGAATATTCTAATAAGAGTTCAGCTTTGTAATTCAAATCAAAACCCCCCATTGCTTTTCTCCTTCCTTTCTGTATCATTTGATTCATCCTGGTCACAAAATGACTTTCATCTCTACTACATCCTTTTAAACATGTGCCTCAAGCACTCTCACTCCAAGTACACGGTCCTCTTCCCGGGGACTCATGAGCAGTCTCAAAATAAGGGCAGTTCACAGTCAACCTCTTTTGTTTTCTTTTTTTTTCTTTGTCTTAGTTGTAAATGGACACAATACCTCTATTTTGTTTATTTACTTATTTATTTTTATGTGGTGCTGAGGATCAAACCCAGTGTCCCACATGTGCTAGGCAAGTGCTGTACCTCTGAGCCCCAGCCCTCTCTTATTTACTTCCCCTCAGAGCCATATAACAGTCTTGTGGGCTTTTGAACATAGTGATCCTGGGCTTAAATCCTGCTCTTGCTAACTAAGTGACTTTGAGTGAGCTACAGAGCTTACAGAGCCTCCGCTTTTCACTAGGCTGGGCAGTGGAGGGATGGTGATGGGAAAAAATGGAGACGCAGTGTCTGCTCTCACAGGGCTCAAGTTGAGCAGGGAGATGATGGACACAGATCATCACTCAAAGAATTAGTTTCAGGAGGCAGAAGAATGCTGGGAGTGTAGACTGCAGCAGGCTGCATGGAGTCGAGCCCTGGCTCTCTGCTGTCTGTATTCCTTGGGCAAGTCACTTGACCCCTCTTTTCCATTGGTTTCTTCATCTGCAGAATGGGTGGTGATGATAATTCCCACCTCTTAGGGTTGTCCTGAGAAAGAAATGAGCTAGTAGATGTGAGCACTTAGAACAGCATCTGGCACCTGTGAAGCCCTATGAGTCAGTCACTGTCATCATGATTATTGTGGAGAATAAGGGACAGAAAGGAAGGTTGTTAGGGCATGTTGAGAGTCTGAGAGCAAGGGGAGCTGATTTAGATGGCAGGACCAAGGAGGGCTTTGCTGAGGAAGTGGAAACCCTCAGGTTAGTGGGACAGGGACAATAGGAGAAGACCCAAAGGGGACAGGCCGTGAAGCAGCCAGAGCTGATCAGATCACAAAGCTGAAGCCCAGTGATCACACAGAGGGAAGATGTGCAGAAAGCTGATCGGGATCTTGGTGCTAACACGGCCAGCCAGCTGCACACTGGGCGGTGGTCAGAGGCACACTGTGCCAAGAGGCAGGGACACAGTGGCAGCCTTGGCCACTGGAGAGTTTCCCTAGGGCAGCAGTCCCAGAGCTTCTGCTTCTGTGAGGGACTCTGGCACCACTAGTTCTGAGGCCTCAGTTTTATATTCTTTGGTCTCACGCTCAGCCCATCCCCCCAGGAAAGAATTCCAGCCCAGTGGTAGAGCTACAGTTCAGAACCAGTACCCTTCTTAGGCTTTTGGAATGACTGCCAGTTCAAGATGTGGCTCCTGGAAATTGACTTTGTCACTCTTGTCACACATATGTGAGCAGAATCGCTTTTTACCTCTAAGCTAGGAATCAGTAAACAGCATCCCATAGGCCAGATCTGGCCTTCTGCCTATTCTTACACCATTGTGAACTAAGAATGGCTTTTACATTTTCCTAGGGTTGGGGAAGAAAACAATGACAAAGACAGTACACAGCCCACAGTGCCTAAAATATTCACTATGTGACCTTTACAGTAAAGGAAAAGTCTGCTTTGCTCTTATAAGCCATAAGCCTCGTAAGCCTTGGAGTTGTTCCAGGGGAACCAAGGCCGCTCTAGGGTTGGCCCAAGGGAGCATTGTGCCGAGTGAGCCCTCCCTCCTTGCTAATGGCAGGTCTTTGATCTTACAGGACAAATCCTTCAGAAAGACCAGGAAATCAAGGACCTAAAACAGAAGATAGCCGAAGTCATGGCCGTCATGCCCAGCATAACATACAGTGCCGCCACCAGCCCCCTGAGCCCCGTTTCCCCCCACTATTCTTCCAAATTTGTGGAGACCAGCCCATCTGGACTTGATCCCAATGCCTCTGTCTACCAGCCCCTGAAGAAATGAAGGCCAGCTGTGGGTTTGCCCAACCATTTGGTTACCAGAAGGCCTCACAAAGCCCATCTCTGGCAGTCAAGACAAAAAAGTTTATATTGTATTTTGTGGGACTGTATATGTTGTCATTTTTAAAAGGGGGGAAGATGACATCCAAGTCTGATTAGAACTGCCCATCAGTTGTAAATTTTTAGAAGACCTCACAGAACTTTGCAGTTTATTTTTCTTGGCCAACACATTAAAACCATTCTTGGATTTCAAGTAGCCAATTTTGCCTTTTCTGTATTCTTAAATAGTTTCCTCTTGAAGAAAAAAAAAAGCAGAGTTTTTGCTTTTCAATGCTTTGTTTTGCTTTATTCTTAAATAAATAAGCAAAAACTGCACATTGGATTTACGTGGGATGAGGACAGAAGCTTAGTTTTTAGAGTGAAGGGTTAAGTTACCTAACAGCTTTGATTTATAGCTGCATTAAAGAAGATGATTATCGATATTATAGAAAGTGAAAATTGATAGCCCCTCCAAGGACCAAACCAATTCAAGGACCATCATTTAGGCTGAAAGACTTGAGCGAGGTGACTAGTGTAGGGACGAACAGGGTTACGTTCCAAACATTCACCTCCCAACGCTATTTAGTCCTAGGAAATGGTGGGCAGCAGTCTTCTCACAGTGCCTGGGCAAAGACTTCAAGAGGAAACTTGACCACTCTAAACTGTTTCCCCCTTCAATCATCTCTTTCCTGTCTGTATCAAGCTCACTGCAGATCCTGCTGTGAAACTGGCAGGTAGCGGCTGTCCCTTGCCACCTGGCCACCTCTTCCATTCCCTTTGATGGAAAGCACCTGGTGTCCTGTGCTGTGTCAAGCGCCTGGGGAGGAAGCTGGTGGCGATTGTGAATGAGACTGTAACGTGGCTAATAAAAGCTGTGGTCTAGGTTGGTTTTTTTTTCCCCTCATTTCACGTAACTGTGCTTTATCGACTTTCCATCATCTTGTGTTTGACACTTTAAAAGAGGCGTGACTATTCCTCAGCTCTTGTGCCAAGGAAGGTTGGTTTTTTGTTTTGTTTTTTTAAGAATTTTTAAATCAAAACTGCACAAAGATATTGGTTTCAACTCTGTATTATACATTGGTAGAAAAAAGTGTTTGCACAGGCAACTTTTGGAAGTGTTTTAAAATCTGGGTGGGGTGGGGGGAGGGACTGGGAGAGAGGGACAAAGCAAAATTGTATTGGAAACTAGGAAAAATTAAGAAACCAAATAGATTGGTTTTGCTTCCTTGCCATGGGTCCTGGAAGGACATAGTTCTAAAATTTCCTGTTAATTGGCATGTATGTCTCATTTAAAGCAAATTAAGTAGGACAAGTCAGTGAACTAGAATTATTAAAAAGAATCATCCTTTTAATCACAGGTCTTATTTTGGGATTAAAATAAAAACTCCTAGCTTTAGCCAGGTGTGCATGTTGCTGCCATTTGCATTTTTGAATCATCTTGTGTAATCGTCACCATGAAAGTGTTATCAAAATTGTCATAGATTTTTTCATCTTTGTGCAAAAACATGGAAAATTGTCACTGACTTTGTGTTGAGGTTACCCCCATTTTGCTGCCCTTCAGACACTATTTTCGTTAAATACTTGGTCTTGGCTGCATTCTTTTATTTTTTCCCCCTGTGGGGTTCAAAAGAATAAACATTTTCTTACTGATAAAACTAGTTTTCTGCCTTTTTAACTTTTCAGGAGGACACAGCAAGGTAGACAGTCCGAGTGGGGCTGAGAGGGCTGTCCTTTTGTTCTCTCTTGTCCTGCCCACGTCAGGTGTGGCGAGGCAGGGCCGCTGCCCAGGGACAGAGGGTCTTCATTTGCCGTAGTTTCTGTCGGGTGCTCTCCTGTCCCCAGCATCTGATGAGAGCCAGCACTGCCTTGTTTTCTGGTGTGACCCTCCTTTCCTCAGAAAGCAAGTAAGAGCACGGTTGGGGGATATAGTTGGTGAGAAAATCTCGAGGGCAAATTTCCTTCACCATGCCTTGCCCTCTCCCGTTTTCCAGAATCTTGTTGGCCACCTAGTGACCAGTGTCCTGCTGGGTGCCCTGTCTGCTGCAGTCCCGAGTGCCTCCATGTCCTCACTTGTTTTTAAAGGCTTTGTCTGTTTTCATCTTCGGAGAAGCCAGCTGCCTCTCTTGGCCCGTGTTTTCCTCTCTTGGCCATTGTTACAATTGATCTTGGCTTTAGTTTTGGAAAATTCTGCTCTTGGCACCTCACCCTCTGTCCTTGCTGCTGGATAGCCTGAGTCTTGGCCAGTAAGTCTCTTGCAGACACCACACTTAGTACCATGAGCAGAGTTCCCCAGGGAAAAGCTGGGGCTGGGCTGGGCTTTTGCCTTTGCCTTTCCTGAAGGAATGTGCCCGGTACTGAGTTCTCATTGGCACGTTCTTTTCCACGAAGGAAATCTTGAGTTGTTGTCTTTGTTATTTTAGGCCCACGATAAAGTGCCTCCACATCTTAGTACGTTGTGTTTATTACGTGCCGCCAAGCACTGTTTGCCACTCTAGATGGTCAAACATATACAGGAAGAATGGGCTGCGTGTGTTTTGACTCGCTGAAGAAGCTCTTTTTAGCCACATCTCCCACTTTATATATATTCATCCTCCCTGTGAAGATCTTTCCAAGGCATCCTATAAAAATCCTTGCATTCTGGTCTGGAGGAAGGGAATGGCCCTTTCTCCCATCATCCTCTTCCCCCATGCTCACTCACCTGAACCCGGCTCTCAAGGCCTCCCAGGTGGACCGAACGTTTCCAGCAGCTGTCATCAGATCGCTGCTGGTGCCGTTCACACCACAGCAGAGGGAGCTGGAGAAATAGAAGAAAACCTAACCCGGAGCCCATTCTGTGAAGTCAAACTAGTAAACTGTTTTTGGGGAGTGAGGGGTGGGGGGAGGGAGTGGTAGCCAGGCCCATGTGGGTTTTAGGGCCACTGAGACATAAATGCTGGCTGGTGTGACAGTGACGTGTACAGCCGAGCTGGCTTCTTCACAGACCTGGCAACATTTGCCAAAGGCTTCTGCCACCTTGAGGGCCACTCTGCTAGAGTTCCCGCAGAGCCCTGTGGCATGCATGGCCAAGCCCCCGGATAGGGATGGGGATCTGCTCCTGGCCCCGCCCTGCTGACCTCCACTGCCCTTGGCCTCTCTGGGTGCTCCTCCCTCACCTTTAAGGAGTCTTGTTCCCTGCCGCCCCTCCTGCTTGGAGGAGGTGCTGTGGGGACTAGGGGACCAAAGAACACTGAATCTATCAGCTCAGGCTGGCAGCAAGGAGTCCTGATGAGGACAGGGGATCCCACCGAGAACTCCTGCTCTGGGACCAGCTCTGTCCTTCACAGCTGGAACCCTAAACCAGTGCTACTCAAGTGTCCTCAGCTGCCGCAGACCAGCAGCACCAGTAGCCGTGTCAGGACCAGGAACTCGGGCTGTCCCCCAGAACCATCACCCTCATCTGAATCGGCATTCTGAACACATCTCCTGAGATTCCACTGCGTTTTTTTTTTAAGTTGTATATGAACACAGAAAACCTTTATTTATTTTCATAGTGCTGAGAATCAAACCCAGTGCCTTGCACATGCTAGGCAAGTGCTCTGCCACTCAGCCCCAGCCCCAGCCCCAACTGCATGGGGTTCTAGAAGCCCTGCCCTATGCTGACTTTCCTTACCTGAATCAGCAATGTCGCCCTCTCTCTTCTAGTTCAGAATAAGCCCAGATTTGGGCTTTGAAAATCTAGAATTGAAGAGTTAATTGAGGCCAGGTTCGGTGGCACATGCCTGTGATCCCAGTGACTTGGGAGGCTGAGGCAAGAGGATCTCAAATTCAAAGCCAACCTCAGCAATTTGAGGCTCTAGGCTGAGGCAGGAGGATCTCAAATTCAAAGCCAGTCTCAGCAATTTAGTGAGGCTCTAAGCAACTCAGCAAGACCCTGTCTGTAAATTTAAAAAAAAAAAAAAATGAGGATGTGGTTTAGTGGTTGAGCATCCCTGGTTTAATCCCTAGTACAAAAAAAAAAAAAATGTACATTGATGAGGAGACATGCAGGAGATGAAGTTCTCCAAGACGTGCCCCTTTTACAAAATTTGTTTCCCCACCATTGGAACAAAAGATCCATGAGGATCAAGATTTTTGTTTGTTTACTACTGTAAACCCAGAATCTAGAATAATGACATCTACATAGTAGGTGCTGAATAAATATTTATTGAAAGAGTAAGGGTCAATTAATAGATGGAGCATGTAAAATATGGTGTCATCAGAGCATCTCTGCAGCAGTACCAGGAGAATGACAAGTCTACACAGAATTGCTTCTGGAAAGAAAAGAAATTTGAAATAGCGTATTTGCTATGACATCTCCCATCTGCCTGTCTCTGGTTTCTGCTGAAACCTTGATTTTCTTGTCAGATTTTCTCTATAAACTCCTGCTTGACTCAGCCAGGTGCAAAGATTTCCTAAACAGCTGGATGCACCGAGAGCCGTCAGCTGTCTGGAAACCCTTGTTGCAGGGAACCTTCAGGGGGCACGTCCATTCCTCACCCTGTCAGAGCTTAGACCTGACTTCCCCCAGAGCCAGCCCCCTGCACGGTGCATTGGTGTGGGGATTTTTCATTTTGACAGTAATGGAATTCTCAAGCATTTCCTCCAGGAAGGGACCTGTTGAATGAGTGTCTCAGAGGCTCTGGCAAAGGGAGCCACGCTTCCTTCCTTCTTGGGTGTCCTTTGAATGCCTGTGCATTATTCCCTTCTCAGCATTTGCTTTTAGTTCCTCTGCCTTTGTCCCAACCTGGTTGGAGTCTTGCATCCCCCTGAGTTTTGATGCAGCAGCTGGCAGGTGCTTAAAATTATCATTCTTTTTAGTGGTGTTAGGGATTGAACCTAGGGACTCATGCATGCTAGGCAAGTACTCCACCACAGGGTCACATCCCTAGCCCCTTAAATCACAGTTCTAATAAGTTCCCAAGTGAGACTGAGTCCTGGGCCCCCACTTCCAGAACCACTGACTTGAGCATAAGATTGACCCATGACTGCCCAAAGTCATCCCCCCAGCTGCCACCAGGGGGCACATGCAGCCTCAGCCAGAGGTCTTGGTTCATTTCCAGCCATCAGCCCAGCACCCCTGGACAGCAGAGGTGGTTCCCTAAAATATCTCTATAATTGTAAGATGAATTGTTGTGACCTCACAGTGAGGTGTTCTCTGTCTGACAAGTATCAAAGGTCAGAAGGGTCAGCCCCGTGGAGGTGATGAATGTCCTGGCTCTTGAAGATGGCAACCAATGATCCCCACTGGAGAAGGTCCTGGGTTCTCATGTACACTGCAGCAGGGCCACTCTCAGAACACCCCAGAATCTTTCAAATTAAGATAGTACGTGATTTTCATTTTCTTCTTTATGCTTCACATCTCCAAATTTTCTACAATAAACTTAATAATATTTTTACAATAAAGGTGATTTTTAAAAATACATTTTAAGTGCTATTAAAAGCCAAAACAACTCAAAAGAATGACCCAAGAGTGAACTTGGGGTGAGCAGCTTTGGATAAGGAGAAGGCCCCCACTTGGACTTGCCTCCCCCATTCTTTGTTCTGCTGGAGCATCTGCCCCGGGGTGGGGTTCAAGTGGGATCACAATCAGCCAAGTGCTCAAGAAAGCAAGGCTGAGATCAAGGGGTAGATGGTTATGTGTGCGGGGTCAGCCCATCATCTCTGCAGTGCACCTGTCACTAGGACTTGTGGTTGGCTTCAGGCAGCTCCAGCCAAAGCATAGTGACTTCCAAAGACCACGTGGTTGGGAGCAGGATAAAAAATGTCAAAATTTCAAGACTTTATAGCTCAGGTGCTTGTTTAGTGGCTTGCAGATCTATTTTATTTTATCTACATAGAATTTAATACATTTGAACTAACATTATAAAGTAAGGAGATGTCATATTATCTAGATTTGGGGATTTCCTGTGGGAAACTGAAGATCTGGCATCTCAGGGACGGCATCTCCCTCTCCACCCTCTGCAGGGCTTGGGAGAAGTAGAACGGTGGGTCTTGGCTCTGGCTGCACCTCAGAATCCCCCTGGGAGCTCTCGAGAATGCTGTGTCCAGGGCCCACCCCAGGGAGCCTGCTCGCCGGAGCTGGGAGGAACCTGGGCACGAGCTGCTTGCTTCATTTCCCCCGGGCTTCCTAACGGGCAGCAGCATTGAGAAGCCTCGGTCCTGGCTGGGGTCTGGACCTCAGAGGCTGGGTGGGTGTTTGTGGGGCTGGGTCAGGAGCTGGGCTGTCAGATTTGCCGTCTCTGCTTCCTGTGGAGACCCCTGTCAGCTCTCCTTCCTCTGGTCCCTGGGCTTCCCTCCAGGCCCTGGTACCCGTGTTTTCCAATGTCAGTTGTTAGAGTTTCCATGACATCACCTTGATTTATGGTGTGGGTTCTCTTCTTATTTGAGGCTTTGTTTTGGTTTGTTCATTGGAGATGGGGCCTTGCTAAGTTGCCCATGCTCAAACTCCTGGGCTCAAGTGATCCTCCTACCTCAGCCTCCTGAGTATCTGGGGACTACAGATGCATGCCACTGTACCCAGCTTTATCTGGGGTTTTTATATGGAAAGTCATAGAAACTGACTGTGGCCAGTGTAAGCCCAGAGGGCAGCTGAGTGGAAAGGACAGAAAGAGGGCCAGGCCAGCAGGGCTGTCTCCCAGTAGCCCTACCCCTGGCATGAGCGAGTCCATGTCCAGCCCCCTGGGAGCCAGAGTCCTCCTGGGAGGCTGCAGTAGATGGGTACAATTGTTCCCGGTGGCTCATTCCATCCCCACGGGGCAGCCAGTGCCTCGCCCTGGTCAGTGGAGCATGAGAGGACATCCCAGTGCCAGGCTGAGCAGAAACTTCTGTACCTGTGTGGTTCAGGTAAGCCCCTTGCTTCTCTCCTCAGGATGGACAATATTCCCAGTTGGCGGCCACAGATGGTGAGGATTGAGCCAGGTAAGAGTCACCCTGAGACCTGGGAGAAAAAAATGTATGTTTTTGGTGTCAGCCACTGAGGTTCAGGGCTGTTTGTTACCACTACAAACAGAAGAGCCCAGGTTTCAGTCAGCTGGCCTGCCCTGCCCTGGAGAGAGGGAGCCTGGGAGGGAGACGCAGGCCCTGCCCAGCTGTGTCTCCCTGCAGATTCCAATGCTGAAATCCTAACTCCAGGGAAATGGAATTAGAATGTGGAACCTGGAGATGTGTTTAGGCCCCGGGGCAGAGCCCTGTGAATGGGATCAGTGCCCCCATGAGCGAGGCCCAGGGAGCTGCCTCTCCCCTTCCACCAAGGGAGGACCCAGCAGGAGGCGGTCTCACCAGACCTATGGACTCTGCAGACGCCTCAACCTGGGACATCGTGGCTTCCAGAACAGGAGGACTGAATCTCTGCCTTATCAGCAGCCCACTTTGTCATCACAGTGCACACCGACTATCGCAGGCCCCTTAGCTTCGGTGGGGGACAGAGCTTGTGGCCCCTCCAAAGCTGCACTCGGAAACTGGGAGTTTGGATGAGAAAGCAAGCAAGATGCTCCTGCAGGAGGGGCCGAGAGACCTGGTGACGTCCCCACGCCGGTGGTTCCAGAAGCCCAAGGCAAGGCGGTGAGCCCTCCTCGTCCAAGGCCGCTTCACTTCCCTCATCTCCCAGGAGTCCCAGGGTTTAAAGGTTTTACCAGCAAACAAGACTAACCACCTGTTGTACCCATCACCACCCACCCTGCGTCGATCAGGGCGCCACTGCTCTTAGGACTTCCGATCCACTGACTTGGCCAGCGGAGCAGAAAAGCCAGAGAAGCCACCTTTCTGGTCACCTGTGCAGCCTCCCGCCGGCTTTCTCCAATAGCAAAGATAGCATGGGAGCCAGTACCGCCTTCCTGCCTCTGTTTTGGGACCCCAGATGGGAACCGACAGCTTAATGTGCTCCCTCTCCTGAGATGTGTCCCTCCAGCAGGCTGCACTGGATCCCAGAGCCCTGAGAACTGGCCCAGCTGGGGCATTTCAGGGTCAGCAGACCCTGCGGGCCAGGCTGTTCCCCAGAGCCACAGACCCGAGTGCGAGCAAGCTGTGTTCCTCGTGAGAGCCCAGGGGGTGCGAGGCCCCCTCCCTCCAGGCTCTCAGGTAGACACACCTGGGCCAAGCGGCCTCACTTTCTGTGATCACCCAGGTCCCAGGGTCAGCTGGGGATTTCAGCCAACAGGTTCTGGCGTGGTCATTACCAGTGCCTCCCCCACCCCATTGCTGAGCCCAGCTGCTGCAGGGGGAGCATGTAAGGCCCGGGCTGGGAAGCGTGGCAGGATGACAGGCGCGTGCCTGTGAATCTCTAGGTGCCGTCCAGGGCCACTGGGTGCAGGCGTCTGTGCTCATGCTCCCCAAGGACCTCACACCCCGGCTCCCACGGATTTAGATGCCGTCTCTTTGCTGAGGACTCCCACATTTATCACCTCCAGCTGAGACCACCCTCCTCAACTCCAGAGCTGAATTTCCAGAGGCCTCTTGACATTCGCTCTCAAATGCCTGACTCCTGGGCGCCTCCAGTTCAGTGTGTCTGAGCCGAGGTCCTCATTTCCCTGCAAACCTGTGTCCCTGTCTGATGTAACGGCCACTCCCTCCTTCCAGTTGCCCGGCACCGTCACCGGGGCCTCTTCACCCCCCACTTCCTCTCTGCATCCAACTGTCAGCTCTGCCTACGCTGCATGTGCAGAACCTGGCCACGCTCACCTCCTCCACCATGGCTTCCAACCTGGACTGACCCTCCATCCTCTCCCTGGACCTCGCAGGAGCCTCCTTGCTTCAGCCCTGCCCCACAAGGTCGGATTTCAGCAAGCTAGGGAAACGGAGTTAGAACCCAGATCAGATGATGTCACTTCTGTGCTCAAAGCCCCCCGTGGCTCCACATTGACCCCCCGAGCAGGGCAGAGTCCTGTTCACCATTTACGCCGGCTGCCTACCTGGCCTCCTTCGTCCCACTCTCCCTAGAACAGTTCCCGTCAATCCCACCAGGCCCACTCCTGCCTCAGGGCCTTTGTATTGATCCCCCACTTCTACATCTATTTTAGAATAGTTTTAGATTTAGAGAAAAATTGAGAAGATACACAGAAACTTCCTTACACTTTACATTAGTATGGAAGAAAGATTTCAGATTCCCTTGGGTTTCACTCACTGTCCTCCCTGTCTCCCAGGATCCCCCGGGATGCCACATTACATCTGGTTGTCACGTCTCCCTGGCCACTCTGTTTAGAATGCCTGCCTCCTTCCCTTCCCCTTCTGATTGTCACGTGTCACCTCAGTGAGGCCTCCCTGACCATCCTTCTCGGCTCTATTCCTCTCAATATTTAGCACCACCTATTTTATTTTTATTTAGTCTATTATATTGTCTATTATCACCATCTATCATGTTTTTTACTTATTTTGTGGCTTGTTTCCCCTGGCAGAAATGCCAGGCTCGAGAGTACAGAGGTTTATCTCCGTTTTGTTCACTACTGTGTCCCTGACCCTTAGAATAGTGCCTGGTGCCAGGAGCAGTGGCACATGCCTGTCATCCCAGCCACTCAGATCACATGTTCAAGGTCAGCCTCAGCAACTTAGTGAGACCCTGTCTCAAAATAAAGTAAAGAGGGTTGGGGACATAGCTCAGTGGTAGAGCACTTGCCTAGTATGTGCAAGGCCCTGGGTTCCATCCCTAGGACCACAACAAAACGAAACAAGTTGGCATGTAGTAGATGCTCAGTAAATGTTTGCCAACTGGGAGAGGAAGCACTGGAACCCAGAGCCTCCGGCTGCTCATCCCACCCACATCTTCACCCCACCTCCTTCCTCCTCAGAGCTGCCCATCCCAGAGCCACCAGCAAGGAGCCACCTCTCTGAGCTCTTCCCCGTGCCAGGTCCTGAGTCCACTTTTCGTATTTGCTTCCACAACAACCCAGGGGTTGGTCCATTGTGACCTTGTAGATGAGGAAACTGAGGCTCAGAGGCACAGGGGACCTTATCCAAGGTCATGCAGATGGTAGCACAGAGGCTGAGCTCTACACCCAGTCTGGTCTGGCCCTGAAACCCCGGTGCGGTAGCCATGACATTGGCCATGGCGGTGTCCTCCTGGGCCTGGGGCAAATCCCAGCTGTTCCTGTGGACAGGACACTTTCAGGCTCCTATGAGGGAGAGGTCACTCAGAAGGTGAGGGTGTCCCCAATGTTACCACTGAGTGGCTTCTTCCCCCCAGCCACACCCTAATTTTTGCTCCTGGTGTTGACCAAACAGCTGTTCCATTCAGTCAGACCACAGATGCCTGTCCAGGAGGACCTGTGAGCTACAGTGGCCACCCACAGCTGCCAGGACCAACACCCTCTGCTCATTCTGGAAGTCACCTGTCTTCCAGGAACTTTTGTGGCTGATATTATCAGCCTGGCCAGGAGGAGGGGACCTCTGTCCAGCTCTGCCCCAGGGCCTAGAAGCTCTCTGCAGGAGAGAGCCGGACCCCACCCTTCTCTCACCACCCGCCTCCTCCTCTGTCCTCCAGCCCAAGGACAGATCACTCTTCTGCCAGTGACAGAAACCCAACAGGCTATCGTTGAAATTTCCAGAGGGCGCAGCTGACTTTGCCTTAGGCCACCTAAAGGGGCGTGGCAGCCACCAGATCTGGTTCCTCCGGCCTCTGGCCTCTGCGCTGCCACCCTTGGGGGTGCTGGCTTCACTGGTGGTGGCAACATGGTGACGAGATGGTGGCAGCAGCCCCAAGTTCTGTATCCACCAGGGCTCCCCTTCCATGGGAAGGAAGCAGAGGTCTGAGGGCCACTGTGCTGATTCTGCCTGGACCCTCAACAGTCCCCTGGGAAGGCCATACACTGGTGGCTCACAGCTAGGGTGGAGCCCACCTTGTGCCCGAGAAAACTGGGTACTACTGTTAGAAAAGTAGGCAGGCACCACGCAGGTGGGCAACAGACGCCAGGCCCTTCAGAGGAGCCCTCCTGCCCCTCTCCAGGACGGCCGTGGTGTCCTCTGTGGGCCAGTCCCCCGAGGCCCCATCCTGGCCATCCAGGGTTCCTCTGGCCATCTCACCGCCAGGAAAGCCAGGCCCGGGGAGAAGGCTATGTGCGCAGGTTGGCTGAGCTGGGAGCAGCCGGGCATCGGCCATGTGGGGGGGAGCCAGGGCGGCCGGTGCCTCCTGGGTCACTTGGACGCTCACCACAGCTCTGTGCAGGCAGGAGGCCGAGGCCCCATCCCTGCCCCCCGAGTCAACAAGGGAGCAGCTGGGCAGGAAGCTCTCTCCTGGAATCGAGCTCAGGGCTGAGCTCAGGCCAGCAGCTCCCTTGGAGACGGTGGGCTCCACCTGTGAGCTCTCGGCTCTGGGAAAAAATAGAAATCCAGTGTGCCGCCTCCTGGCACCCATCCCCGCCCGCCACCGCGGGGCCCGAGACTCCCTGCTCCTCGTCCTGCTTTCAGGGCCGAGCTAACCCACCCAACCCTCCTTCAGGCCACCCTGATTGGTTTGGAGGTGGACATCCACGCACCCTGACCCATGAGATGGAGGAGGGTTGACCAGCTGCTGTGAGGGCCTGGCCCTCCCTCCAGAAGTCCTGGAGGCTCTCGGCCCGGACCCTGTGGTGCCAGGATGTGACGTTTAAGATGGTCAAGGCCATCTGGGGCCATGTGGGAAGAGCTGCGGGGACCTGGGGGGGTGGCCCTTGGGGTTTGTCTACAAGGTGCTGAGGCTTGGGTCCAGGCTACTTTGAACCCCAGCCAGAGCCAAGGAGGTGTTCAGGGGCCTGTCGCCACCTCTGTGAGCTCAGGCACCCCACGGCCCAGCAGGGACTAGGAATCCCCTAAGTGCGAACCCACAGGCCTCTCCTAACTCAGCCAAGCATTCTGCCATCGCCACCGCGCTGTGGCCGGGACATGTTACGCATCCTTCGACTGCTCCCCCGTCCCAGTCTCTGAGCCTCCTTTCCTCGCTGACGACTTAAGGGCGCTACCTCCTGGGATGCTGTGGGGACTAGCTGCGCAGTCCCTGTCGGGCACACTGTAGGCCCACAGCCACCTCCTCAGCCTCCCTTCCCTCAGGGAGCCGTCTCCTCGGCCATCCAATGGCGGTTCATTCTTTCATCAGCAGAGTTGTGGTCAGGACCTAGGACAGTTACCGAGGTGAAAGGGCCAGGGACTCTGCCTGGGGGGAACCAGTCTTTGGGACAGGCGGTCAAGAGTTGCACCCGCAGGGGTGAGGCCACGGTGCCCGGGAGGTCTGCTGGCAGAGAGGCTGTCACCTCAGAGCTGGGGCAACTGAGGGGAGGGTGGGAGCGGACTCTGCCCCTGCTCCTTCCAGTATCTGCAGTTGGCATGAAGCCATTTAGGGGGGACTCCAGTCGTTGACCAGATCCAGACAGAAAGGGGAAGACAGACCATGAGGAACCCCCGGTTTAGGGCAGAAAGATCAAAGTTAAGGGTCAGGGAAGAATGAAGCAAATTGCATCCAGGCATTGGAATATCTTAACCTAAGAAGTTTAATTTAAACTATATATAAATCTAATCCCCCCATATCTCCCCATTCACAATAGAGATGAGACTCCGGGTAGGTGCACTTGGGGTAGGCTTCCTCTGCCTCCTCTGTCTACACAGTCGGTGGAGGAACACAGCCTGCGGCCAGCACCAGGAAGCCCTAATCCTGATTCTTTAAATACACGGATCTTTGTAGAAAATGAGAGAAATGTTTGTTTTAATGGGGTTGCATCTGCTCCGGGGAGCCAAATTGTACTGCCACCTGGTGGCAGCATACCAAAGTCACAGGTTTGTTTTCGGTTGGGATGAACAAAACTTTGCAAACAAGATTTTTGGACCCCACTGAAGATACCAAAGTCATTGCCCCCCATCTCCCCATCTCCCCACCCCTCTGATAAAACCCACTTGCTTAGCTGAAGCTCACAACTCCCAAGTTCTCAGCCTTCTATCTCGAGCCCCGCTTTCTCCAGGTGCCAGGAGACCAGCAGCCTGGCCACCTCCCTACTTCCTGCCCTTTGCCCTCTCGGGAGAGCCTCAGGCCCACTCAGGCCCCCAGCTCGACTGTGAGCTAGGCCCCGAGGGCAAGGTAGGACGGGCAGGGAGAGAACCTACCAGGGGTCAGGGTTAAGCACCCAGATTCTACCCCCTGACGACAGTGGGTTTGAATCCTGGTGGACACTTACTGGCTCTGGGTTTCCGGGCCTCTCTAAGGCCTCTGAGCCTCAGTTTCCCCACCTGAAGAGTGGGGTGGAATCTGGATTCAAAACGAGATTTCTTGTCTTTCCATACGTGTCTACCTACTGTTCTTTCCACAAGAGCTGGAATCAATGGGGACGGGGACACGGTGGGCAGGGGCCCCGGGGGTAGAGCGCCCAGCACCCGGCTGCAGCCCCGCTGCCTGGAGCTCCCTCATGTCTCCTGCCCAGCCTCTCGCCCTCCCCATCCCTCTGGCTCCCTCTTCCACACTTCCTCAGAACCTGTCCCCAAACCCCAGATGATCTTGTAACCCACTTAGCACAAGGGACAATGACTGAGCAGAGGTCCAGTCCACCCATGGGACATTGGCATCACAAGCCCCTGCCCAGGGTGGGTGACGTAAGTCCCTCAAAAGGGACCTAGAGGTAGTGTCCCAGGCTCAAGGGAAGGGGGCATCTTGCAGCTGGGTGTCCCCAACCTTGGCAACCACTAACGCTCTCGCTGTCTGGACCTTGCTGTGTGGCCTCGGACAAATCGCTCAGTCTCCCTGGGCCTTGGATTCCCCTCTCTGAGAGCTCTCCTGCCTAGGTAGCTCTGACGCCGAGGCTGCTGGCTGCTGAGGGCGTGGGCAGGGGTGGGCAGGGGCGGGCAGGGTGGCAGGTCCCCTCCCTGCCCCTGCCTCCTCAGGGAACCCGCCCCAGGGACGTGGACTCCAGGGGACCCGTGAGGCTCCCCACACTCCCGTGGGCAGCCGTAGTAAGCGCTGTATTAATTATTACCATCTCCCCCGGGGGAGCAGATTCAAAGTGAGGTCACCATGGAAACCCAGACGTGGCCATGGGACCACATTTTTAAAGTGCTGAACATGTTCCAGGCAAATTATATCTTGGCGGAAAAGAAAAGAATGAGGCCTCAATCCTCCTCCTTGGTGGCCTCAGGAAGAAAAGCCCAGGAGCCCCCGTGGGGCCTGGAACGTTTCTACAAAGAACGGGGTGGAAGATGGGAGCCCCTGCGCAAGGGACCAGAGCGGAGCTGGAAAGGACGGCGGGATACCCTGAGCAAGCTTGGATGGCTGGCCAGAGAATCCCAGGCCCCGGGTTCTAGTAGTAGCTCTGGTGTCAGCTTGCTCTGAAGTCCCAGGTTGGTGCCTTGCCCTCTCTGAGCCTCAAAAAAAAAAAAAAAAAAAAAAAAAGCCTCCCAGCAGTATTTCTTCAAGGACCAGAGAAATGAGTTACTGGGTGGTCAAACTCACATACGGTGGTGGGGATAAGCGGAAAAGTGGAAGGCCAGCAGGTTTTGTTCCTCAGGCCTCCAAGGCAGAGAGACCGCGATTCAAATCCTACTTCTGCTACCCAGAAGCTGTGTCACCTTGGGCCAGTGACTTCACCCCTCTGAGCAATGACTTCCTTACCCCTAAGAGGCAGCTCAGCCAGGTGTGGCACAGGCCTGGAACAACCTAGGAGGCTGAGACAGAGGATCATGCGTTCAAGGCCAGCCTCAGCAACTTAGCTAAGCCCTGAGAAGCTTAGCGAGACCCAGTCTCAAAATAAACAGTGAGGGGGCTGGGGCCGCGGCTCAGGAGAGCGCTCGCCTGGCCTGTGCGAGGCCCTGGGCTCGCTCCTCAGCACCACTAAAAATCAACAAATAAAATAAAGCCAGTCTGTCCATCTACAGCAAAACATATTTTTTCTTTTAAATGAAAAGGGCCGGGGATGTGGCCCAGTGGTAAAGGGCCCGGCTCACAGCCCCAGCTCCAAAAAAAAAAGAAAACAGGGCTCACAGTGGCACCACCGGGGTGTTTGGGGACATTTACTTATCTCTCAGTGCTGGGGTCTGAGGCTGCCCTCCCGCTGGGACCGTGAGCATGGACACACACCCCGCTGTGGGTTCCAACAAGGTGACCCCAGAGGGGCTCCGCACGGTGCCCTGCACACAGTGGTGTTAGTGTCACCATCACCGTGCCCATTAGCAGGGACCCCACGCACCGGGCTCTAAACGCCATCCACCCCCACGTCCTTGCCGGTCCCTCCTGAGCGACTGGGCCACGGCTCATCCTCTTTTAAGGATGTGGAAACTGAAGGGAGCAGCTGCAGAGGCTCAGGAGGTACAGGGTGCGGAAAGTGCACCTCCTCAGAACCCACCCTGGCCATCATCCACCTCCTGAGGAGGACACAAGGCGCGGGCTGGGGCCCAGAGCAAGTGTTGTGGCCCAGTGAACAGTGCTCACTAGAGAGCAGGTACCCAGGGCCAGGTATGATGGCACGTGCCTTAATCCCAGCCCCCTGGGAGGCTGAGGCAGGAGGCTTGCAAGTTGGAGGCCAGCCTCAGCAACTTGAAAGACCCTGTCTCAAAAAATAAAAGGGGCTGGGAAGGTAGCTCAGTGGCAGGGAGCTTGGCTAGCATGTGTGAGGCCCTGGTGGTAATCCCCAAGTATCACAAAAAAGAAATAAATAAAAAGTAAAAATAGCACGTGCCCATCAGCCTCTGTTTCACCGCTGGCCCCTTTCTTCTGGGACTCAGGTGAGCTCAGGACATCCACGGCTCAGGTGGTGACGGACATGAGAAGCAGAAAGCTCAGGGCAGGGGCTGCTTCTCAGGCCGCTGCCCAAAGGGGTCACTCTGGCCTTGCCAAATGATCTGGTGGCCCTAGGGCGCTGGCTGCGGTCACACTGTGGGGACCCAGACCTCTAGGAGCTTCCCCTGAACTCAGCCAACCCTCCCTGCTCTCAGGCCTTCCTTATTTCCGGCCCGTCCCTTCCTGCTGGGTCAGCCACCTCATCCCATGCTACCCGCAGTCAGCCCCAGGCAGGACTGGCTTTCCCGGGACAGAATGAGGTCAGACCTGCCGGGTGATGGATGGACTTAATAACCAGCCTTCCCTACCACCAGCCCATTTGTCCTTCATTGTCCCAGGTCCATGAGGAGCCAGAGTCATCCCCACCAGTGGGAAGAGCAGGAGAGGGGTGGAGGCCACCATCCTAGCCATCTCAGGGCTCTGGCGGACCCTGGAGCAGCCCAGATGAAGACCTGGACCAGGGACAGCCAGGCTGTGATCTCCCGCCTCAGTCGCCCCGCGAGCTGCCTCTGAGCCTCGTCTCTGTGTGTGCACTGGAGGGGACGATGGCTGCTGGTGCCTCCGGGGTCACTGTAGGGACTGAGCAGCAGCAGACGCGACCTCACTCAATCTTGGCTGCTTTTGCCTGGATTCCACCCCCACCTCCCCAGGGTGAGGAGAGAGCAAACAGTTCCCTGGGGCGGCCATCGAGGTGGGGAGGTGAGGCAGGGCCCAAGGAAGCCATTTCTGGGTGTGCTGGTCACGGGGTACAGTGAGACCGCTGGCCTCATCCCACCAGAGACCCCAGGCCGAGGGTGGAAGGGGTCTTAGATTTGTCTTCACGCAGGCTGTGAAGGTTGGGCCTTGGATCCTGCAACCTCCATCTTCTTCCCGCCCTTCCAACCTTCTCTGTGGGGCTGAGCCTGGCCCACAGAGGGTCCCAGTGGCTCAGAGCAGGAGTCCGTCCTGTGCCCTGGAACCTCCCCACAAGGCTCCCGTCCATGCTCACGTCAGGGGAGGGGCTCTTACAGCCCATTTTACAGATCAGGAATCTGAGGCTCAGAGAGGCGAGGTTCACTGGCTAAGGCTACACAGCTCAGAGAGGCAGATAAAGACTAGAAACAACTCCAGGATCTTTGATTTTGTTCCCAGATAGGCAGGACTTATTGTCGTGTGGGGTGCAACAAGTAGCGTACCAAAACGATGTTCAATAAGGGGAGAAAGAAGCCTGACTTATTCATTTGCCAGTTACCATGGTATAAATACTCCCTGGCCAATTTTAAGCTGCCACAGCGATGTCACTGAGCACAGAGTTGGGAAAAAATGGTCGGTTCCCGTGAGCTGGTATGAAGCATGACTCATACCAGAGCTCCAGAGCATGAAGGGCTGGGACACTTTTTATCTCAACTCCTACCTAGCCACATGGCCCACAGCGCCAATCAGAATGAATTTTCTCTCTAGGGTAAATTTCTCTATATGTTAGTCAGTTTTGTGTCACTGTGACAATAAATACCTGAGATAAACAACTTCAAAAAGAGGAAAGGTTTAGCTTGGCTCAAAGTTCCAGTCCATAGTCCCTTGGCCCTGTCGCTTTGGGCCTGTGGTGAGGCAGAGCTTTGTGGTGGGGGGAGTGCGTGCAGCCAGGAAGCAGAGAGAGGAGGAAGCCAAAGTCCCAATGCCCCCTTCAAGGGCACACTTCTCAATGAGCCAACCGCCTTCAACCAGGCTCCATCTCCTAAAGCTTCCAGTACCTCCCAACAGCACCACACACAGGTGACCAAGCCTTCAACACCTGGGCCTTTGGGGACAGTTTAAGACCCAAAACATCATGGTATCACACCAGTTCCGGCTAACTCACCTTTTTTTTTTTTTTTTTTAAGGGATGATATTTATTCCTTTTCCAAATGTTACAGTAAAACCAGGTGGAAGAGAATAGTTTTAGCAATTAGGAAAAAAAAAAAATAGTACAAATCTGGAGTTTGGCCATTAAAAGTCATTTACAACAGTGGGAGGAAAAAAGACAACCAGAAGCTGTTCACCTTGCAGACCTCCCTCCCCCAGAGCCCGACACCTGCTTACCGCGTCAAAGAAGAGACACGGTGGATCCACAAGCTGGAGGTTTGAACTTGAGCAAGAATTTATAAAAACCTAGACAGGCGCAGTGTCCTCCCCAGCCCAGGTGCCACTAGGCACAGCACAAGAGACTAAGAACCCAACAGGGGAAGGCTGGACCCTCGGGTTTGGGAGTACAAGCACCCCACTTCTGGCTCAGGGATTGGGGAGTGGGATAAACAAAACCTACTTGGAAAAGAACTGGGAGAGAAAACCAGCAATTGCCTTCTGCGGGGCTGGGGACAGGGAAGGAGGTGGGGTCAGGGACAGGAGCATTTCACATCACCCACCTAACTTGGGAAATCCTCAGGGACCGTCTTCACTGGCCTTAAGAGAAAAACCAGATGGCGGATGGGAGAACCCACAGGAGGGAGAGGAGAAAGGGGACGTGGCTGGGAGGGGGCAAAAAGCCCCTTCCTTCCTGGGCACCAGGTCCAGGCAGTGACCTCACAAGGACAGCACAGTTTTTGCAGCTTAGAGATCACCCACCTGTCCCCACCCAGCTACCCATTCTGCTCAACGCTGGCTGATGCAGGGCCACTTTCTGACCCCAAGGGAGTGGACGGCTCTGCAGCCTGGGGCCCTGCCCCTCTCCTGTGTCTCCTCCCTTGGAGGCAGCACTGGCCTCTGCCCCTTTGGCCTGGGGCTCCTGGCTCTGGGGGGTGGCAGCAGCCTTCCCTTCCTGGGCAGTGCCCTCCTGGCTGCAGGCACCGATCTCCCCCTGCTCCTGCTCTTCCTCTGGGGGAGGAGGCAGAGAATCCCCCCCACCTCCTTCCGATTTCTCTTGAAGGACAGGCCACTCAATTTAAAAGGCTTCTTGAGAGAGAATTTCTTCTTCTTAGGGGTCTCCTTGGGAGCGGTCTCCCCTTGGCCTCAGCGCCCTGGCCAGGGGGTGCTGGCTCGATGGCATCCCCAGTGCCCCCCGCTGCCTCATCTGTTCCGTTCAGGGCGGGGGTGGGGGGCGACTCCCCTTCCCCCTGGGGGATACGTGGCCATTCTCCTGTTCCCTGGCCTTCGCGGGGAAGCGCCTGCTGCCTACTCGGGGTCACGTCTCCCCAGGGAGCCTTGGAGCTCTTGCTGCCCATAATGGGGGGGTCTGATGGGGGGCGCTCCAGGCTCGCACCACAGGGGATAGTCTGTCTCGAGGTGGCCCGGTGGGCGGAGGGGTGGAGTTGGCGCCTGAGGGGGAGGGGGGGGCAACCTTCTCGCTCTGCGCCTCACTCACCTTTCAGAGCCTGTTCTGGTCCCACCTCCTCCAGATGTATTTGTCAGGATAAGTACCTGTAGCTGCTGTAACAAACAACCCACAATCTTAGTGACTTAGTCTAAGCATATTGGTCACATGTCCTGTACATCCGGGCAGCCAGGGGACCAGGTTCATTCTACCATTAACACTGTATTTCCAAGTTCCCTCAGAACTTGGTGAAGCCAATGCTCACCACTTGGACCTGTTTCAGCACCTCTCCCAGCTGCAAGGGGGCCAGGAAGTGGGGTTGAGATGGAACAGCAATTTTCTTCCAAGGGGAAAAATGAAACAAAAATGAACAAAAAAATAGCTTTGGCTCCTACTTCTCCACCTTCCACAATCTAACCCAACTTCTTTCTCTTCTAGATTCTCCCTGAACATTCTTCTTTCTCTTCTAGATTCTTCCAGAACATGCTACCCAGAGACTATCGTCTTTGATGCTTGATTCAGACTCACCACCGTGCTTCCAGGATGGGCCTCTTGAGCCTCCATAATCTCACAGAGGCTCAGGGCAGGGCTGCTTATCTCAGGCTGAGGATTCAGGGTTCCTGGGTCGGACTTGCAGGTCTGAGACAGGTCAGGAATGGCCATTTGTAACCAGGTTGTTAGGTAGTTCAGCTGCCCAGGTCACTCTGGGAAGCACAGAGAGGGTCCAAGTGTCCCATTCCATGGTTGTGGACACTGAGGCCCAGGGAGGGGAAGGATTCGCCCTGAGCCGTGCAGTAAGTCAAAGCTGCACTTGGAACTGGAACACAGGAGTCTGGCTTTTCATCCTGGGCTCTGTCATGCCACTGGTGTGTCTCATCTAGAAGACCTGGTGGCACACTCCAGGGATTGTGGAGTCAGTCACAGATGACTAAGATGACCTCAGGGACCAAAAGGTGTGGGCAGCCTTGGGTTCAAACTGCACCTCTTCCACCAAACTGGTGTAGGGACTTGAGAAAATGTTACTTTCTCTGAGTCTCAGTTTCCTCTTCTGGACAATGGGGATGGCCGCAATACCTACCCCTTAGAGACTCTAGGAGGATAAAACACAAGACAAATGCTGAGAGGGTACCTGGCAAATCCTCAATATCATGGGATCGGCTGGTCTGCCGAGCTGAGCGGTTGTTCTCAAGTGCATGAGAGGCACCCGGAAGCAACCTCACGAATGAGACTTCTGAAGGAAGAGTGGGCAAAGCTCCGGCCACCACGTGGACAGACTTCATGAAAATCAGCTCCCTAAATGTTCATGCTGATCCCTTGGAAACAAGCTGCACAGCTTGATCTCAGTTTTTCTCCAACTTGGCACAGAGTGGATTGTTTTAAAAATACTCCCAGGCTGTGTCTGTATGTGCCAGCCCAGACATGCTCCCCATAACCAGGGCTGTGTGGGCCCCTGGGCTGACGGGGAGGACCAAGCTCTGCTGCAGTAACAAGCAGCCCCACCTCTCAGAGGCTCTTGAGTCTCTTTCTCAGTCTCTCTCCATGCCCACTGTGGGCCTCTGCTCAGGTGAGGCACGCAGGCACACAGGTGAAGGAGAGGCCACCAACTCAAATGTTGCTGTCCTCTGTGGTGGAGGGGAGCAGGCTGTGGAGGGCCTCACTCTGGCAGTTCAATGCCCCCCACCCCCAGAAAGGGAGTCTCATCCTGGTGGCATCCCCATGCAGACTCCATGGCAGAGAGGCAAATCCTGCGGCAGAAAGGAGATTTGAGCAGGACCTACCTCATCAGATGGGTGTGAAGGGGAACAGATCCGAAGCTGGGGGATGCTTGGAACAATGCCTGGAATGGAAAAGCACTCAGTCGACGAGGGGGTCGTATACCTCAAAGTGAAATCTGCCTAAGTGTCCATCACCTGAAGGGTGGGCGGAAATGTGGTCTCTCCACACAATGGAGTATTATTTAGCCATAAAAAGGAACGAAACACCCAGACACTTGCAAGCAGGCCAAGTGAAAGAGCCAGTCACCGCAGGCCTCACGTGTCGCCTTCAATTGATCTGAAATGTCCAGAACAGCAAGTCCACAGAGACGGAAGGTAGATGAGCGGTTGCCAGGGCTGGGAGGGAGGAAGGAGTTGGGAGTGACTGACAAAGAGCTCAGGGATTCCTTTTGGGGTGATGGGAATGTTCTGGAACTAGAAAGGGCAGATGGTTGGACTACATTAGGAATATACTAAAAGTCACTGAATTGTACACATCTTTTTTTTTTTTTTTTTTTTTAAGAGGAGGAAAAGTTTATTTGGGGGCTCATGGTTTCAGAGGTCTCAGTTCATAGACAGCAGGGTCCACTCCTTGGGTCTAGAGGTCAGGCAGGACAACATGGCGGTAGAGATGGCAGAGGGAAGCAGCTCACTGATAATCAGAAAGCAGAGAAAGTGACTCCACTTGCCAGTCACAGAATATATACCCCAAAGTCCCGAGGCCAAGGACCCACCTCCTCCATCCACACCCTACCTGCCTGCGGTCACCACTCCATCCCATCAGGGAATTGATTCACGGGTTGGGTTAAGGCTCTCAAAACCCAGTCATTCGTCCTCTCACACGTGAGCTGGGGACACATCACATCTGAACCATAGCAGCCCCTGAGCCCTAGAGCCTGATGACATTCTTCAGGGTACTGAGTCCCAGGCTGCTCACCATGCCAGGTCTGTCACTGCGCATGGGAGCACAGGACAGGCCCCTGCTTCTGATCCTCCTCCCCCTCTGCCTCCTGGTCTCATGTGCTGCCTTCCTGCACAGACAGTATGACATGAGGAGCAACGCGCTCCTCCTACAAGGCTGGGTTACAGACCGTCTCCTGGTCTCCTGGCCTCCCCATACCCGAATACTAATAAAGGCTACATTGCAAAGCAGTGCCTCAGACACGGGATTGAGGCTCTGAGCCAGCTCCCGAAGTGGTCAGCTTTGCCCTGAGTGATGTACACCGGTGAGCGACCAAGGCGGGGACACCTGTGCTGCATCAGGAGGATCACACTGAAGTTTGTGCCAGGCGAATTAGATCTTTTTTTTTTTTCTTTTTCTTTTTGGTACCAGGGATTGAATTCAGGGGCACTCGACCATTGAGCCACATCCCAGCCCTATTTTGTATTTTATTTAGAGACAGGGTCTCCCTGAGTTGCTTAGCACCTGGATGTGGCTGAGGCTGCCTTTGAACTTGTGATCCTCCTGCCTCAAGTGGCTGAATTAAATCTTTTTTTTTTTAAATCACTTTTAACCACTTTATTAAGGAAAAAATTAAAATTATCAAATTAGTATTTTTGAATGTACAGTTCTATGTGTTTTGACAATGGTCTATGGCTGTTTAACAATCATCACAGTCAAGTTACAGTTTCCCAAAACCCCCAGAGCTCTCCCCTGACCTCTGCACTGCAGAAACTCCTACTTTCTGTCACTGAACTTTCACCCCCTCTAGAACTTCATGTCAATCAATTAGTATGTTGTCTTCCGTATCTGGTTCCCTCCTCTACTTCGCATAATTGTTCAGAGATTGTAATTCAGATTCATTTCAAAAGACCATCACTGCCTACATTGAATTATCCAGGCATCCTTTGTAGGAAATCAATTGATCATATCTCCGTGAGTCTATTTCTGCACTTTCTATTCTGGCCCATTGATCTGTGCGTCTATTCTTATATGCTATTCAGAACATGTTCTGAAAACACACTCCGTCAGTCCTGGGAGCATTTATAAATTCCTCAATTTTGTTTGTTGTTTGGATTTTTTCAATATTTCAGGTGTTTTGCATTTATGTATACATTTTAAAATTAGCTTTCAAATTTATAGGCAATCCCACTGAGGTTTTCAGGGGGGAATTACATCCTCACAATATTGTACTTTCTGGTGCATGAAGATGGTGACTTTTCCATTTCTTTAGGTCTTCAGTTTCTCTCAGCAATATTTTGTGATTGTTAGTGTGCAGATATTGCACATTTTCTGTTAAACATATCCTAAAATGTTTTTTATGCTATGCTAAGTAGTAGTATTTAAAAAAAAAATCACCATAGCTTTATTGAGATAAAATTGAAGTACAATAAAATGCACATATATGAAATATGCAATTTGGTCAGTTTTGACATGTATGTAACCAATACAATCAATATAAAAAAGCATTTCCATTCCTTTTTTCATGATTTTTTTGCATGATTTATTATGTATATTATTATATATATTAGAAATCAATCACCTTAAGGGCTGGGGATATAGCTCAGTTGGTAGAGCGCTTATCTCACATGCACAAGGCCCTGGGTTCAATCCCCAATACCCCCCCCACACACACACACAAAAAAAAAAAATCAATCACCTTAAAATATATAGAGACCCACCCCCACATGTCAACTATTTCAAAATTAGATGGCACACTTATAAATATCTCAGAGGTCAAGAAAGAAAGCACAAAAAAGAGTAAAGAAAAAGTACTTTGGACTAAGTGATAATAAAAGCTTAAAATATCATGATCTCTGAGATTAAACAGTATTCAGGTGAACATTTATAATTTAAAGTCCTTGTATCAGAAAGAAGCTAAAATAACAATCAAATTATTTTCAAACTATGTAGTAGGAAGGAAAAAAGAAGAGTAGGAGCAGAAATGTATGAAATAGAGAAGAACCAATGCAGCTAGAATCTGATAAAAATAAGCAAATCTAATCAAGAAAAAAGCAAGAATTCAAAAATTAATATCAATGGAAAGGAAGCTGTCAAAATAACCCTACAGATGCTAAAAATATATTAGAGGATATTACAAAAATTGTTTGCCAACGTACGTGATAGCTTACATAACATGGTCCATATTAGAGAAGGAGCCGTGTGCTGCTGAGAAGAAAGTGTATTCACTATTGACAGATGAAGTATTCCATATACGTCTGTTAAGTCTAATTATCAATTGTGTTTTTTACTTCTATAGCTTCTTTACTTAGTTTTCATTCGGAGGATCTATCCAGTGGTGACAGAGGCCTGTGAAAGTTACTCAGTATCATTGTGCTGTGGTCTCTTTGATTCTTGAAATTGAGAAGGTTTTGTTTGATGTTCGCAGATGCTCCATTGTTTGGGGCATAAGTGTTTAAGATTGTTAAGTCTTGTTGTCTCCTAAGCAGTAGGAAGTGGCCTTCTTGGTCCCTTCTGATTAACTTTGGCTTACAGTGTCCTTTATCTGATAAAAGGACAGAAACCCCTGCTTGTTGACACAGGCTATGTGAGTGATATGTTTTTTCCATCCTTTTACCTTCAATCTGGAAGCCTTTGCCTATGAGGTGAGTCTCTGGGCGACAGCGTATTGTTGGGTCTTGTTTTTTGACCTAACCTACCAGCCTGGTTTTTTGATTGATGAGTTCAGGCCGTTAATGTTCAAAGTTATTATTGAGATATGATTGTATTACTGGGCATTTGGGTTTATTTCTAGTTTGTTGTTTTTTTTTTTTAAGAGAGAGAGAGAATTTTTTTTTAATATTTATTTTTTAGTTTTCGGTGAACACAACATCTTTATCTTATTTGTATGTGGTGCTGAGGCTCGAACCCAGTGCCTCGCGCATGCCAGGCGAGAGCGCTACTGCTTGAGCCACATCCCCAGCCCAATTTCTAGTTTTTAATTGGAATTAATTTCTCCTCGGACTGATTATTTTTTAGTGTAATTCTTCCCTTTGCTGGTTTTCACTTTTTGTTGGTTTTTTTTTTTTTTTTTTTTTTTGTCTCATTTCATCTTCATGGAGTATTTTGTTTAGAATGTTCTGTAGTGCAGGCTTTCAAATTCTTTTAACTTCTGTTTTTCATGGAAGGTTTTCATTTTGTCTTCAAATCTACAGCTGAATTTGGCTGGATATAGAATTCTTGGTTGGCATCCATTTTCTTTCAGAGCTTGGTACATGTAATTCCAGGACTTCCTAGCTTTGAGGGTCTGGGTTGAGAAAGCAGCTGAGATCTGTATTTATTTCCCCCTATACGTAATCTGTTATTTTTCTCTCACAGCCTTAAAATTCTATCCTTATTCTGTATGTTAGGCTTTCTCCATATAATGTGCGTTGGCGTGAGTCTTATAATTTTTTACATTTGGGGTCCTGTAAGCTCTTGAATTTTTTTTCTTTCTTTTCTTTTGGTGGGGGGAGGGTTACCAGGAATTGAACTCAGGGGCACTTAACCACTGAGCCACATCCCCAGCCCTATTTTGTGCTTTATTTAGAGACAGGGTCTCACTGAGTTGCTTAGTACCTTGCTGTTGCCGAGGCTGGCTTTGAAATCATGATCCTCCTGCCTCAGCCTCCTGAGCTGCTGGGATTATAAGCGTGTGCCACCATGCCCGGCTAAGCCTCTTGTGTGTGATTTTCCATTTCATTCTTTAGGTTTGGGAAATTTTCTGATATCATTTCATTGAAAAGATGGTGCATTCGTTTGGTTTGTATCTCCACACCTTCATCTCTCCTGATGAACCTTAAAGTTGGTCTTTTCATGTTATCCCATGATTCTTGGAAGTTCTGTTCATGGTTTCTTAACCTCTTCTCTCCATGATCAACTTCATTTTCAAGATTATATATTTTGTCTTCATTGCCTGAGGCTCCATCTTCCAAGTGCGCTATCTGTTGGTGCTGCTTTCTATTGATTTTTTAATTCTATTGAATTTTTAATTTAGTTGATTGTTTCCTTCATTTTGAGGATTTCTGCTTGGGTTTTTTTTTTTTTTTTTTCCAGAATCTCTGCCTATTTATTGAAGTGTTCTTTCACTTCCTGTATTTTTTCTCTGATTTCATTTCTTATGCTGTCCTTTGCTTCGCAGATCAGTTTAACTAAGTACGTTCTAAACTCCTCCTCTGACATTTCTTCCCTGTGGTGTCCGTGGATTCTCTTATTGAAATATCTGGTTCATTGGGGGCAATTTGATCCCTTGCTTTTTCATGTTGTGTGTGTGCCCACCCATGTAACAGTGCGGATCTGAGGCAGGAGAGTTTCCTCCTTGTGGATTTAGGGCGTCCCTGAAGGTTTCCAGTACCTCACTGTTTAGGGGGAGACAAATAATAACAAGAAACAGCCTTAAACCAACTGGTTCCCACTGCCACGTCTACAGTGTTAATTATCACAATAAACAGAAGTGCTGTGATCCGTTATCGCCTCCAATAAAAACAGCAAGTTTGCTAAAGGATTTATAATTTCAAATGGCGGACAGCGGGAGAACAGAAGTGATTTAGAATGTGAGGATCATGAAGGAGGAGGAGAGAAGAAGTAAACTTAAAGGAAGAGTGAGAGAGAACAATAGATTGGCTGTTAGCAGAAGAAAAGAGAATCAAGGGAATCAGGTGGGAGAAAAATATGCATATACATATATATGGTAAGAATTTTTAAAAATTAAAAATAAAAGAATACAAAACAAAACTAAAATATACTAACCAAACATCCTAGTTCACAAAAAACTAATCCATGAAAAATAACTGGCTTCAAAAATGCTAAAAATGAGAAAAAAAAAAAAACAGATATGAATAAGCGTCCTTAAAGGTCACAATTAAACTGAGAAAAGGAATAATAATGATGATAATAAAGATGTGGATGAGAAGTTAAGGAATTCTTTCCACTGGAGTTCAAGGGATTCTGGGCCGCTCTTCTTAGCAGTAGTAGGTGGGGTCTGGGGAGTCCAATGCCCCCCCCTGGGCTCCTGGAGGAGGGTTGGGGCTCAGGTGGGCTCCAGGCTCTTTGCTGAATGCCACTTGGGGGTCTGGAGAGTTTAAATCAGGGCCCCTCCAGTGCCCAGTACTTGCTGGTGTTCTTCCCTGGGTTCCAGTGGTGTGGTGGGGGACCCAGATCTTGGTCCCCTAAGTCACCTTTGGACCCCACGTTTCCTGGTCTCAGTCTCCAATCCTCCACCCTCCCCTTTCCAGACCTGCGTCTCTGCCTGACGGAAAGCGACCTCCTCTATTCTGCCATCGTGGGAAATCTGAATTAAACCTTAATGAGAGGCAGAGCGCTTGCCTGGCATGCAGGAGGCCCGTTCACGCCCCAGCACCGGAGGAAAAAAGAGACACCAAGTGAATAAATAAACGGTGGCTGGTGTCCCCGCCCCCCTGAGCCATGGGCCCCACCCTAGCACCGTGAGCCCCCACTATCGTCCTTACGTGGTCACCTCTTAAGGACCGGCTGTCCCTGCTGGCTCAGGAGCCCTTCAAGGCCTGGCTATTCTGTGTCCCCTTCTACAGCCCAGGTGGGGGCAGCCAGCTGTACCAGGCGCACAGCCTGTTGCTGTCACTGTCACTCACAGAGCCGTGGCCGTGGGAGCAGCTGGGGTTGCACCCTTGGGTGGGGCTGGCTCTCGTCTCTCTGTGGCAGGACTTCTTCCTCCCTGGACTCCCATTCTGTGCCCTCAGGACCACGTGGGGGTGACCATGGGCCACTCAACCCTTCCAATCAGGGGGTGTGCCCAGGGCCACACCGTTGGGTGGTGTAGAGCTGGACCAAGACCCAGGATCCTCACAGCTGCCTGGTGTCCCCTCCTGGTGTGAAACAGGACATGGGTGGCACTGGGAGGCTTGGGCCTTCCTGAGGCCTTGCACAGGCAGGTCATCAGCCTGGGGTATGAGGACATGGGGGGACCATGCCAGGGGAAGGTCCCAACCACGGTCCTGCCTCACTTCTTGTTTCCATCATCGCTGTGGTTGTGGGAGACGGTTGACACCACAAAACCACACACCAAACCACCTGCTTTCCCCCGGCCAGCACCCGTCCCCCAGGGCCTGCCCCCGGTCCCCCCCCTCTGGGCCCACAGGTCTGGGTCCCCCATGTCAAGGATGGAGCTGGACCCTGACATGAACCAGCCTCTCTGGGAGCCACCGCTGTATCCAGGCCCACAGCCTCACTAAGGCCTGTCCCATTCCTCTTCCAAGGGTTCTGTCGTCATGCATGTATTGAGTAACTACTGGTTCTGTGCATTTATTGAGCACCGACTGTATGCCCTGCATGTACTGAGCACCAACTATGAGCCAGCTCCTTTGACACATGCTGAGGTTAAAGGTGAGCGTATCACCCACGCAGCCCTCACGGAGTGAGAGGTCTGAGGAAAGATGGCGGCCCAACAGATGGACCCCACCCTCCTGCTGGGTCACTGCACACCCACAGGGAGCTTTGCAGGGAGATCCTGATCCAGTTGGGGACTCAGGGAAGTTCCTCTGGGGAAGGGGGGCCTGCGGGTAGAGGGCAAGTCTGGGGAACTCACCCCCTCTGCCCTCTGGCCTGGGCTCCCTCCCAGAGCGTCTCCCAAACCAGAGGGGATGACGGTGCGCAGAGCAGGGGCTTTGGGAGCCCGCGGCATTGGTGGCCTGTGTGTGCACGTGTGTGGCCTGTGTGTGCACATGGCCAGCGGGCACAGACGCAGCTCCCTCTGTCCCTTGCCAACAGGAACGTGGTGAGGGGAGGGAGGGGGCTGGAGCCCGGTGGTCTTGGGGGACACTGGGTTGGAACACGATGGCCCGCGGGCAGCGGGACGGGTGCAGTCCCGGGTGGGTGGGCCGCAGCCCCTCTGTGCTCCGCGCAGGGCCACCGTGTGGTTCCTTCTGGAACACCGCGTCCTTGCGTTTCCCTCCCAGGAGGCTTCGGGGGCTCCAGTGGATCTCCCTGACCTTCCTGCCTGGTGTCCACTCGTCCTGCTGCTCGTCCCTCCAGGGCCCTCCCCACCCTGTCCCTCCCATGCTCTGCGGATTCCAGCTCCCTTCCTCCCACCTGCCCCTCAGCCCAGGTCCAGGGCCTTGCCCTGCTCAGGGCCTCAGACCACAGGCCGACTGCCCCGTTCTGTTGCCCCAGCAAGGCCTGTGGGCAGGGCCCAGGGCCCTGGGTTCCTGTTTCTGCAGCACCCAGGAGAGGACCTGGCAGCCGCTCAGAGGCTCTTGTGCTCAAGGGTCCAGGTTATAGTGAGAAGGCCTCAGAGACCCGCAGGCGCAGACCCCGCCAGGTGGAGGGTCCCCGGGGGCAGGTGTCCGCGGGCGGAGGCTGGGGTGCCGCCCAGGTCCCAGGTGGTCCCCAGGGCCACGGTGTTAGCTGCTTCTGTCCTAAGCCCAGGACTCCCCAGGGGCCCTTTTTCACCGGAGGGGACCTCTGTGAAGTGAGGTGCAGCCGGCGGGCACAGACGCCACCTGGTGAAAAGGTGCCATTTCTGATGAGAAAGGAGAGTCTCAGGGGAGCTGCCTGTCCCGAACCCCGCCCACCTCACCTCTGCACAGAGCCTGTCACGTCCTGAGGTCTGGGGACACCAGATCCAGCTGGACTCCACACAGCAGCGGGGCTAACGTCCTCCTCGGCCATGGCTGAGCGCCTGTTTGTGGCCACTGCGCCGTCTTCCATTTACATGGTTTCCTTCAAAAGAAACTAAGAAGAGCTCGTTAAACACACTCACACTCACACACTCACACACACTCACACATACACTGACTCTCATACACACACACACTCATGCTCTCACACACACTCACACACACACACACTCACACACACTCACACTCACACATACACTGACTCTCATACACACACACTCATGCTCTCACACACACTCACACACACACACACTCACACACACTCACACTCACACATACACTGACTCTCATACACACACACACTCATGCTCTCATACACACTCACACTCACACACACTCACACACACTCACACTCACACACACTCACACACTCACACATACACTGACTCTCATACACACACACACTCATGCTCTCACACACACTCACACACACACACTCACACACACTCACACTCACACATACACTGACTCTCATACACACACACACTCATGCTCTCACATACACTCACACTCACACACACTCACACACACTCACACTCACACATACACTGACTCTCATACACACACACACTCATGCTCTCACACACACTCACACTCACACACACTCACACTCACACACACTCACACATACACTGACTCTCACACACACACACACTCATTCTCTCACATACACTCACACTCACACACACTCACACACACTCACACTCACACATACACTGACTCTCATACACACACACACTCACGCTCTCACACACACTCACACACACACTCACACACACTCACACTCACACACTCACACACTCACACACACTCACACATACACTGACTCTCATACACACACACTCATGCTCTCACACACACACACTCACACACTCACACACACTCACACATACACTGACTCTCATACACACACACACTCATGCTCTCACACACACACACACACTCACACTCACACACTCACACACACTCACACATACACTGACTCTCATACACACACACTCATGCTCTCACACACACTCACACACACATACACTGATTCTCATACACACACACACTCATGCTCTCACACACACTCACACTCACACACACTCACACACACTCACACACACTCACACACTCACACATACACTGACTCTCATACACACACTCATGCTCTCACACACACTCACACACACTCACACTCACACACACTCACACTCACACTCCAAACAGCCACTAGTCCGGGCGAAAGCAAAAGTGATGATAATGGTCAGAAGTTGGGGAGTGCAGCTGTGCTGTGGCCGGGGCACGTCCTCCCTCTCTGGTCCTGCCTTTTCCCCCCTGATTGGATGGTCACCCCCGAGGGTCCTGAGGGCAGCAGGATGTGGCCCTGGAGAGACCGGGGAGGGAGGAAGCCCCATCAGAGTCCTTGTCCGTCAAAGCGTCCAGGTCTGTCAGGCGCCTGGTCTCCAAGGTGGCCTGGGGAAAACTTCTGGTGGCTCTGAAGGTGGGGGCCTGGCCTCAGGCCCGCGCTCAGGGCGGCCTCCCCTTGGCCTGGGAGCGCAGCCAGCTGGCCAGGTTCTCCCTGCCTTCCCACTCCCCTCCTGGCTTCCCCTAGACGTCTGGGATCACAAACAAGGCGCCCCGGGGCCTGGCCTTTCCCCTCCATCTCCCTTTCCTTTCTCCTCTCCCATGAGCTGACACTGCCCTGCGTCCAGGTGAAGCAGAGGTTCCTGCGCACAGAGCGTCATGGGCACCCACTTCCCTGGACCCTGGTCTCCCCATGTCTCCAGGTGCCCACATCGATACCAAGAGAAGCCACCCCCAGTGGCTTGAAGTGGTTTCTGGCGCCATCACCACCACCAGACCAGGGCCAGGGCGAGGCTGGTGAGAATCCTGGCTCAGAACTGAAGGGTCCTGGGCTCTCGTCTTTGGAGATCCCCCTGGAGATGAGTGACCCTGGCCTCACACTAGCCCCATCCCTACTGCAGAACGCAAGAGAGAGAAAGCCTGCTGGACGGATGGGTGCTCTAGGGGTCACTGGGGTCCTGAGCCATTCTTGCAGGTTATTCTTTGATACAACATCCCAGGGAGGCTGATGGATAAGACTGCTGCTTTGACACAATGGTGTGGGTTGTGCACTGCACAAAGCCATGCAGCAAAGCAGGAAGCAACAGTGGCTGAAATCCACCTGTTCCCGTGTTGTGTCTGAGTACAGGGGAAGGGACACCTATTTTGTCCACTGGTGAGGAAGTCTTTCCGACAAGGATATCTAATATGCTGCTGGTGGCCCTGCAAACAAGGTGAAGAATTTGAGATTAGAGAGGGACAGGGACTTACCCTGGGATACACAGCAGCAAGGCTGGGATCCAGGTTTCTTCACTCTTCACTTTATAGTCTTCCCTTTACTTTATATCACTCTAATAAAATGTGTCGGGGAACTGAGCACTCCCCCAGGCTGAGATCAATCCAAAATCTGTTTTGCTGGGCGCATGCCTGTAATCCCAGCAGCTCGGGAGGCTGAGGCAGGAGGATTGCAAGTTCAAAGCCAGCCTCAGCAACAGTGAGGCACTAAGCAACTCAGTGAGAACCCGACTCTAAATAAAGTACAAAATAGGGCTGGGGTGTGGCTCTGTGGTCAAGTGCCCCTGGGTTGTCCCAGTATCTCCTCTTCCCTGCCTGTCCCTGTCCCATCCCTGTCCCTTTGCTCCTCACTCCCCCACCCAGGCCCTCTTTGCCTAGGGTGTCTAAAAGCCAAAGGCACCTCTGGGGGGGAGCAGGGGCAGGTGTTGCCACCAGCGGGTTGTCCTCTAGAGCTGTCCTTGTCACCCCGTCAGCTCCTGGCTGCTCCACCAGACCACGACTCCCAGCATCCCCTGCAACACTGAGCCCTTGGCTTGGGGTGAAGGGACGTGAGCAAGCCTCTCCCAGTCCTCCGCCTTCCGTCTCCGGGGCTCCTCTCTGTCCTTCCTGCTGGCTGACCCCAGACTTGGTGACAACCATAAGGACGTTGGTAAAGCTTCTCGGGACAGCATCATGCTGCGGGGGAAAGAACCTGGGTCTGAAGCCATCCCGGAGCAGTGCCGTCCAGGCCCAGGCTGAGCTCGTGGGCCCGAGGAACACTGATCTGCACTCTGGGCATGGCTGGGCGGGGCCGGCCTCCGCTCTCGGCCCCCAACCCCTCCCCCACGGCCTCCCCAGGAGTCGAGGCCAGAGTTCTCCGCAGAGGAAAGAGGGAGCAGCGGTGGCCATGTGGTGGCTCCCTCGCAACGGAAGCTGCCTCTTGTGTAACCAGCGGGGAGGGACGAAGACTGGGGTCACAGGACGTCAGGGCTGCCGGCCAGAGCCACCCGGACACCAAGGGGCCACTTTCATTTTATCCCACGGGCTTCACCCAGTCCCTGCCCCCAGGGGGGAGGCAGTTAGGCCCCCGCCCTCCATCTTCTGTTCACCAGGGCCTCCCCCAGGAGAGCGGCTGGCTTGCCCAAGGTCAAGGTCACGGTGGCCATGAGTGGCAGAAGGGCCGAGGAAACCCTAGGAGAGGATTTGGAGCCAGAAAGGATTTGAAGCTGGAAGCAGATGGGGAAGCCTCGGGGACTGGGGGCGGGGGGGGGGGGATTAGCTCAAGAAGCCCAAGACAATGGGTGGAAGTGACCTAAGGAATCCCAGGACCAGGGACACTGCCGTCCAGGGTCTGGAGCGCGCGGAGCCAGTGACGTGGCCGCCTTCCTACCCTCAGGCCCAAGGCTGCCCGGAAGTGGAAGGGCTGATTCACCAGGGCCTGGAAAGGAAGGCTGACCGCAGCATTCTGGCATCAAAGGGACCAGATGACAAGGGAAGGGATCCGTTCATTCCACGGTCCCCAATGCTTGCTGGGCACCCCCATGTGCTGGCACCTCCGTGAAGCAGACCAGCGCCCGTCCTCCCAGAGCCACGTGCGGGTGGGGGGACAGACCTCACACAACCACCGTGACACACGCCAACCACCTGGATGCCAGGGTGCGACAGGCGCTCCTTAAAACCAGACACGGCAGGAGAAGGGGGACCCAGAGAGAGAGGGACAAGGACACTGGCCCTGGATTGCAGAGTCCACTGCAGAGGGATCGCAGGGGACCCTCCACGAGGCAGAGGGAAAGTGCCGTGAAAGGGGCGCTGTCCCCTCTCTCCGTGGCTTCTCTCTCAAGTTGTCACTGCATTTATTGGCTATTCATGTCGTGCTGAGTAAAGAAAAGTTAAGATTTTAAATTATTAGTGTGCCACTTCGCTCCTCTGTGGGCGATCACACACTGCTTAGCTCTGGGTTCACCCTGAGGGTGCCTCAAGTCGGCTAGAAGGACAAACTGTGGCAGGAGGAGACCGCCCCTCCACCCGGGTGAGGGGGCCTGCAGGTGCCCGGGTTTCCCCTCAAGGCCACGACCCTCTGAGGCCCCTGGAGTCCCCACCCCAGCACCGAGGGCACCCCAACTCTCTGCAGCAGGACAGCGGCGGCCAAATTCCCCACCTCAGCCAGACCCTGGGCTGCTCCCGTCACCCCAGTGTGGACAGGGTCTGCAGAAGTCAAGCCAGACGTCCCTTGCCCCTCGAGAGATGGCACACCCAGTGTCCTTAGACCCCCAGGCCAGCAAGTGCCTGGCATCTGGATGGGAGTCTTCTTTCCCCTGCGCTGGGCCGTTAGCTGCCCACGCCCCACACGCTGCGTCAGAGGAGAGAATAAAAGGTAGAGGGGAGGGGAGAGGAGGTAGCTCTAGATCCCAAAGCCCCCCACCAGAGCGCTCCCACCCCTCCCCAGGCTGGCTGGCCTTCCTGGCCTGTCCCTCCAGATTCTTGAGAAATCTGCACATCTTAGTTACCGTGGCTTCACTCATCTGTGAGCATTGCCTGTCTCAATGCTGATGGGCACTGTTTGTCCATTTGCACGTGTATTTTTAGATCAGATAAATAAAGGGAGATATATTTTAAGAAACCCATAATAAATAACCAATCAGAGGACAGCCATGAACCCAAAGATCCTAAAAAGAAGACCAGACCCCCACAAACGTCTTGTGATTACTGGCGGAAGCCGTTCCCACCTACCTTCCCAGGCCACCCCCCACCAGGGTTCCTTTAAAAGAACAGCCGAGACCCCCACACCCATGTGACTCGGGGTGGCCCGGGCCCCCTGGGAGCAGGCCACCTTCCCTCTGGGATACATGCTCTTCTTTCCTCCCAAGACCTGGCTTGTCCTTAAACTCTCGCCTGCCAGGGGTTGGGGACCTGGACGCTCTGAAGCAGACCTCCTCGGACCCCCATCCAGTGACAGCGCTGCCAGCCGAGGGTGAGGATCGCGGCTGCCAGGTCGTGTTCCCAAGATGACGCGGGACTCGTGACCTGAACTCGGACCATGTCAACCAAGGACTGCGCCTGGGCCCCGTCACAGCAGTGGAGCAAGGCAGGAGGAGAGGCTGAGGGGACCCAAGGCCGGGGAGGGGCGGCTGGGACGCCCCTGGGCCGAAGCTCAGTCCCTGGAACGTGCTCTAATGCCCCATCCGACTTGGCTTCCAAAACACGATTCAAAGATACAGTGACCAAGCCTCACAGGACAGTGGTGGTGAGGCCCCGGGTGGCCTGTGAGGGGCCTTCTGCCCCCAGAGGAGAGGGCAGTGGGAAGTGGGGGGGGGCGGGTGTACACAAGCCCTCTGGTCTCCGCGGTGACCAAGGCGCTCTGGGGCCACATTTCGCTCATCATGGGTGGAGACAGTGCTACTGCCACCTGGTCCCTCCGGCTGCGGGAAGGGCCCCTCTTGTCCACCCTCGAGAGTCACTGATGGATGGACCTGTCCCTTGGTGTTTCTCTCCCAGTGCGGAGACAGAGCAAGAGCTACACAGGCCTTTATCCCAAAGAGTGAAGCACCTGGGCTGGGGGAGGGGAGAGGAGCGCCCACCTCTGCGTGGGGCAGGCCTGACCCGCGGCCCTTCTCTGGGTGGCCCTCGATGTGTCCTGGGCCAGAGCTTGGGAAGCTCAGCCCTCAACCGGGGCCCACACCCGCTCTGGGTGCTCCGCTCAGAACCATCTCTCCCAGCAGGGTGCTGGAGCTGGGGGCCCCAAAGACCAAGGGACGAATGTTCAGAAATTTTACAAGACAGTCTTTAAACTTTTGGTGACTTGAAATTGGCCGCAGATCTATCTTAAATCCCTGCTATTTGTTGCGGTGCCAGGAACTTTTCTCATACCATCTCTACACCCCATTGTACAGATGGGAAAAATGAGGCTCAGCAGTGTGTAAAATCACCTGCCCACGTCTGAAAGCCACATCACCCTGACTCCTGCTCTCATAATTTAACTGCTGCAACGTTCAGCCTCCACACTGTATGGGTACCGAGGAGCAGAGAGGATAGACAACTAATCCTATCCAGGCCGGGTGCGGGAGGGCATTGGGAAAGACTTCTAGGGAGCGGAGCCATTTGGTTAGGCATTGCAGGGTGAACAGGAGTTTGCCAGTTGGCGGGCAGAGTGGGGAAAGTCTTCCAGGTAGCAGGAACAGCACAGGCAAAGGCCCAGGGGATACCGGGGCACAGGACGCCCAGGGGAAGAGGAGCCTCACACGACGAGGTTGTGTGACTGGGTGGGGATTTTAGGAAGAAGGGCCTGGAAGGCAGCCTGAGTGATCTGGTCTTAATTTTGCAGTCTTTGCACAAATTGGAAGTTCCTGGAAATCAAGCTCTGGGTGAGATCATGCCCGGGTGGGTTTTAAAAGTGCGCTTCTCAAATCATCCGTGGAGAGGGATTGTTTTTAAAAATGTCCTAATCTGCCCTAGACGGATACTTTCAGAAAATATAGGAAATAAGGGAAACTTGATCTTAAATGATGAATTTATAATAGTAAAGGAAAATGAATGACTAGAAAAATAAAAAAGTTAAAAAAAATAAAGACTCAACTAAACCTATTTCTCACTGTAAGATTCAGTCGATATCAAACGACTATGGAGCTGCTCCTGAGTCCTTGGCTCTTACCACCCAGCTCACTCTGACAGTGATGGCCGCCCCGGGAACTCCTGCGGAGGCTCCTTTCCCTTCTTTTTGGTTTTTTGGTACTAGGGATGGTACCCAGGGGCGCTCTCCCGCTGAGCTGCATCCTTTGTATTTTATTTTGAGACAGGATCTCACTGCTCTGCCCAGGCTGGCACCAAACTGGCAATTCTCCTGCCCAGGCTCCCCAGTGGCTGGGGTTGCAGGCTGTGCCATGCAGACTGGCTGCCACAGGCATATTTTCAGGATAAATGTAGGTTCTTCTAGTCAGAGCTAAATGCCCTTGAACACATACCATTTTAGAGGTGAGGAACCTGCTGCTTAGAAGGTGGATAGGTGGTCTGCCCAAGGTCACACCCCTGGCGAGTCTCAGGGCTGAAACCTGAACCTGGGCTGTCCACCCTGTCCTTCACCAGCCTGGCCTCAGCAGAGCCCCTCTGGCGGGACCTCCAGACCTTGTCTTCCTCTTCCTCTTCTCAGCCCAAGGTCAAGAGCCTGCAATGGGAGGAGAAATAAAGCCAATCTGAGAAGCAGACGTCCTTGCCCAGGGTCCCACTGTGACAGGGTGGCAGAGGCAGCCGGCCCCGGGTCTCCTGATGCCACCTTGTGCTCATGACCCCTCCCTGCCTGCCTCCGGCTGTCTGTCGGGAGCTCCAGGCCAGACAGTGCTAAGGAGGGGCAGGAAGAGGCAGGGGACTCATCAATTGCTGGCAATTACACGGTGGTTTGTCATTCTTAATTAGCTCCACCATCCAGAGATCTCCCTGTGCCCGCCCAGGCTGGGAGGAGACCACTGCCCGGCCACCAAGCAGGGCAGGCTGCACGGTGGACACCGAGGGACCCCTCAGGAACACCAGCCCCACTGGGCACTGCCGCTCCTCCGACTGCAGAGGCCCCCAGCTGTGAGACATGCTTCGAGAATAGTGGGCCGGACTTCCTGGGTACCAGGCACTGGTCAGCTCTTCCAGGGGACCCTGGGGTGAAAGATGCTTTCCAGTCTCTGTGCTTGAAGCACGTCCAGTTGCTGGGAGAGGCAGGTGGGTCACCATGACCATAACATTCATGGTGACCAGAGTGACCATTTACTGACAGCCAGAGAAGCCTTACCAAGCCCTCTTGGTGGGCATCACGCCCATTGTGCAGATGAGGAGACCGGGGCTCTAGTTAGCTAAGGTTACATATCTAAGTGGTGGATCTGGCTGAAGAGCCAAGTTATGTGGGGCTCTAGGGCCAAAGAGTTGTTGTGTAGGGGTGTGTGTGTGTGTGTGTGTGTGTGTGTGTTCGGGAGAGAACAGTGGTTTGCAGGCAGCTGTGACAGTGGACATGCGGGTTGGGGAGGAAGCCAACTGGATGTTCTGGACCAAGGTAGGAGCCTGGGAAAGCTGAGGAAGGCAAGTGTTTTGGGAAGAGGAAGAGTGAGGCGGTCCAAGCTGCCCACTGAGGGTGCCATCGGGACTCTGGGTGAGGCTGGACGGCCACAGCTCAGACAGGGCCAGGCTGGTTCCAGTCCCCAGAGAGCGTCCTTCCTGGGGACAGACCACAGAGCCCCTCCCGCCACACCATCTTCAGGCTCATCTGGTTGGGAATGTGAGTTGAGTTTCACAAAAACGGGCAGCGTTCAGCACACTCACGGGATACAGGCGGCATTCTAACCGCGTCACAACATTGACTCCTGAAATGCTCTCTGGGGGCCACCCCAGGAGGCGTGACCCCCATCCTCGTCTGCCCGGCTGCTGTAACAAAGCGCCCTGGATGAGGTGGCTTCCAAACAAGAGGAGTCTATTCCTCCCAGTGCCGGAGGCTGGGGGTCCCAAGACCAAGGCCCCACAGGTCCCCGTCTGGTGAGGGTCCTGGTTCACTTCCTGCGAACCTCACTGGGCAGAAGGGCCTGGGGAGCTCTCGGGGGTTCTTATATACTCATCCCACTCACAAGGGCTCTGCTTTCTTGAGGGTCCCCTCCCAAAGGTGCCACCTCTTGGGGGTTAGGACTTCAACATGTGAATTTTGAGGGGACCTAAACTTTCAGTCTATTGCATCAATTTTACATTTTTGAGGAACCAGAGGCCCATGGTATTAAATGACTTGTCTGAGGCCATGAGGTCACGACCCAGGGAGCCTGCGGGGCTGAGCTGCGAGCCCTGCTGTCCCCACCCATGACCCTGTAGAAACGCTGGCAAAGGCGTGATCAGGGGAGCTGGGCGGGTAGGCTGCTTGAGGGGGCCAGGGCTTCCGGCCCCCAGCCTCCATTCGGTCTTGGTCTCACTGCAAGTTCAAGTACACCTAGAGAGAGAGGGGCTGAGAGCCCACCCAGTCCCGGCACCCACTGTCTCCTGTGAGAGTCCATCAGGGAAGACAAGAGTCAGACTGAAGTTCTGCACTTGATCTTGGTCAAAGGGCCAAGAAGCAAAGTAAGACTGTAGTTCCGAGAGAGTCGTTGGACTAAACACAGAAGCAGGCGGGACGAAGTGGTACAAACCTGTAAACCCAGTGGCCAGGGAGGCTGAGATGGGAGGATCGAGGGTTCAAAGTCAGCCTCAGCAAAAGCGAGGTGCTATGCAATTCAATGAGGCCCTGTTTCTAAATTAAAATACAAAATAGGGCTGGAGATGTGGCTCAGTGGTTGAGCGTCCCTGAGTTCAATCCCCTGTCCCCAAAAAAAAAAGAAAAAAAAAAGGATAGAAGCAGGTTACCAGGGAGTTTCCCCTCCCCATTTTTATTGCTTTTCTGATTACTAAAGAATTCATGATCATTGTAGAAATGTTTGCAAAGTTGGGTCAGATAAGATTTAAAAAAAGGATGGGATCACCTTAAGGCCTTTTCTTAAGTATCAATGTACTTTTAAGATTTCTTTGTTCCCTCCCCTGGTTAGAAGAATTCGAAGTGGAAGGCCAGGAGACTTGGCTTCTGGTCCTGACTTGCTGTGTGACCTTGGACAAGTCCCTGCCCCTCTCTGGGCCCCAAGCTCCTCACCTGTGAAATGAGGATTTGGGCACAGTGACCACCGAAGAGGCCCCTCACAGCTCTGACCTTCTGTTCCTGCTTCTGTTTCTGGGAGCAGCAGAAGGGGCGGTGGCAGGCTGCCCCTCTGCAGGAGACACATGGCTGACAGCTCTCAGCGAGTCACCTCCGGGACGATGCGAAGGCCAGTTGACAGACTTTGTTGCAGGCACAGTGTTCCAAGGCTGCCTGCTTACTGGGCCCATATGGTGCCTCCTGCCAGCCGGACACCACCAGCTGCTCTTGGCTGGTCAGCCTTGGGTGACTGCTTTTCCTCTAGGTGCCAGAAAGTTCTCTGTGATTCTAGGGCCCATATGTCCTGGGAGGGCCCAGTCCTTTGAGAGAGAAGGCAGCCCCGTGTGGTGACAAGTTGGGGGGGGGAAGGGAAGAAGGAAGGGGGCTCTGGCTGTGTTCCAACTCCATGTGGGCCCCTTGCTAGGCATCTGGGTTTCAGAAATGAATCAGAAAATCTTCCTGCCCTTGAAGGACCAGCCTCTGACGGAGGTGAGAACAGAGACAGGCAGCAGCCGCAGAGCAGAGAGCGCAGGACTGTGGGAGCCTGTGGCGAATCCTCGCTCCTAGGCCCCTGGGGGGTGGGAGGCAACCTTGAAGGGGGCTCAGGCCATGACTCAGCTCTTCTGACACCCGAGTGACAGCCTGTGGAAGAGATACTGTCGCCCTTTTCCAGATGAGGCTCAAAAAGGGGAGTCCATGATCACCACAAGGACAGTGCTGTTCTAACCCTGGCATCCTACTCATGGGGCCTACGGGCCTGAGTGGGACCTGGCCTCGGGCCCTCAGAGCCCCTCTGAGAGTGCTTCTCCCCGGGGCCAGGGCTCCCAGCTGGCTCCATTGCTGGCTGCTGGGTCCAGCCGAGTAGCATCTTCAGGAAATGGTGAAGGACAGAATGGCTGCCAAGGCAGCTAGTTCAGACACAGTGGCCATCAGTAGGCCCCTGTCCAGCTGGGGCGAGCACAGCCTGTGTTCCTCCCAACACACACAGGTCTGCTGGCTCCTGAGCAGTTACAGAAGCTGCTTTGCCTTGTGAGTGAGAGACTTTGTCTGCTAGAAGCCGGGCAGTGTCTGCGTTCGCACAGTGTGATGGGAAGGCCCAGGAGCTTGGCGTTGGAATTCTAAAATCCTGGGGTTAGGAGACCAGTGCTTGAGGAATTCTAGAGTTTAGCTTACCCTGGAAGTGCTTCCCAAGAAGTAGGGCAGGGTCTGGGTCAAGGTCATTGTTATGGTTTGGATCTAGAATGACCCCCAAAGGCTCCTGTGTGGAAGGCTTGGTTCCCAATGCAACAACATTCAGAGGTGGGGCTTTGGAAAGGGTTTGGATCAAGAGGGCTCTGATCTCATCAACCGACTCACCCACTGGGGGGCTGATAATCGAACAGATGATTAGGAGATGGGGGAAACTGCTGGAAGTGGGGCCTGGGTGGAGGAACTAGGTCGCTGGGGGAGTGTCTTGGTCCCTTCTTCACTCTTTTGCCTTTTCAGCTGCCATGAGGTGAGCAGCTCTGCTCCAAGTGCTCCTGGCCACGATGTTCTGCCTTATCGAAGGCTCAAAGTGGTGGGGTCAAATATACCTTTTCTCCTTTAAGTTGGTTTTTCTGTTATTCTGTCACAGTGATGAAAAGATAACTCAGCCAATAAATAGGCAGGCACCCACCTGTTGGAAGGAACACTACCGGTAGGATCACATTTCATTTTACAGATAAGAGTAAGATCCAGGGGCTGGGGATTGTGGCTCAAGTGGTAGCACGCTTGCCTGGCATGCGCAAGGCACTTGGTTCGATCCTCAGCGCCACATAAAAATAAAATGAAGATGTTGTGTCCATCTAAAAATAAATAAATAAATATTAAAAAAAAAAAAAAAAAGAGTAAGATCCAGAGGTGGGAAGACCTGCCTGGAGTCCCGCAGCAAGTCCCTGTGGGAGGTTAAGGCCTCTTTCCCCAACACCTCAGAGTAGAACACACCATGTCTGAGACTACCTTGGAATAGGGTGGGCAGGGGGCAGCTCTGAGTGCCAGCAGGTACCTGAGAGTAACCTCGTGCTATGTGGATCAGCAAGGAGCCCAGAGGTTGTGCTCAGGGTCCACTTTCAAGATGCACCCCTTTTCGGCAAATTTCTACTGCCTTCGAAGCCTCCCCGACCCTGGACATCCCTTTTTCACCTCTCTGGACCTCAAATTCCTGATTTGTAAAATGGTCTGCAAGCACCTTTCAGAAGCTGTCTAGAATCCTAGGCCCTGGCCTCCCGCGGCGGGAAGGGGCTCTGGGACCCAGTCCGCTACGGGCGACCGAGGAGCGGGAGAAAAGGTGGGCGTCCAGCTTTCAGCGCTGGCCTCTGCCTGGACGCCTCCGGGACCGCCCACCTTGGAATCCCTCGCACAGTCAGGCCGGGGCGGGGCGAGTCTGGCATAGGGGCGTGTCCGTGGGCGTGTCAGATAGGCCTCGCCCCGCCCCTGGACGTAGCCGCGGAGCTCGCGCCGGGGAGGGGAAGGAGGGAGGGAGGAGCGCGCCGACCGCGCGCCGCCTGGCCGGGCGGAAAGTTTCTCCTGACAGAGTTTTGGCGGCGGCGCCGGCGGCCGGAGCGGGCCATGGACGCGCTCAAGTCCGCGGGGCGGGCGCTGATCCGGAGCCCCAGCCTGGCCAAGCAGAGCTGGGGGGGCGGCGGCCGGCACCGCAGTGAGTGTGTGCGCGCCGGTCGGGCGGGGGTCGGGCCAGGCGCTCGGGGCCTCCCGCGGGCGCCCGGAGTCGGGCCAAGTTGGCGGAGAGGCGGGGCCTTCCCCGCGCTCGCGTCCCCTCGCGGCCTTCCCGGCCCCGCGGGGTTGGGGTCGCCCGGGGTCAGGTCGTGCTCCCACTCCCCCCCCCCCGCTCTTTGCGGCGGGGAGGAGGGCGGAGCTGGGGAGGAGACCCAGGTGGGGGTCTCCAGGTGCCGGCGGAGGGAGGTGCAGGTAGGAGGAGAGGCCTGGGCGACCCCGGGCAGCTCCCGCCCCACCGCCCTGGGCTGCCTGCGGGAGGCAGGAGCTCAGCGTCAGCGCCCGGGGGACGAGGGGCGCGGGCGAGCGCCTGGGAAGGTGCCCCATCCCCGCGCCTCTGCTCCCCTGCGGGGACGTGCGGCGGGCGGAGCCCACTGGCCCCTCCACCAACCGGAGTCCACTGGCCCCTCCACCAACCGGAGTCCGGCCTGCGAGGTCATCTTTGAACTCCTGGGCCTCAGGTGTGAGCCCGGGGTCGCAGGTACCTACTTGTTGGGAGGGAGACAGGCCTGGAGTGCCTGAAGAGGCCCCCGCCGCGGGCGACCTGGACCTACAGCCAGATCCAGGTGGCCAGGCTGGCGGCCAGGCTATATTTGAAACTTGTTTTCTCTCGCACCTTCCCCCAGGGTCTAACGAAATCCCTGGGCTCCCAGGCAAAAGGCAGACGCCCTGCCACCTCTCCTGGGGGAGTCTGGGAGGCTGGGAGGAGCTCACCCAGGCCCCCCTTCCTGTCCTCCAGGCTCGGGTTACTCTCTGGGAGTCCGTCACCTGGCACCTTCCCCTGGGGCCTCGGAAACCTAGCCCAGGTCCCTCCTTTTCTGCGAGTTGTTTGTCCAAGTTCACACAGGCCTTCCGGGCTGATGTGGAGCCAGATCGCAGGATTCCTGCATACCCATATCCCCACCTGCCACCCACCTAGGGCCACATCCTCTCCCCCGACCAGGAAACGGCACAGCCACCCCTACCCCTCCTTGCCTTTCAGGGCTCCGCCAGGGGAGCCCGAGTTCCCTAGTCCCTGGAGCGCCAGTGTGTCTGGGCCTAGGGAGTCCGCCCTGCCCCTCCTCTTGCCCCTCTGCTGCTCCAGACTGGCATTGGGAACGTGGGCTGGGTCCTACTGGTGGGGGTGGGGTCAGAGACCCGTTAGGGCCAGGCCAGGCATGTACCATCTCCCACACTTACTGGCTCCCAGAATAGTCCTTTAAAATTTTGTGGGAAAGGCCAGACTTATGAGAAAGCGTTCAGTGGAGGAACCCTGCCGATTTTCTCTAGGGTGAGCCTGGAAGCTCCCTGGGGCAGTGGTTCTCAAGGGAAGGGAGCCTAGAAGCACTGCCCAATCTGGAGAGAGGAAGAAGTAGCCACTTTGGGTGGTGGAAAAGAGTGTCTTTGGTGTGCTCCAATTAAGGACAAGTCATTTGTCCTTAATGATCCTCAGTTTCTTTGCTTGCAAAATGGGGTTAAAAATTTTTACCTGGCAGGGTGTTATAAGAAAATTGTTTTATAATGCTCCCTTCTGATCTACCCTCTCCCCTTCTCCTGTCTGTATAGACCTTCAACATGATTCTTACTGGGATGGACCAGGTTGGGGGGGGGGGCTTAGAGCCTTTTTATACCTTGAGGGAAAGCTGAGGAGCACCCCTTCCCACCTCCCACAAGTTCAGAGCTCAGTCCCTGTTGTCTCAGTGCCTTCTATACCCTGAATGAGCTTACCCAGAGCCCCACCTGTCCCTCATTATTAATTCTCAATTTCCCATCTGTAAATTGCAAATAAGAGAAATATCTGCCTAGGGCTTTTTGTGGGGTTACATCAGTGTGTTTTGCCCAGTACAAAGGAAGAATTCAATAGGTGGTAACTAAGGCTTTGGTCACTGTGTTTTACAAAGTATTTTGCTGCTTGTACCTCATTTGCTCCTATGATCAAAGCAGGGGATTCTTATCAGACCCATTTTAGAGATAAAGGAACTGAGAAGTGGAGTTGCTGGCCCCAGGCATAGAGCTTCCAATGACAGAACTCCAAATCCCCAGCCAGGATCTATCTGTGTGCTGGGGATCTTACCAGTGTGGCCTCTGGCCATGGAGAACCTCAGTGGCAGGTCCCACCCAAGGTTGGGCTGGCAGCCCCTGAAAACATTTGTGACCCACAGGTTAGAGATGTGACTAGGGGAGATGCTAGAGTACCCTTGCTTAGGGTTGTGACCCAACCAAGCCTTGGGCCTACCCTTTGAGATCTGAGGCCTGTGGCTGAGTTTTGAGGCCAGACTGATGCCACTGGAGTTACATAGGCCTGCCCCTCGCTTCTCAGGTCTTCAGCTGGGATTTGCACGATCATTCTTTTTGTTTGTAGAGAAACTGAAGCACAGGACTGGCTGCAACATGCCTGATGTCACACAGGAAAGCCAACATCCCAAGGCTTCTGGGCTCAGAGGCTCACAGCTTCTCTCTCCCAGGTGTCCTGACCTGGAGGGGTTCTCTCCTTTCCCACATGTGGCTTCTTCCCATCTCTTAGGGAACCATAAATATTTTATCTTATTCCCTGGTCAAGGATTTTCCTTTCGTTCAGCTGCCTGGAAAAATGGCTCACCGTGGCCGCTCAGTATCCTTCTTCCAAAGAAATTGGGGTCATTTGACCCTTGGGCTCCTTTGTGAGTTGTGCTAACCTGTCAGGGAAGCAAAAGAGGAAGGATAAATATGAGGTGTGGGTTGCAATGATACCAGTTCATGATGGTAGGTGGGAGAGGGAGGCGTCCGTTCATATGTATTTATGAGATATAAATAGGATGAATAAACTGCCAAACCCTAATACCTCTTGGGCACTGAGAGGCTATGGGGACCTGGGGACTGGTCGCTGCTCTTCTGGTAGTCCTCACAGTCTGGTGGAGGAGGTAGAGAAAGGGACAGGACTGTAGAGGGTAGCGATGCTGTGGATAAAGGCAAAGCAGGCTGCGGAAGCGACAGCATGGCTCTGCAGATTGGGCGGTGGTGTCTTTGAGTTCTTCTAAAAGTAGATACCAAGACAAGGATCTAAGTGCAAGTTCTGAATTTGAGAAGCGATCCCAGTAAATATTGTCATGACAAGTGAGAAGGGAAGGGGGTCCAAAAAGTGGGTATCCTGAAGCAGATGACCACTGTGGGCCACTGGAGCTTAATCCCTGGGGAACTCTGGGAGCCAGGTAGAACGTGCTGCTCAGGGTTGTTCCTTTTTTTTTTTTTTTGGTACTGGGGATTGAACCTGGGGCACTTGACTACTGAGCTACAAGCCCAGCCCTTATTTTTTTATTTTAAGACAGGGTCTTACTAAGTTGCTGAGGCTGGCCTTAAACTTGCGATCCTCCATGCTTCAGTCTTTTGAGTCATTGGGATTATAGACAGGCGCCACCATGCCTTCCCTTTGAGGGACTCCAGCAGTTGTAGCTGGAGGGTTGCAGTGTGCAGGGGACTGGCCCTCCAAAGCCAGTGAGCCCGCAGGCAGGGTGGCAGGTGCTGGTAGACCAACATGAATGGAGGGCCCCTGACAGCATCACCTCTCTGGGGAAGTAACTTGGGTGATACTCATGAATCCAGTAGGAAAGAATCTGGGACGCACCTTCCAGGCACTGGGAATAGCAAGTGGCAGGGGTTGTTTGACTTGGGGGCTGGAACTCTGCTCCTCCCAGATCTGGCCACTGAGGGAGGGACATGAGGGAGTCAGAGGTTATCTACTGCCCACTGAGGGTCACATGCTTCTTTTTAGCAGCCCTGCAGGGCAGCAGGCCCAGGCCCTGCTGGAGTGACCCTGAGCAGGGCTCTGCATGGCCGCTGCCTTGCCAGCAGGAGCGAGTGTCAGTTTGAGTCCTAGTGCTGTCAGCTGTCAGCCCTGCGCACTCCTGCGCTGCTGTATCTGTGAAGTGGGATTGCCGACCTGTCTGTGGTGCTCTTAGAAAATACTCTGCATGGTCACGCACACAGTAAAGCCCTTTGCACCTGACATTGGTAGTGACAGTAGCTTGTACTCTGCTTCTTGGTGTGTGTCACACAGGGTGGTGGGGGAACTTGCTTCATCCTCATGACAGCCCCTAGGGTAGGTAGTATTATTGTCCCCGTGTAAAGGTGGGGAGGCTGGGTGGCCGGCTGCCCTCCTGCAGAGCCTGTTTTTCTCCTACAGTGTGTGTAGGTGTTCAGGAAACGGAGCTGCTGCGGTGATCACTGTTAAAGTTAGTAAGTCTCGCTAGCTTTCTGACTTCTGAAATTAGCCTACACTCTCACCTCTGAAAGCTCCTTCAGATGATGATCCCAGAGGGCTGAGCATATTTGACAGGTAGAAACACTGCAGCCCAGAGAAGCAGCCATACTCCTGTTAGGGCAGAACTTGGGTCCTCTCCTGAGATATTGTCACTCTGTGGCTTCTAGGCCCCTGCTTTGGCTGAGACTTGGATGTCCCAGACACCATCCTGCTGGGTCTCCTGGGGCAGCAGAAGGGGGACAGGTATGCCCTGCCTGTCTCTAACTCCTGGGTAAGGACCTTCATGAGGAAAGAGCACATGGTCACAGCTGAAGTTAGACTGGGCGTATGGTCTGTCCCAGCTAACTACGGCAGCAGGTCATCTGTAAAATTGCACAGTTGAAATAGCATAGTCATTACCCACCACAGGGCGCAAAATAACCGGACCAGAACAGGCCTGCGGACTCAGGGAGCCTCTGGGAGCTTCCCCTGGATTCCTGGGCTCCTTCTGAGAGCATGTGGCCTTGAGCCGGATGCTCTGAGTGGATCCTGTTTGAGGTGACGACCGGTGAGCAGGACAAGGGTGGTGAGAAACTCCGTGGGTCTGTCGGTACCAAGGCCCGGTGCTGCTGGCTGCAGAGGGGAAGATGTGGGCCCCAAAGATCTCACATCTCACCAGAAGAGCCATGTGTACAGGAAGACCAGAGAGGAACCAGGCCTCCCAGAGGAAAGGGAGGACCAGTGACAGGAATGGGGACAAGGCAAAGCAGGACAAGATTAGATGGCACTGCTGGTCAGGGCACCCCTTCTGCATACCAGGTCCTGGGAGGGCGGATGTGGATGGTAGGTCCCTTGAGGCGAAAACACAAGCAGGCAGCTCCTTGGCAGTGGGGGTGTGGCTGTGGAGGAGGTGGAGAGTCGCACTCGCAGAGGGATGAGAGTGTGGAGCACCTGCCACCGGCTGGCCCTGGCTGAGTGCAGTTTATAAGCTCATTATCTCAGTTTATTATCCAAGGATCAGAGCGCCCCTCGAGGCCAGCGCATGCCTGCAATCCCAGCATCCCAGGAGGTTGAGGTAGGATGGTCACAAGTTTGAAGCCAGCACTTAATAAGACTATTCCCCCTACAAACAAACAGAAAAACAGGGCTGGTGATGTGGCTCAGTTGGTAGAGGGCCCCTAGGTTCAATCCCTAGTATCTACCCCCGTCACACACGTGAAAGACAAAAGAAGACAGCCCCTTACTCTAGGAACTGTTGCTTCCCGTTTTACAGATGAGAAAAGTGAGATTCAGGAAGATAATTAACTGAGGATCACTCCAACACAAAGCACCAGAACTGGAATGGTAGGACTAAGGCTCTTGCTCCTAACCACTGGGGTTTGGAATCAAGTGAAGGGAAGAAAATCATTTTAGATAGAACTATTTGAACAGAAGCTCAGAAGTTGGAAAGTAGTGTTGCCTTATGAGGAGGCAGTTCTGCACAGTTGGAGCTGCTGGGGTGTCTGTGTGTTGTGGGAAAAGAGATGGGAACAGTCACTGTGGGGCTTGGGTGTAGGGGTCTGGGACCCCCTCCCCTGCCCCCACTTGCTATAACTTCAAACAGGTACTGTCCCTCTCTGGGCCTCAGTTGCATCATCTGTCAAGCAAGGTGTGGAGACCCGGGGCCTCTGAGGCCAGGGAGTAGCAGCCACTTTACGAGGAGGGAGTAGAATATGGAAGGGTCAGTCCAGGAAGGGAGGAATGCAGAAAAATGGCAAGCATTTTTCAGAGGTCAAGGAGGACAGGGGAATGTTTTGACAGCAAAGAGATCACCAGTGACCTTGGCAAGCTTTGGCCCTTTGGAATGGAGGGATCGGAAGTGGCTTTGGAAAGGGGCCAGAAAAAGGCTGAGCCACAGGAAATGAGAGAGTGGGGTCACAAAAATAGGGGAGGAAGGATGTTTGCTTTAGGGCAGGAATGGATAATGAATGAACAAGGCCAGCCCTGATTGATTGGTGTGGCCTGCCTTGGGGCCCTGTTTTGAAACTGAGGGAAATCAAGCTGCCATCAGTTAGCAATGTCTGCCAAGGACACAGGCAATGGGCAGTGCAGCTCTGCCTGTGCCATCTTTAGATGGGCTCAGGTCCAAAGTGGTCTTGGTATCTTGGCCCACAGAAGGAAGCCACTAGTGTTAGGAATATCCAGTCCAGGTGGAGCAAATACCTCCAGCTATAAGAATCTCTCCCTCTCCCTGACCTTCTCCTAGAGGTAAGGTAGCTGGCCTCAGGGACAGATGGTCTATCCAGTGATCAGGAGCTTTAGTTTTAGAGCCAGAGTCCTTGGAGCCTGAGTTTCCTTGTCTGTGAAATTGGAGTGAAAGAACGCTTGCTTGGAGGGTAGCTTTTTATTATTATTATTTTTCTTTTTTTTTTGGTGGTGCTGGGGACCTTGTGCACACGAGGCAAGCACTCTACCAACTGAGCTATCATCCCAGCCCCAGCTTTGATTATTCATCTTTATCAACACAGTAGCTCTGATTCACCCCAGAGATGATGTTGTTAGTCTTGGCTTCCTTAAGAGCAGGGCCTGAGTTGTTCTGGGTCCCCCATCATCTGACGTGGTACCAGGGACACACCAAGAAGAACTTTCTGCTGCTTTTTTGGAGGATCAGATGGATTAGGCTTCTGGCAGATGGGACAGAGGATGGGGTTACTTTGGGCTTTAGGGTCATCTCAGTGAGGACCAGGCCTCATGTTAGGGTAGAGGCCCAGGAGGGAAGGCTCATGGGCAGTGCATCAGGCCAGAGCTGGGGATGAGGTCTTCCAGGTTGTTCTTTTACCCAGCAAATGTGGGGTGCTAGCTGTGTGCCAGTTCTGGGTCAGCTAGCAAATCCCTGCTCACCAGGATCTCGGGAGGGATAACACGAGGCCCCCATATGACCTCCCCACCCCACCCCAGCACACACACGCACGCACACACTCACTCCCTCTCAGATGAGGAAATAACCTCCAAGGGGGACAGTGGCTTGCTCAACCTAAATCCAGAGGAGTGTGAGTGCAGTCTCCTGACTGTAGAGGAGGGGACAGCCCTCGGACCTTATAGTGCTGAGATAGGTGCTAGGAGGGGCTGTGGGAGACAGACTGCGCAGGGGGCCTGGTGGTGCGTCCTGGGCCCAGGACTCTACTCCTGACAGTCCAGCAACACCAGAGCCCAGCCGAACCTCGTGGGGAGACCCTTGACCCTGCCAGGGCTCAGCTGCCCTGGAGCCCCTGATGCCAGAGCTAAACTTGCCTCCTGTGGCTGAGCATCCGTGCTGGTGAGGAGGCTCAGGAGGAGGCAGGGTGGGCCCAGACCTCTCCCAGACCCCGTCCAGAGAACGGCCTAAGGAGGCTGGCTCCTCTCTGGTGGCCCCTAGAAGCTGGTTCCTGTGTGGATCCTGCTGTGTCCTTAGCAAGCTTGTGTGTGCTTCTGAGGAGTTTCTCATCTGTAAAATGGGTATGGTCAGCGTGAACACCTCCCCAAGGGCAGCATCTGCGTGGGCTGATAAGGACAGACAGGGCCCTACAGGTGAGGGGCCTGGGGACCTTCGGACTGCTTCCTTACTGTGCTTCCCTCCCAGGGATGGGTGCCGGGCCTGAGCTCCACCGAGGAACCTGGGCCCACAAAGCCTCCCATGCGGGCTGCGCCTCCCCTGTGTCTCTGCCTCCACAGGGCCCTTTCCTGAGGGGTGGGGCTGTCTCCAGCCCTCCCTCCTGCTCTGTGTCCCTATCCGGTGACTGACTCATCCCTCATTTCCCAGCCTTCCTGACGTTAGTCTTCATCCAGAGTTCTCAGAGGACCCTTCCCATGTAGCCTGCTCTGCCATTACTGTCACCCCCAGAGGAGGGCACTATCAGTCTCAAAGGGGACGGGGGGCTCTTCTGAGAATGGGTTGGGGAAAGCAGGCAGCAAAGCTGGAACTTGAACCAGGTCTGCCAGAATGATAAGGCGACATCGCCCAGAGCTCCTTGAGCTGCTGCCTCTGCTGCCGCTCTCCCCCAACCCTTCGCTCTCCCCCAACCCTTGGGTCTCACGTGCAGGCAGAGTGAGGCAGTTCAGGCTGGGCCACGGTGGCCAGCCGGGGCCTCATCCCTCTGCTATGGCATCAAATTTTTAACATTTTGACCAGTCTCAAAGACCAAAAAAGTGAGCTCCATAAGTTAAAGAAGCCTGACACAAAAGGCCCCTCGCTCAGTCTATTTGCATGAAATGTCTAGAAAAGGCAAATCTTGAAACAAAGATTTGACACCAAAGTTCCCCAAAACCTTGAGACAGAAAGCAGCCTGGCAGCTTCCTACCACTGGGGTGGAAAGAGAGAAACAGGTGGAGGCACCTTGGGGATGACGAAAGTGTTTGGGGACTGGATTGTGGTGACAGGTGCTCCACTTGTAAGTTTACCAAATATTACTGAATTGTCCCCTTAAAACAGATGAATTTTATGACATGTGAATTGTGCTTTAATAACATTTTTCAAATATTTTTTGTGAAAAAAATATTTTTAGTTGTAGATGGACACAATACCTGCATTATTTATTTATTTATTTTTATGTGGTGCTGAGGATCAAACCCAGTGCCACACATGTGCTGGGCAAGCACTCTACTGCTAAGCCACCACCCAGCCCCAATAATAATGTCTTTTAAAAGTAAAAAAAAAAAAAAAATGGATTTTTTCACTTGGAGAAGAAGGAAAAACAAGAAGAGTTGAAGTTGAATTTGGCTGGGGACTTGGACACGTGGCCGAGTCGGCCCGGCACTGACTGGCTCTGTGGGCTTGTGTGGCAGCCTCCTGGGCCCCGGCATCCTTGTCTGCAGTGGCTATGATAAAAGACCTACTCATGGGCTCTTTGAGAATTCGTGGGGGCAGTTTGTGGAAAGCTGCTTATCAGTGCTGGGTGTGTTCTAGAAACTGTTCTTCATGGGTAGTAAAAATGGTGGCAGGGGCACCACAGTGTTCCTTCCTGGTTTTCTGAGGGCCTCCCTGTTGTGCCCCAGAGCTGCCTGAGAACTGGACAGACACCCGGGAGACGCTGCTGGAGGGCATGCTCTTCAGCCTCAAGTACCTGGGCATGACACTGGTGGAGCGGCCCAAAGGCGAGGAGCTGTCAGCCGCTGCTGTCAAGAGGATCGTGGCCACTGTAAGTGCCCTGGGGAGGCGGGCAGGTGCTACAGCCAGGGCCAGCTTCTTCCCAGCTACCCCTTTTCCCCAGCTCATGACCTCAGTGGGATGTCTGAGCCTGGCTCTGCCCTGGAGTCTTCATGTGTCAGCTCAGTGGCCTCACATGGAAGAGATCCACTGGACTTGAGTCAGGGTCAGTGTCCTCCTGTACATCCAACATGTCTGTGGCCACTTTCAGTCTAACTCCATGGCTCAGCCTCCTTGCCTGAGTTTTGGTGGCTTACCAGTGCTGGAGAGGTGGGGAGGTTGCTGTCATTTGACCATGTGCCCAGTGGCCTGAGAGAGTGTAGCCCACGAGAGACCAGATTGGCCCCTCCCAGCTCCTAGTGAGTATGGCCCTTTAATCCACTTTCCTTAGTGACCTCGACCCTATGGCTCAGGTGCTGGCAGGAGTGGTGGGTGGAGCACTCCCATGTCATCCTGCTGGTGGAGCTAGCCTTCAGCACCATCTGGAATCCCTCCCAGCTGTGTGCCCTTGGTCCAGTCCCTCACCCTCTGAGTTCACTTCCTCCTCACGGGGGAAGGACGAGAGTCCACCCCGCTGCCTGTGAGGTCCAGGGCTTGGCAGGCTGAGGGTGCTGGTGAGCAGCAGCAGTTGTTATCCTGTTTTTATTGCAGGAGGGGCTGGCTGAGCACCCTCCCCACGGCACTGGCCTGAGCCGAGGGCCTGCATCTGTGGGCCTGGGGCAGCTAGGCGCAGCCGTGAGGCAGGGCACCACGTAAACGGGCAGCTCCTGACCTACCTCTGCCTTCCTTCTCCCTTCCCCAGGCCAAGGCCAGTGGGAAGAAGCTGCAGAAGGTGACTCTCAAAGTGTCACCCCGGGGCATTATCCTGACTGACAACCTCACCAATCAGCTCATAGAGAACGTGTCCATTTACAGGTAAGCTCAGCACGGCGGTGGCCCATGTCACTGCCTCTTGGGGTGGTGCACCGAGTGATCTAGCTGAGTTCAGGCTCTGTTGCTTTCTGTCAGGATGATGGTGGAGTCTTCATGTCCTCATCTGTTAGATGGGATGGGAGCAGGTCCTGCCTCCCTGAGCTGTAACAGAATGCTCCCACATAGCACTCAGCTCACAGCGAGTCTTCCACTAAGGTGCAGTTGCAGCAAGCAGCTGAGGCCTGGTCTGGCCTGGCCCTGTGTGCCCACCTCAACCTGCGCAGTGCCGACTTGGCTTGGAGCACAGAGCTACAGACTCCCTGCCTCTTCCACCGCAAATGCAGTAGCTCAGCCCTGGGCAACTGGCCGGGCATTCCAGAGGGTCACCCAGGATCTGCAGCCACAGTGTGTAGATGGTCCCTCTGAGGCTCTCTTGTCCCAGGGAGGCAGGGTTTAGCCCTTGGAGCCTCAGGCTACCTCCACTTCTCTCTTGGCTGGTCACCTGTAGAACTTAAGAACGAGAAGGGGTCCCAGCCCATTCTACAGATGGAGAAAGTGAGCCCCAGAGAGGGAATGGCCTCTGCTATAGTGAGGTGGCAGCTGGACAGGGACCAGGATACCCAGGCTAGAGCTCTGTCCAGCAGGCCCCCATCTGCCAGGCCTCCTTCCACTTTCTTGCTTTGTCCCCAGGCAGCTGGCTCAGCTGGCTGCAGCCTGGGCCAGTGTGGGGGGCACATGTGCTGGGGTCAGAGTGTTGAGCAGATGCCTTTTCTCACCTCGCTGATGCCACCAGCCTGTCTTTCCAAGTACCTGCTCTGCTGATGTCTGTGCCAGATGAGGGATGTGACTCAGGCTCTGTCCTCCAGGAGCTCCCAGTCTAGGAGGGACAGGAGGGGAGGAAATAGGAGACAGAGTGTTGGTGGGGGGAGCAGAAGAGGAAGGGCTTGCCTGGGGAAATCTGGGAATGCCTCTCAGGGGAGGTGACACCCTGCTGGGGCTTGAAGAATCACAAGGTCTGGCTGACTGATTCCAAGGACCCAGGGCCATTTGGGCAAGAGGCTGGATCCCTAGAAATAAGAGGCAGCTGGGGATGTGCACCCCTCTGTCCACCTGCAGGCCTTCAGCACTGCCACGGAGTGATGTCATTGAAGCTTGAAGCTGGGGCCTCTTGGCTCCTGGGCTGTCGGCTCCTCCCCTGGTCATGATTCCTAGGACGGGAGGAGTGGGGGAATCCAGCAGAGAGGACCAGCAGATGAGGGCTGGGGAAGCAAGAGGGTGTTCCCTGCAGAACGAGTTGCAGAGTCTCCACCCAGACCCACTGGGGATCCTGTCACCATCTTCACATGCCCAACCCTAGTTCTAGGTCCCCACCCTTGGCAGCAGCTCCAGAAGATGTGCTGCTTCTGATCCCAGCCACCCTGGGGGACATGGGCTGGAGTTCCCCTGATGACCTGGCAGGGGAGGCCGGGTGACGGGCAGAACGAGGAGGGCGGTGTCCCTACCCCCAGTTAGAACGGACCTTTCAGGGACAACTCTGGAATCCCACAGGTGAGTTTAGGTCCCAGCTCTGCCACCAGCCCTGTCATCCCAGACCTTTAGCCTCAGTTTCCCATCTCCAAGGGAAGCTCTGAGAATGAAGCAAGGCTCTGTCTGGAAAGCTTTGACCCGTTGCCTGGGGTGCAGTTGGGCATCAGCTCCTACTATTTTGAAGTGTGGCTCAACATGGGAGGGGGAGGAAGGAGGTGGCTTTCTCTGGTCTTTACCCCCAGTTCCTGTGCCTGGCCTGGGTCCTTTTCCCACAGAAGGTGCAGGATGCCAGGCCTGGAGGCCAAGGCTGAATCTACAGTCTGGCCTTGGAGAAGAGAGGATAGTAGGCTCTTTGAACTCAGGGGAGATGCCCTACAGCACATCCAAGCTGTGGTCAGGCCCTGTTGGGTCTGGTAACACTTCCCACTTGCTTTTCAGGATCTCCTACTGTACGGCAGACAAGATGCACGACAAAGTCTTTGCATACATTGCGCAGAGCCAGCACAGCGAGAACCTCGAGTGCCATGCCTTCCTCTGCACCAAGCGGAAAATGGTCAGTGGGGAGCTGGGGCTGCTCTTGGGAGGAGGCAAGACCCAAAGGTGAAAGTCCATTAACAATGGACGCAACCCCTGGGAATCTCAAGTGGCTGCTGAGAGCCAGTGGCATTATGCAGGCCTGTAGTCAGCGGCGCCCCACAGGACACAGCCTGGTTGTGCCCAGTGACTCGCCTTTGTCCAGGAAGTACCTGGCCGCTTCCTCTCTATAACAAGATTTGTTAGGTGTGAGATTACCAGGGGCCACTGCAGCCTGCAGGGTGCAGACCTGGGAGGGCTTAGGACCTGGAGATGAGAGGTCAGTGCCCAGCTCCTGGGATGGACCCCTCAGGGGACTGTACTTGCTGTGACCAGCCCAGGGAGGAAGAGGCTTCATCACCCTCCGCATGCTCATTTTAGTGCCTGGCTTTAAGGGTTTTCTTGTTTGACCCTCAGGACACTCTGCGCCGGGACACTGTTGTTAGCTGTTGTTTTTCTTTGAGATTTATAATGAAACACCCTTGGAGCCCAGCTGTCTTGCTGAAGATGACGGCCAGCAAGAGCAGAGGGCGCTTGAACCCACATTCCTTCCCCTCTGTGCAGCTGGGAGGGCTGCGAGCTTCTGTCCCATTTCCAGGCTGACCCTGACACATCTAGCTGGATGGGTGGATGAGAGACCTCGGTGGTCTTGGGCATTTGTCTTGAATTTGGGAACATGGAGCTGGGGCAGGTCAGCCTTTGGCATCGTGGCTTTGTTTCTGCGGCCCTGTGATGGGAGCATCTTCCCTGTAAAGAGATTCCCAAATCTGCTGCTTCAGTGTCAGCTTCAGTTGACCTCCGTCACTGCCAAGAGCCTGGTCCCCAGTCCCCATGGCTCTCCCTTCCCTGTGTAAAAGGACCTGTGGAGGACATCAGAGCAGTGGGCCTGGCTTCCTGCGGCCCACCTGCTCTAGGTACTGTATGTTTCCTATGCCACTGTAACAAGTGACCACAGACTTAGTGGCTTAAAGCCAGACATGTTTATCCTCTCACAGCTCTGGGGGTCAGAGAGCTGAGGTGGGTCAGCAGGTTGTGTTTCTCCCAGAGGCTCCAGGGGGGACTGTTTCCTGGGCTTTTCTTCCTTCCAGAGGTCGCCTGCGATCCTGGGTTTGCGGCCCTGTCCCCAACCTTCAGGGCCTGAGCAGGTCAACCTCCAGTCTTGCTTCTGTCGTCACCTTGCTGTTTCTTTCTCTGGCTCTCCTGACCCCACTCGAGGCCCTGTTGACGTTGGGCCCACTAGGTAATCCAGGATAATCTCCACATCGCAAAGTCCTTGACTTAATCCCGTCTGCAAAGCCCTTTTGCCATATACAGTAACATTCACAGGTTCCAGGGATTAGGACGGGGACATCTGTGGTGCCCTGATTCAGCCTACCACAAAGAATCATGGAAGGCACACATAGTAGGAGACAGACAAGAAGTCTCCTAATGGCTGATGTGCTGTGTGGTCTTTGATAAGATCCTGCCCTTCTCTGGGCTGTCGTCTCTCAACAGAATGAAGAGATTACCTCAGTGATTTTTTTTTTTTTTTTTGTACTGGAGATTGAACCTAGGGGTGCTTAACCACTGAGCTGCATCCCCAGCCCTTTTTATTTTTCATTTGGAGATAGGGTCTCACTGAGTTGCTTAGGACCTTACTAAATTGCTGAGGCTGGCCTTGAACTCACAATCCTCCTGCCTCAGCCTCCTGAGTCTGGGATTACAGGCCTGTACCGCTGTGCTGATTTTGCCCCCTTGTTTTTTGCAGACTCTGTGGGACTGGGCGCTCACCTGGGGTCTTGTGATACCACAGGCTCCTGAACTGCGGTGGCTGAACTTCTCCAGTGGCAGCCTTGTTCCCTAGACAGTGACTCTTGGTGTTGGTTCTTATGAGGCCACATGGACTTAAAATACGGGCTCATTTTGTCCCATTGTCCACCTCTTCCTCCTACTGACTGGAGTGTTTCCTGGGCAGCGGGCCCACAGCTTCTGCTGCAGCAAGAGGGCCGGGGTGGAGGGCCACTCCCAGGTGCAGGGGCTCCCTTGTGCATGGGGGTAGGATAAGAGGGAGCTAGCCTGGCACCTCCGAGGGAGGCCCGGCCTGGGCTCAGAGCACCTCAGACAGACCTGAAGGAAATCGGCCGCCCCCGGTCAGAAACCAGTCAACAGAGGGTAGGGCTCCTGCCAGACACCAGGCTCCTCCCTCCTCTCAGCATATCCTGTCCGTGGTCAGGACTGACTGGCTGCACTGCAGCTTGTCCTTCTCTTCATTCTTTGCTTCCACAGGGTCCCCCATTTTTCTGAGACACAGCCCACCCCAGGTGACACACAACACTGCCTGGTGCTCCAAGGCCTTAGCTAGCCCCTGGCCCTGTTTGGAAACCCAGAGATTCTCAAGACTGCAGGATTCCTCACGGGGAGGCAGAAGACAGGCCGTGCCTTGAGCTCCCGCTGCCCTGTGGTATGCCCTTCCTGGGCCACCTGCTGGCGGACGGGAATGTTTTTGTAGGAAGCTTCTTCTGGCTGTGCCCAGTGGGACCAGAGAAGAAAGGTCTGGGGGCTGTGCCTGGTGGGGAGTGCTGGGGACCCTGGGGACTTGTGCAAGTCTGCAGGCAGGGGCTCAGCTTCAGTAACCGGAGGGCTTAAATCCAGAGTGGAGGTTCTCCAACCTTCCTGGAGGTCAGGAAGTCTTCCCCGAGACAGGGACTTCAAAGGATGAGCATCGAGCAGGAGTTTGCCAGGCGGCCGTGGTGGGGCAGCTGGTGCTGGGACGCAGGACAGCACTGTCTTAACACACTGAGACTCCAAGACTGTGAGGGTGTGGCAGCCTGCCTTCCTGGAGTCTCTCTCTCCCTGCACCTCCTGCGGGAAGCTTGGAGAAGGGGTTCATCCCCACGTCACTCACCAGCCAGGCCAGTGCTGGGGCAGCACAGCCCCCAGGCCTCCTTTCCCTGGTCCTGTTGGGCACGGCCAGAAGAAGCTCCCTACATAAAGACATTTCCATCCACCGGCAGCAGGTAGAAGTGCCCACTGAGGCCTCCAAGTACAGAAGTGGAGGCGGAGGAGCTCAGGGTCACTCCGCAGGCCCAGGGACTATATGCCCCCACTCTACCTGGGCATAGGGGCTGCTGGCCTTCCTGGAGTGATCCTCATGCAAGGCTCTCTCCTTTTAGGGAGCAGGGCTCAGTTGGCCTAGTACCTGGCCAGTCACTGGAAACAAGGCAGGGACGGGAAAACTGGGTAGAGAAGCTGGTCAGGTAATGAGACAGACCTGTAGTCAGCGGTACTCAGAGGAGGCTGGCACCGGCCCTGGGAGTGGGGAACGACGGCTGTCCGCAGCAGGCCTGAGCAGTTTGTCCTCTGAGGTTGGTACTAGATCCTGCAGCTGGTACTAGATCCTCGCAGACCCCGCCGCGCCTGGGCCTTCAGCCACCTGCACGCGCAAATCTGCAGCTCTGGTTATATTTGGTTTAACTTACAGCCTGGGACGTCAGGGCAAAGTGGCGGGAATGTATGCAAATGAGAAGCAGATTTATGCAAAAACAGTCTAAGCTTGTGTCCCCAGGTTTCCTGCAGGCAAAAATATTGGTGTTTCCACGTCCCAGCCACACTGGGTGACCAGCCCTTGCTCTGGTGTATAGTGATCTGACTCGGGTTGGTAATTAGTCCATATTTTTAGTTCATGGGCAATTCTCAATGGTAACTGGGTCTATTAAACTTGATTCAGACATGACAGCTTAAATTGTAAACAGCTGTGAAGAGCTTCATACTTAATTACCATATTTAAGTTTTGCCATAAAGCACCCGTACTTCCATCAAAAATGTAAATGACGGAGACATTCAAATGAGATTTTATACTTGGTGAAGTTTAATTGGCACGCATCAGTCAGCTTGTTTAGGGATTTTAAAACTTAAAAAAAAATTTTTTTTTGGAAGGCAGTGGCCACAGATTCATTTCTCAATTAAACCATGTTGTCTGGTAGAAGGGGGAGTGTGGCTGAGGCTGGCGAGGTCTGAACTTGTGGTGCACTTGAAGGAGTCTCGTGCTTTCTTCTCCTACCCAGAGCTTCTAGAAGGAAGCTGGGTGGTGTTTCTAGGGCTCCAGCTCCAGCCGTGAGCTCTGGAGCTCCCACGCCTGGAGTTGAGCTGCGCAGGTTCCAACTGGAATCCCGGGTCCCAGAGAGGAAGTGCTGAGTGGAGTGTGGCCCAGGAAGGTCCTGGCTGGTTGAGACCTGCCCCTTTAAGTGCTGTGATTCATCCAGCCTGTAGCCTCCTCGGAAGGGCATGGCCTGCTCTGGGGGAGGAGGTTCAGACTGACCCTTACAGGTAGGGAGCACACAGCTCAGGGGACATAGGCTAGTGGGCTAGTGAACATTTCTTTTTTTTTTTTTATGGTCCTGGGGATTGAACCCAGGGCCTTGTGCACTTGAGGCAAGCCCTTTACCAACTGAGCTACATCCCTGGCCCCAGCTAGTGACACTTTCATATGCCTGATGACCACAGAGAGGTAGGTGATGACAGGAGTGAAGTAGTGACATTTGAGTGGGATTGGAGACCAAGGATGGGGTTCCTTAGGGGTGAAGGGCTGAGGTGTGCCCCTCCCCTTACAGGTTGGTTCCAATAGAACTGAATGGTTTGGTCCCTGACACTCACTGCCATCTTGCTCCTGCCGGGAAGTTTGTAAGGTGACGCCACCCTTGCCGGGACCCAGCTGTCAGCCCTGCTGGCTTGCCTGGCATAGCCCTGGATGGTCTGACCCGCCTCCCTGGCCAGGGATCTTCAGGCCGTGGCTGGACTCTGCCAGCCCCAGCCTCTGACCTCCAGTTCTGTGGGCTCAGGTGTGCAGTCCCCGAGTGCTCAGGGGCTTCTCCAGGATGTGAGCCTCAGCTCACTGACTTTGGGGAGGAAAGTCTGGCGAGGGCAGCCCTTGCCGTGGGGCAGCTGGAGCAGGGTGGGGACTTCCCTGGAGGTGGGGAGAACAGGGCCTGGGCTGCTTCTCTAGACTGTCTTCATGCCTAGGTTGCTTTGGTATCAGATGAAGAGCCAGACCATACCTGCTGCCCCAGGCATTCCCTCCTGAGCCAGGGATGGAGGCATAGGAGCTACAGGAGGTTACCATGGCACCTGGCCTGAGTCCCCAGCAACACAAGTTTGCTTGCTCTTCCTTAGTTGACACCACAGGCCTCCCCACCCCACTTCCTGTTTTTCAGGCACAGGCTGTCACCCTCACTGTAGCCCAGGCCTTCAAAGTCGCCTTTGAGTTCTGGCAGGTGTCCAAAGAAGGTGAGTCTTTTTCATCGAAGTCATGGGAGGGCGGGAGGGCAAGGGCCCCCAGTCAGATCTGACTGACTCCCAGCCTCATCCTCGCCTGGCTGTGAACAGGTACTGCTACCTGAGTCTCATTTTTTTCCACCCGATGGAAGGGCAGTGGCCATCTCCCTCCTTTGGGGTGCTTGTGAGACTTCAGTGGCTTCTTCAAGTTGTCCTTTCTCCTGGCTGGAGACCTAAAACTACCCCAAGACTGCTCGAAGCCTGCCTCCTGCCCAGGGATTGCAAGAGACAGTGCCGGGGTCTGAGGCTTCTGCTTGCTATGCCTTAATCACACAGAGAAGGAGAAGAGGGAGAAAGCCGTCCAGGAGGGAGGGGATGTCCCAGGGACCTGCCGCGACAGCGCCCCATCTTTGAAGAGCTGTGAGTGTTGGCCAGGGGAGGGGCCCTTCAGCTGCAGGGCATGGGGCCTGCCTTCCGCTCGGGGGCCTCTCCTTCCAGGGCTGGGCAAATCTTGATGTTTGATTTTGTTTTGTTGTTAAATCAATAATACATGTTCATTGTGGTTAAATTAGAAAATGTAGGCAGGAAAAAAAGAAAGCCCACTTGGTGCACGTTTTTCTAGATGTGTCCCTGGGCAGGGTGTGTGTACTCTCTGTGTACTTGCATTCTGTTGTGCACTCTCTCTGAAAACCTAAGAGCTGCGCAGGAGGATTGCAAGTTCAAAGCCACATCAGCAACTTAGTGAGGCCCTGGGAAACTCAGCAGGACCCTGGGGATGTGGCTGGGTGGTGAAGTGCCCCAGGGTTCAATGGGTTCAATCCCTGGTCCTGAAAAAGAAACCAACTTCAACGTTGTGAAGTTCAGAGTTTCAGGTTTCAGTCTCAGCCTCGGTGGGAGACAGGTTCTCATCTTGCAAGCCGGTCCAGCTTTGGGAGGAGGTGTGGGTAGGGTTCTGGGTGGTCTAATCAACAGGTCAGGGCAAGGCTGAGTCCAAGGAGGGATTCAGAAAGAAGTGACACATCTCCCACTGATACCCTTGACGGACCCCCTCACAGTGGTCGCCACTGGGAACCTCTTGGACTTGGAAGAGACAACCAAGGCCCCGCTGTCCACAGTCAGTGCCAACACCACTAATGTGGACGAGGCACCACGGCCTCAAGCCTTGAGCAGCAGTGTTGTCTGGGTGAGTGACTATGTGGCCTGGGGACCTCACAGAATTCACTGATCCTTGACCAGATCTCTGGATGAGCCTCAGGCAGCTCCAGGGTCCAGGCCTTGGCACCGTGACCTGTGGGCCTCTAGGAGGACCAGACCAAGCCCAGCAGCACCCAGTCCCAGGGCAGGGGATAAACAATATCCCCTTTGAACCTGGGGCCACGTCCCCAGCAGGCCTGACTCCCAGCACAGCTGTCTCCTCACAATGCCCAGCCTCTTGGCCTGAGCGTCCACAGCTCTGCCCACCACAGGACCAGCCAAAGGCCCCTTTGTTCTTGGTGTGGCAGAGTTTGTGCCTGAAACCCCTCCCCGCGCAGCCGTCTAAATGAGGAGTCAAAGACTTGGGCTGTTGTCAGTGTGGCCCGGGTCCCCTGTTGTCAGTGTGGCCTGGGTCCCCTGTGACTCAGCGCAAGCCTCGGACTCTCCAAGGCTCAGCTTTTTCATCTCACAGTGAGGAGGATGACCTCTGCCCACAGAATCTCCCAAGGAGCTTTATTTTATTTTATTTTTTTTTTTTTAATTTTAGCTTTTCATTTGAAAATGATTTCAGACTGTGTTACAAAAATAATACAAAGAATTCCTGTTGTCCTTTCACCCAGATTCTCTAGATGTCACCATCTTGCATAACCACATTGCAGTGATGAACATCGGGGAAGTAACTCGGATAGACCGTGTTACGCAACCTGCAGACCCTCGCCTTTCTCCGCTTGTCTATTTCATGTCCATTTTCTGGTCCAGGGTCCATTGCAGAATCTTGCACTTACTTTTCTTGTATATCTTTAATTATTAAAAATCTAGAACATTGAGGGTTGGGGATAGAGCTCAGCTGGCAGAGTGTTTGCCTTGTGTGCACAGGGCCCTGGGTTCAATCCTCAGCACTACAAAAAGAAAAAAAAAAAATCTAGAACATCGACAGACTTCCACAGTTCTCAAGTCCCTCTGACTGTTGAGAAACCTAGGTGTCCCTCAAACCCGTGGTGGTCTGGGGACCACCCTTGCTTCTTGCCCATCTGCACCGGGGGCAGTGGAGGGACCTTGCTCAGGGCTTCGCTGCGGCTACGGGTCCTGCCACCCATCATGCTGCATGCGTTGGCATTTGGGCGAGGATGGAGGCCAGGGAGCCTGCTTCTCCAGCCTTTCCCTTTTGGCATTTTTAAAGCCATGGAAGTCACCCAGTCCCTCACTTGATGGAAGGAAAAGCTGAGTCTCACAGAGGAGCAGTGACTTGCCCCAAGTCTCACAGACATTGGCAGCAGAGTTGGGAATGAGGCCTCCGTTCCAGTGCCTGGGAGTGCCCTTTCTCTGCCCCACACCCTGCTGTGGGTCCACAGGCTGAGGTGCTGGTGGTGGCAGCCAGGTGCAAGGCCTGCCTGAGCCTTCCCTCTATCACCTCCCCCTCGCCCCACATGGGTCCCTAGTCCCTGTGGCTCATGGGGCTGGGTCGAGCCCCTGCAGTGAGCGTGGGCTTCCCCTGCAGAGTTCTCACCTCCTGCTTTGTCTCCCCAAGGAGCTGGACGATGGCCTGGATGAAGCATTTTCAAGGTAACATTGACTGTGTTCCTTGTGCTGGGGACAGGGTTTTGGGGTTGGCCCTGCCTGCCCCTCCCTCCCAGGGCCTTTGTTGTGCCTGACCTCCAGAGCAAGATTCCCTCCTTCCACTCAGCCATCACCAGGGACAGGCTCCCCTCTACCTGGGGGGACCCCTTCCAGGGCGGCCAGATGTGTTAGAAAGCTGTCGCCGTTAGGTCAGAAACTCCTGGTGGCTGCTCTGCCACCATCTGAGCTGAACTAAACACTCTGCAGCTCAGGCCGATTTCCTCTTCCTACGCCTGGGGCAGGCTGCGTCCCCTCCCAGAGCCTGCTTGGAAGTGGGGCCGGGAGAAGGCAGAGCTTAATTAAGCCCAGGGAGGAGGACCGTCAGGCAGCAGGAGGTATTTTGGTAAAGCCTGAGGGCGGAGGCGTTTCCCCACTTTCCCAGAGGCCATCCTGTAGCCATGGCTACTGCAGTAGCAGGACTGGCTGCTGGGAAGCCCTGCGCCCTGTCAGCCAGCCCCTTGCCACACTCCCACTGCTGGGCTCTGTCAGGTGGGGACAGTGCCCGCTTTGCACCATCCCCAGAGGCAGCACCTTGATCCCTCATGGGGACAGGGATGTTTTTACCACCTTTCTTGCTTTACTAGCTGATGACCACCCCTCATTTGAAGAAAAGTTTTCTTTTTCTTTTCCTAGCTATTCAAGTATCATGTATCCTTTATTAAACAATTTCAAAATCCAGGGAATCAGAAAACAACGTGTACAGCCTTGGTGTAGCTCGGGCTAATCCCACAGAGATGTGATTTTGCGTTTGTCCTTGGGGACCTGCTGTCTCTCTTGACACCTGAGTGTCGGAAGCCCCTCTTCTGCTGGTCAAACCACCCAGAGTGCCTTCTGAGGATGTGGGCTGTCACTGGCTTAACTCTGTGGATGCTGGGGGTCCCCCTGTACATAGGGCTAGAGCACACTGTTGGACGTGATTATAGCCAAGGAAGGTTCTCAAGTTTAGGCCGGTTCCCGCCAGGGCCGGCCATCGCTGCCTTCCTGCACTGCCCTCTCCCTCTTCCTGGTCACTCCTGGTCAGGCCTATACTGTGCCCTGGCCTCTCTTGGATTCGGTGTGTCTATTGCCTGGTTTTTGGATTGATGCTCTAGGGACGGCCCACTGGTCAGAGACTCTCCTTTGTCCTGTGTCCTGCGATCTTCCTGCTCTGCCCTCTCTGGTCCTGTGCTGCTGGGCTGGACTGGCTCCTCAGGCCCTACCAGCTCCTTGCCCAAGCACTCAGCTCACACAGCTCTGCCTTCCAGGCTGGCACAATCGCGGACGAACCCTCAGGTCCTGGACACTGGACTGTCAGCGCAAGACATCCATCATGCCCAGAGCCTCTCGCCTCTCGACTGGGAAAAGCCTGACAGCAATGGCCCTGAGCAGGAGGACCTCTTCAGCTTCTGAGGGCCTGGGCCCATCAGGATTCTACCAGCCTTGACATGTGACAGACCAAAGCCACCTGTGGCAGGGGATCCAGCTCCAGGACCTGCTGGCCACCCCTTCCGGCCCACAGCAGCATGAGCCTGCAGATCAAAGCTGCGGCCAGTCAAGCAGCGGGGAGAAAGGGGGTTTTTAACCTGCTTCTTTAGAACTGAAAGATGCCTTGAATATTTATTCAGTGACTCCCGGTTCATGCTCAGAGGCCAGTTACCCATCGGGCATGTTGTATGTGCAGTGCTGTGACTTCCTGCTCTCTCCCGAGCCAGCTCTGCTCCAGCTGTGGGTATCAGGACAGTGACCAAAGCATTTCATGTCCCTAGGTTTCCCTGGGGACATCCCCTCTCCTGGCTGAAAGTGATGAAGCTCAGCAGCCCCCAGGCAGGACTGGGTCCTCGAGCTGGTGGTCCTCAGGTCCCCAGCAGGCCCAGGCTTGAAACCTGGACCCAGGCACTCAGAGGGGCAGCCGCAGACCAAAGACGGCCCATGGCTTGGCACTTTAAAGCACACAGAGCAGCCGTGGCCCGGGGGCTCCTTGATGGTGCTGATAAACAGAGCTTTCTTTCCGCCCTTGCTCCTCCAGGAGGGGCCAGGATCCCTGTGGACAGCCCCCACCATGCTTGGACCAGTGGAACTGGCTGCCAGACTCTGGAGTCCATTGTGACTGCGGGGACTACCTGTGTAGTCACTCCCAAGGCCTCATCCCTGCCTTCGCCCTCCCTGGATGAGGCTCTGCCTGCTTCCTGGTTGTCTGTGTGCGTGTCCCTGCCCCTCCACGCTGTTGGGATGACATGGACCCGACACCTAGGTTCATATAGGAGAGTTTTGAGGCCATTTTACAGATGAAGAAACTGAGGCCATGCCTGTGGAGGGGCTGGTGTGGGGAGTGGGACTCAGATTTTGATGCCAAAGCTGCTTCCTCTGCCACCACCTCTGGCAACCTGCTCCTCCTTTTTCTCGAGCTTTGTTGTCCTCCCAAGAACCAAAAAACCCCAGCTATTTTCTGACCAAAATGTGTTTCATAACAAACCATCTGGTGCCTTTCCACTCAGAGCTGGCACAAGCCTCGTGCCCTGCTCCCCGCCTCACTGTTGATTTCCGGGAAGATGCAAGTGTTTGAAGTCTGCTAATTCCGAGAGTGAAACAAATCAAACTCTGTGCACATCCCGCAGTTCTCTTTCCTGACACTGCGGCCAGTCCCAGGCAGGACACCGCAGCAGCAAGCTGTCTTCAGTCTTTCTTTCCTTCCTGGCCCTGCCCTGTGGACTCCGGCATCCTGAAGCCCGGCCGAGCCGGGAGCATCTTTCCCTCCCCAGGAGCTTCCCCAGAGCAGGCGTCAGCAACCCCAGGAAATGGCATCTCAGAGGCGAGGCTCCGACTGAGCATCTGAATCAGAGCAGGCGCCTGGGGAGGGGGCTTCTAGGGTCTGCACCACAATAAGGGTAACTTCCCTTCCCCGCCTAGTCACGCTGCTGTTCCCATCCTAGGCCTCTTTTGTCATGGCCTGTATTTGTCACAAGGCAGCGAAGGTGGGGCAGGACTCAGGCCGTCCTTGGCACTGGGGCTGGGGTCCTGCTGGGCTGCGAGGGCTGCACTGTGGCCTTTGTCTCCTGCTGGCCGGCCGTTGGTGTGCTTCCATGTGCTGCTGCCCAGTCTTGTGCTTTGCCCTGTGATGCTGTAAAGGAAGTTCTAATGAGAAAAAATAATAATAATAATAAATATTCTCTTGAAATATAAGCAGCGCTTAGAAGGAGCTGCTTGGTGACCAGAGTGCTCCGTCCAGTGGCTCTTGCCCTTTGGTGTTGGGAGCAGCAGTGGCCACAGACCTGGGCAGGTACACACTCGGAGGCAGCACCCAGAGTGGGGGTGCTGTTGAAGGTCCAGCCTGCAGATGGCGTGTGTGGTGGTGAGGTCACTTCTGGACAACTTGAGGCCACACCAGTGACCAATGTGTCAGCACTGGTGAGGCCTCTAAAGGCTGGCATCAGGGGTCCTGGGTCAAGGTCTGTGAGCCCCTGAAGTGTGTATTAAACCTGTGTGTGCCTCCTGTCCCTGGAAGGACACCTGCTGTCTCCATCACATTCTCCAGTGACCCACAGCATACGTTCATTCACAGGACTGCTGCACGAAATGGCTTCGGCTCAGTGCTGGGGCCAGGCAGGAACCACAGGAGCCCAGGATGTGTGGCTTTGTGTGATGAGGACAGTAGGGAGACCCACATCCAGCCACTTAGGGACTGTAACCCGGGATCAGTTGCCTCTTTCCTTGAGCCTTGATTTCCCCATCTGAACAGGAACAACTGCCTCCCCCAGTCTCCCTCCCTGGGGTTGGGGGACTCTGGTGACCACTGTACTGTGTGTAGCATGTATACTTAGCTCACAGGTTATTGCAGAGCAAAGTGCAATTTGGCCCAAATATGTTTAAGAAAGTCTGATGACAGTGATCAATGTTAGTGGCCCGCCCACTGCGTGCCAAGGGCTATGTGAGCTGACTCATAGGATGTGTTGAGCCCAGAGGCTATTAATTCCCTCCTGCCAAGCTCACCGGGGCTCAGAGAAGAAAGCTGTCATGCCCTGGCAGGGCACTCACATCCATGTGGGCCTCCCCTGGCCTCCCAGGGTCACACCACCTTCTGTGGTCACACCGCCTGCAGCATCCTGTCCAGCTCACAATGACCATTACAGCAGAGCCACACTCCTCAGGTTCTGTCAGCCACGGTGCAGAGCCTGGCCAGGCCTGGCCCTCTGCTGCAGCTTATGGGGGACTCCAGCATTTCTTTAGATGGTGATATTTAAAACATCTGGAACCCAGAGACAGGCTCTCTGCTGTCGGCTGTTGGGCAGACTCCCATGAATTCTGAGTGGATCACAGATGACTAGGAAATTCTCTCCTTTCTTCTTTTCCCTGTAATCTGAAAAGACACCCAACAAGTTCATCTTTCTGTATAAATTTGGCCAATGTCTTTAGTCTCCAGTGTCTCAGGTTATGAATCCTGAGGGCCCAACACGCATCTTCCATGCGTAGCAGATGAAGTGAGAAGAACAAGGTCACTTCTGACTTGACGTGAACTTGAGCTTCACTGATGGTCTTCTCTCCAGGAAGAGAAACCATCCCAGTTAAGCCTCAGAGGGGTTTTTGACCAGCCCGGCCAGGGCGTCTTGGCGGAGTCCATGTCTGGGGTGCTGACTTTGGGCCTGGTCTTCACCCAGCTGCTCTCCCCCTCCCCCCCACAGGCTATCAGACAGGCTTGTCTTTTAGGAAGTGACCTTCTGCCCCGTGATGCCCTTTACGCCAACATGGGTGGTGTTGTCCTCAAACCAAGCCACAAGATGGATGGTCCTAAGCCCACTTTACAGATGGGACAGCTGAGAGTTGGGGAAGAGGAACGGTTGGACCCTCAGTGAAAGGCGGCCTGGGATGTGAACCCTCGTCTCTTCTGCACTGTGCCCCTCATACAGCATAGAGCAGAGGGCAGACCGAGCCCAGCTGTCCCTGTCCTGCTCACTCACCTGCAGCCACAGCAGTGGGCTCCCTGGGACACACTGGCTGCTGCCGGCCAGAGGCTGTCTGCATGGGCAGAGCATCAAGGAGGGTGACTCCATTGACCAGAGCTGAGCCTGCCTGTGTCTTCCCGGGTGGGTGCACTTTGGGGCCACTTCTCTGGACGTGTCTAGGACTCCACAGGGCCATGTCTCATTACCTCAGCCCCATATGGCCCCCAGCAGCCTTGTCCAGCCTGCCAGTGGGGCCCGTGAGCTTGGTGTCCTCAGAGGAAGGACAGGGATGGTGGGAGGGGCCCCCTCTGTAACACCCCTGCATCCCCACCAGCTGCTGCGGTGAGGTCAGTCCATATTAACCCATTTTTGAGATGACGACACTGAGGCTCAGGGAGGTTGCACGACCCTCCGGGTTCACAGCTGCTAGGAGGCAGGCCTGGGATTCCGAGGCCATGTGTGCACTGTCCCAGGTGCCCTGCCCCTCCACACGTCCCTTGGAGCATTTGGAGAACACGGTGGCCTTGCTTGCTTGGAGCTTCCAAGGCAACACAGAGTAACCTTCACCGTGTGTGGGCTCAGTTCCAGGTCAGGTTGGTGCCATGGCCTCCAGCCGGGACAGAGGGGCTGTGTGGTGAGTCCACATTGCCAGGCATCAATTCCAAGTGCACCTACTGAGCCCCAGTCCGGCTGCCTCTGCCTGAGGCCCAGATGCTGACCCTTCACATTCTGGGGGCTGTGGGTCTTGATGCCCTGCAAAACCCCGGGTGTGGGCTGGGTTTACCCCCCACTAGCAGAATCTTGGAAGCCAGGGGTGAGAGACGGTGCCTTGGGACCCACAGCGGGCTCCTGGCAGAAGGGAGTGTTCCCACTGTATCTGGGAGGACAAAGGTTGGAAATGGACTTGGCTAGCTTGGGAGCTCTGTGGCCAGGGCCCGTGTCTGAGTGACACCATGGTCCTGTGCCAGGTGGTACCTGGCACAGAGTAGCCATCGGAAGCTCATCAGAAGGGGCAGAACCAGCTGGGTTCCCAAGAGGACTGCCTGGGACAAGGGGCAGCTCCAGAGGGGGCAGCACTGGGCCAGTGGTGACACTGGAGCCTCTGCAGCCCAGTGTCCACCTTGCAGACTGTCAAACCCATTGTCCCACTCACTCGCCTGCGTGTCCTGGGCTCAGAGGCTCCGTGCCGCAGTCTCTGGCTGGGCACAAATCACGAGTCTCCACACAACTTGTAGATTCAAACAGCAATTCTTTATTCCCGAACTCACACCGGCCGTCTACAAACACGCTCTGGGGGAATCCACGTTCTCTGCCCAAACCCACTTCTGCCCAAATCCACTCCACATGGGCTTCTGTCTCCCAAAATATACTGTCTGACCCTAAGCACTCAAGAGGAACTCAGCAGCAGGATACGCCCTATTCTAAAGGGGGAACACCCTAAACACGGATCCTGCCCTGGTCCTTGAGCAAGGTTACCTTTCAGAAGTCCTTCCACTAGACAGCATGGGAGTAAGCTGGCAAGGAATTTGTCATACCTACTTGGCTGATGGCTCCCAGCAGCTCCGGGTCTCTGTCAGGACCGGGCCCTGCGCATCCCTGGTTTGGTAAACATTGTGCGGACCAACCCTCTGCTCCCACCAAAGGTCTTGATTTTCAGAATGTTTTCAAAGCAAGATTCTAGGATGTTAGTGCTGGGAGAGCCGCTGATAGTGCTCCAGCCCCCCAGTTTACTTCCTGCTGGGAACTGAGACCTTAGAAGAGCGCAGGACTTCCCTGGGACCCCGGGTCAGTTGACCCACAGACTTCAGGACCTGTCCTCCGTCCCCAGTGGAGAGAAGTCCCTTCCATGCTTGATGGTGGGGTCTGCAGGCGGGAGGCCAGGCTTTGGGGAAGGAGAAGTGATGCTGATGGGAATGATGCTGATGGGAAGAGCAAGGACCGTAGGGGTTCTCACGCTCCTACCCAGCATCCACTCACCTAATGAGCGTCCACTCATCCGGCGTCTCTTGTTCTCACTCTCAAGGGCCCCGAGGTCTTGGGCACCTGGAAGACAGTAGAACTGCAATCACAGGCAGAGCTCTGGGCCACGACTGATTTGCCACATGGTGACCCCCATAAATGACTTAATGGCCCATGTCTTGATTTCCTCGCCTGTCACTTAGGATGCCAACAGTCCTGTCCCAACAGCTGTGTGAGAGCAGTCACGGAGTTGACGAGTGAGTTAACAGCATGGCCCTCAAGACTCACTCCGTTGCCCCAGTGGCTGGGACAGGACAGAGGCCAGGGGAGACCCAGGTCACATCCTAAGAGCTTCTGCCCTGATGCCAGCAGGTGCACATGGCAGAGCCCCCACCACTAACCTGTGCCCTCAGGAAAACTTCTGACTTGGCTGCCTGGCCCGGAGGCCCGTCCACTGTGGCCGCCTCAGGTGGAAGGTGGAAGGTGGAAGGAGCACCCACTTACAGTCACTGGGAGGGCGCGGGGACTGAAGGAGGTCTCCGCAAGTGTTCATGGAACATGAGGGGCTGGAGCTGGGGGACCCTGCCAGGCTGCCGCTCCTGCAGCCTCCTGGTGGCAAATGGTTGGCAGAAGCTGGAACCAAGCGGAAGAATGCAGGGCAGGGGAGACAGGCATGTGGTTCACAGGGGTCCAGGAGACCACATGGGCAGGGTGCTGGGACAACATCGAGGCCCCCCAACACCCTGGGGGGAGCTGAGGGAAGGCCAGACCTACTGTGTGCGGGGCTCATGCTGAGCGTCCGCATGCGTTATTCCTTAGGGTGACCCTGTGAGACCCGAGTCTCAGGCCAAGTGACCCAACAGAGCCAGGCAGGACTGAAGCCCCCGTCTGTGCACCCAGCCAGCTCTGAGCAGCCACCTGTCCAGGCTGTGCCTACAACAGGGACAAAGAGAGGCTAAGCTAGGCTGAGCCAGGAAGGAACTGAGGGCTGCTGGGGAGGGTCTCCGTGTTCATCAGGCGGCGCCCGAGAGCAGGAAGCGCTGGGCTTGGCGCCAACGGGGAATGGCAGGACCTCCCCGTTTTCCACTGGGGGCACCCAGGTTGGTCAAGGGAAAGGACGCCAGGGGCCTGGGTTCAGTGGGGGCCTAGTCTGCATGTTGGTGACTCTGTGGGCGTCCATGGGTCTGGGGACCACTGCCAGGGACCCAGCAGGGCTGGTGTGTTTCTTGGGTCCTGGGTTGAAGGCTGGCCTCCTGGGGTTCTCTGAAAGCTGATGTACGGAGGACCCCCAGCCCCTAGTCCCCAGATGCAGGCTTTAAACTCAGAGACTCTCTCTCCCAGCTCCCCAGGTCGAACTAGGGCTCCCACCCCCGTAAGGATGGCTGTGTGATGTTTGGGCCCCGCCAGCCCAAGAGTCGGATTCCCAAACCTGGGGGCGTTCAGGAGAAGCCAGGACCTCAGCACTGGAAAGAAGAGAGGTGGAAGTCAGGGGGCCCTGGGTTCAGATCCCACTTCTGTCACTTGCTGGTCCCCTGACTTGTGTCAAACAATGGCTCGGGTCCCCTCTGGTGGGGTGGGGACGGGCCATGCTCTGAGTGGGGGGTCTCGAGCATGTTCTGTGCCAGGTGTGGTGCTGACAACCTTAGTGGGTCGCCTCTACTCCTCACGACCACCCTCTGAAGTGCTGCTCTTTCTGTTTAATAGAAGAGAAAACCGAGGCCCAGAGTGGCTCAGTCGAGAAGGGGCAGAGCCTGAGAGCGAATGTGAGGCAGGGCGCCTGAGGGAGCAGGGATGTCTGGCCAAGGTGGCTGTTATTATCAAGGCCCAAGAGGAAGGGGCTTACCACAGGGAGGGGCAGGGCCAAGGTTGGGTGAGACCTAAGGACTCGGCTGCTTTCTCCTCCTCGGTGGCCCAAGGCCGCTGTGTGTTAGAAATTGAGGTGCAACCCAGATCAGGGGTGGAACTTGTTGAAGGTCACTGAAGGTCAGAGACAGGCTTCCTTCCTCTTCAGGGAGCAGGGAAAAGGGCAGAGAGAGAGAGACCCCTGCATGGTCAGCCAACCCCGAGCACCGTCGGGAGCTCTGGGCTGCCCACCCTGCTGTCCTGAGGCAGAGGCACCAGGACTGGTCTGAGGACCAGGAGAGGGGACATCAGTGTGCGTCAGGCTCCTGTCCCTAAGAGCAGGGGGAGGCCTCAGCTGGGCCACGGGGTCCAGTGGTGGTTCTGGCCTTGGCCTCATGAGTCAGGCCCAGCTGCTGCGTCTGCTGCGTCACCCCCAGGGAGCAGGCTGCAGGCCACGCTTCCCCTGCCCGAGAGGGATCAGCAGAGAGCACGTCCTGAGTGCTGCTTTATCGCAGCAAGTTTGCGGATTCAGCTCATTACACTTAATTAGAATTATTTAATTAGAATCTTAATAAAAGAGTAAAGCAGGAAGGAGGCTGAGAGCTGAGTGAGGAGATCCGTGCTGAGCTTGTGAATAGGGCCCCCTGGGGAGGTGGCAGTGGCGGGGCTCCTGGGACTTACGCCTGGAAGGTTGGGCCAGGGGGCCTGCGTGTGGCACAGTACCAGGACCCTGAGGTAAGGGCACTGGGCTTGTGGGGCAGGACCTCTTTCCTGCCCTCAAGGAATTCAGGGTTTGTGCAGGAAACGGACCAGAAACTGGAGACTAATAACCCAGGCCGAGGCCGAGGCACTGGGCCAGCCAGGGAGGGGCTGAGTGGGAGGAAGGCAACCAGGGAGGGACGCAGGCCAGCGTGAGGGACGGTGACCAGCCTGAGGCATGACCTCAGACAGGACGCAGGGTGGGGTGCAGGTTGAGAGCGGGGTCCTGGAGGCAGGTTGGCTCTGGGAAGTTACCTTGGAATCTCGTTTTCCTCATCTGTAGATGGGGTAATAATGGAGCCACCCGCTGTGCTCCTGTGGATGAGCTGAGCTAATTCACGCACAGCACGAGGAGCAGAGTGGGCACACGGCCAGTGCCCGTGTTGGCCATGGTGACCATTCTATGACTGTCTAAGTGGGGATGTCCAGTGGGTGGTCAGTTGTACAAATCTGGGGCTCAGAGAATTGCCTGGGCTGGGGACACAGCTCTGTGGTTGTCTGCGAAGCCGCAGGTGGGGTGAGCCACCCCAAGAGTGTGGGAGCCCCCTCCCTTTCTTCTTTCCTCGTTCCCCGAGGAACCCTGGTTGTGCTCAGAGCCCTTGTCCTTCTGGAGAAACAGCCCACACCCCAGCCCCAGAGAGGATCGGGGTGAGATGAGCCAGTCAGGCTGGGTCAGCCGCTGGCACTGGATGTCAGTGAGATTGGAGAGCCACGGTCAGCAGAGTTTGTCTCGCTCCTGGGACTGAATAAAGAAGCTGGTGGCCCTAAACCTCTAGGATGAGGTTAGTGCTGTACTGACACAACTTCTCCATTGAAAAGGAAACAAAACCCCCTATTTTGTAGTATTTGCTGATTTTCATGGTGTACAGATGCCCAATTTCAAACTACCAGGAAGACACCCTGGAACATGGAGTCAGTATGCTCACAGTTGGTTCTTGGGAGCCAGTAGGACCTGGCTTTGGCACCAGCCCCCCAGGTGAAGCCCACCCTGGGGATGGCAGAGCCGCAGCAGGAAAGCACCCACAGGCTCCCAGGGACCTGCCTGGAGCTGGAGCCCGCCCCGCTGTGCCTCCCGTCCTAGGTTTCTGTCACTTACAGCCAAACGCATCCTGCACTCTTCAGGGCTGCAAAAGCAAACAGGGAAGGGGCCCTGACCCACCCAGGCCAGGCCTCTGGGAGCTGCAGCATCCACTTGTGGGGAGAGGAAGGGCAGGCCAGTTTACCTGCCATTGAAACTTGGCCACATGAAGGCTGAGACTGTGCACTGGTTCTTCACACACTCGAGGCTGCTGCAGAAAGACGAGCGTCGCCCAGGTCCTAGGTTGTGGTCTGTGCCTCGAGCTGAGCTCAGGGATTAAAGCCTGATCTCTTTCTTTCCTGTGTCCAGGTCACAGGAGCTGCACTCCGCCTCTGAGATATCCCTGCCATTCATGTGCTTATAGGCAGAGTGACTCAGACACTCAAAGCCCCGCCGTCAATGGCCAGATGGCCAAAGGCCATCATTTAATTAATTCATTAAGTGTAATTTAATTAGCTGTTTCATCACCATATTCCACAGGCTGCTAGATTCACATCCCTGGACACAAACTGGATTTTCCCTACCTTGAGCCCCGACCACACCAGAAAATCGTTTCCCCCATTTCTCTGTCTGACCCCTCCGATCAATTCCCAAAGCGGTCAGGTTTCCTGGTTGAAAACAGTGGACTCTGGTTCCCACTAATTTAAGCAGAACAGGAATTTACTAGAAGGAAACCAGGCTGCTCCTGGGACCTGTTGGAGAGATGGGCTCAGAGAGTGCAGATGTTTGGGAAGCAGGTGGCTCAGGACACAGGCAAGGTGCCCCTTCAGAAAACATCTGGTTCTGTGGCCAGGGCCACCAACGCTGGACATCCTGGCTCCAGGGCTGCCACTGCCTCCCACGAATGATCCCTGTCCTCTGCGGGACTTTTCCATTCCCCACCTTCAAGGCAGGCTCTGAGTGATGCAGGGCCACTCCTGCCAGATGGGGACAGTGTCAGCTTCCAAGTTAGGAGGACAGAACCGCCTCCCCATGCCCACATAAGAAAGGGGTTTGGGTGGTATGCAGAAAAAGCAAACAAACCCAGCAGAGGCAGGGCCTGGCTGGACACCATGCTAGCCTTCTGACTGCATCGTCGCGGTTTCGTCTCTCCAACGTCTGAGAGCGTTACTCGCTGGACCCTGTTTCGTGGATGGGAAATGGGTTGTTTCTTTGTTAGTAATTACTTCAGACTTTGGGGGTACAGTGAGAACCAGGCTGATACTGTTGTGCCTGGGGGCTCCGTGGCTTCTGGTGGGGTCGTCCCAGCTCTGGGCCAACCTCGGTGTTTGGGACCCAGCAGGGGCGGCAGGGCTAATTCTGCAGTGCTGCTGGGGTCTTCTGGCTCAGGTCCTGGGCCAAGGGGCTGCCATCCTGGGGATGTAGCAGCCACAACCAGGCCAGAGCTTCTCACCCAAAGCAAATGGTGTGTGGTGAATGTGTCCAGCCTTGGCTGGCTGTGGCCAGCAGCCCAGGTGGGGCCCACAGAGTTCAAAGAGAGGGAGGGAGAGGGAGAGAGGGGGAGGTGTGTGAACCACACGCCCCACAACTGGGAAGAGAGGAGGGCATCTGAGAGCCAGCCAAGGCCCAGGCATCTATGCGGGTGGCTGTCTTCCCCATCAGACGGGTCGTCTCCCTCCTGGACTGGAGGTTTCTCAGGGCAGAGTCACCTCCAAGAGAACTGGAAGCTCCAGTGTGCAGGGCTGTGTCCCCCCCAGACTAGGGGCACCTGCAGGCAGGACTGAGTGATCCAGGGTCAGATTTGAAGGGCAGGGCTGGATGAAACTGGATTATCCTGAATGTGACCTTGAGAAGGGTTGGGGCCAGCTGAGGTCATCCCCCCAGGGAGTAGAGCAGGACAGCCTCCGCCTCCCAGCCGGGAGGATTTGGAGTGAGGGTGTTGCCCTGGGAATGCAGCTCCTAGGGCCAGGCGCAGCCCTGGGCTGCCAGCTGTGTCCCTTGGAAGTGCCTCCAGCTGTCCCGTCCTTGGCCACGTTCCTGGCATTGCCTCATCCCTGAGGCTGACAGATGTTCCCAGCTGGGGCAGGGGTCCTGCTGAGATCCAGCCCCACCCCACGGGAGGGGCATGGCTCTTCTGTTTGGGCCTCCCCCTGGCCTGCCATGGCGAGGCAGGGCCCTGACTTCCCTGGGCTGTTTCCTTCTCCGTCCAGTGGGGGAGGGTCTCCATTCCTTCCTCAGACATTTACTAAGGCTGAGGCTTCCTGGGTCTCCTGACTTCAAAAATCTGGGGAGCCCGGTTTGGTTCTGGAACACTTCTCCCCCTCTATTTTAGAATTTGTTTTTTTAAATTATGGTAGAATTCACACCCACATGAGATCTACCATCCTAAGCATTTTAAGTGTAGGGTTCGGCGGCAGGGAGTGCCCACACCCCGCCCGACGGCCCTCAGCGCTGCCCGTCCCTCCCCAGAACACTTCATCTTCCCAAACCCCATCCACACCTCCCCTGTGTGCGAAGAGTTTGGAACAGCCTTAGAGCATGTCATCACTCCCCATCCATGAGAAAAAGAAGAGTTTCGTTTCCTCTTCCTATTCTCCCTTTCTTCACATAGGTCGGAGTTTCTGTTCCGCATCATTTCCCTTCTCTCCGTGGACTTAACATTTCCTGCAAGGCAGGTTTACTTGTAAGAAATTCCCTCAACTTTTGTTTGTTGGAGAAAAATAATTCTCTCTTTTCTCTCCCTCTTCTTCTTCTTCTTCTTTTTTTTTTTTTTTTTTTGGTGAGGGTGTATTTTTTGGGGGGAGTGAACTCAGGGGTACCCTACCACCTCCCCGGCCTTTTTTATTTTATATTTTCAAACAGAGTCTCACTAAGTGCTGAGGCTGACCTTGAACTTGTGATCCCTCTGCCTTGGCCTGTATAATGAGCCTGTATCAGTTGGTCTCTGGGATGACAGGTGTAGCCATCCGCCACCACACCTGGCACTCTGGTTCGATTTTGGAGGCTTGTCTGGCAGGGTGCAGGATTCCAGGCTGGAGGGGGTCTGTCTCTCAACACTTAATCCCTGGGAAGTCAGATGTGACGATTTTGCTGTGTGATAGGTAAGGCCTTTTTTCTTTTGGCTTCTTTGGGGAATTTTTTTTTCTTTATCTTTGATTTTCCGTAGTATGAAACTAATATGCCTCGCTGTAGTTTTTCAGGATTTGATTTTTAAATGATTCATCCTTCTTGTTGTTACTCTGAGCTTCCTGGGTCCATGGTTTGGTGCCTGGTTACTGTGGGGGATTCTCAGGTATCATGGCTCATAGTACCGTTCGGTTCCTTTCTGTCTTCCTGGTGTCCTACTGTGGGTTCCCCATCCTCCAGGAGCCCTGAGAACCCTGACACAGTCCTCCCCACAGCCCCTTCCCATGGCCTGAGCGGATGGAGCCAGGTAGGAGCCAGGCTCACACAGCACCTGGTCTTTGGGGACTGGCTTCCCCTTAGCTTCACCCCCCTGTTCCACGGGATGAACAGGCAGCTTGGCCCCCCGCAGTGCCGCTGAGCCCCTCTGTGGTCCATCCCCCAGCTTCCCCTCCCGCGGGTCCTTCCGCCTCCAGAATAACACCAGGTCTTCTGGGGCCACTGCCACTGGGCTGGCTGGGAGGGGCCTGGGGAGGGGGGGAGAGAAGATCCACAGCTTCTCGCTCCTGAGGACCCCGAACTCCTGGAGTGGAGGGTGGGAGGGTCTGGAACATCTGGCCCCAGCTGTTGGGACCTGTTTTCAGAGTTTGGGGCCCTTGGCAATTTTTCACCCCAGCTCTGCCCCCTAGTTGTCAACTGAGACAGACTGAAAAGCTCCCTCCAATACCCTGTTCACACGCGATCTCAGTCCCACCGTCTTAGCAGGCGCCACAAAGGAAGGTAGGGGGAATGGCCTGGTTGCATCTGGGGTGCCCCAGTGCCCTGAGGGAGGAGGGAGTGAGTCTGTGGGGGAAGACCAGAGAGAACAGCATGTCCCCAAGCCCTGAAGCAGGAAGGAGTGTGACTAAGGGGGAAGCAGAAAGAAAGGCAGGGAGACGGAGGGGAGGGTGATGGGAGACAGGCTGGGCTGGGCCTAAAGGTCACCAAAGAGACAAGTACCTTGATTATCTCTCTTTTGTAGTTGGACATTTGCATCTTGCTCAGAGAGGTGAAGCAAGCCACCTGAGGTCACAGGGCAGGTGTAGATTTGAAGCTAAGGTTTGAATCTGGGTCCAGAGCTAGAGCTTTACCAGCACAGGATTGGCCCGGCCTCTGGATCTAGTCAACGCTCCTGGGCTCCATGATCCCAGAGGACCTGATGGGAGAGGGCTGTCTGTCCTGCCTCTTCTGCCACCTCCTCCTGGAAGCCTGCCTGGGTGTGGACAGCTCAGCCTCTGAGACAAATGAGCCCCAACTGGCAAGAGAACTAAGAGCACTGGTGTCAGCAGGACGAGGTTCTGGTCCTGTGTGTGATCCTGGTCAGACTCTGTCCTCTCTGTCAGTTTTCTCAATGGTCAAATCCCATCCTTCTTATTTTATTCTGATTTTTCAAATGGCCCCAAGAGAGGAATAAGGCTCCCAGACCTGGCGTCCAGCTGGGGCTCTCCCCCACTGTTATGCTCGAATTCGGGACCCCCAAAAGACCACCAGAGACCAAGATCGATGTAAACAGCAAAGAGGTGTTTATTGCGAGCTAGCTCGGTCCTCCGCACACACACAGCAACTGGTGACACTGAGAGACCTGAGCCCAGGGTTTGCAGCAGTTTTATACATTCTTTGGAGAAGGCAGGGACCCCCACATACATCATAGCATCTCTTAGCAAATCATCACACACCGCGGGAAAATCAAATAACAACTCTAAAACATGATTAGCACATTCACTGGCGGGAACAAGTTGGGTAGGGGTGATTGGTTAGTACAAGAGGGGGATTTGTTTGAACTGATTGGTTTAAGCCAAAAGGGGTGTTCGTGCTGAACTACATGGTTTCCCAACACGTTATCAACCACCATAAACTACTGGGAGGGTCATCTGGCATCCCAGGTATTTCCCTGTCTCATGCTGATTGGTGGCTGCTAGGGGGCTGCTATGGATCCCCACCTAGCCTGACAGAGTCAGGGACACCTGGCTCGCAGATCTCTCCTGTTATTTGTAGATAAACAACTTAGCAGGGTGGGAATGTGCCTAGGAGTGCTCTGTGGGTCTTTCCAAGGACAAAGGTGATGTCCCTTCCTTGGACAGGCTTTGCTCTGAGGTAGAGGCTGGTTTTTCACCACCTCTCGTCATGGTCCTTCTGGAGGTCTGGGCGGTGCCAGTCCCAGGGGCTTGGTGGTGGGTGATGGAGACAGGTTTGGCAGAGGTCCAGACCTCTGAAGACCCTGGCCTGGGGCTCTTGGGACAGTGGCTAGTGAGTGGCAGCCAGAGTCACCTCCCCTCTTGGCACCCATCTTGGTCGCTGCCTGGGGGTGGACAGGGAGCTCCCTGTGGCCCATCTGATCCGCACAGGATGGGCCTGCAGACACCAGCTGCCGGCAGTGCCAGTGTGCCCAGGCGCCTTGTGCCCAGATCTCCGTGTGCCTGCATGTGTGTGGTGGTCACGGGAGGGGACAGTTAGGTCAGAGCGCAGCACCGCGCAGGGCTGGAACGTCTGCTGGGGCTGAGGGTGGTCCTGCCTTTGTCCTCACTGGGCTTCTGTCTCACTCTGAGCCCAGGCCTGAGCAGCGGGACCCTGCCCAGGAGAGCCAGAGCCTGGCAGTGCCCCATGCTCTCTCAGGCGCCCATTCACATCCTGAGCTTGGGCAAGCCGAGCCCTGATTCAGGACAAGACCCAAACCTGGCCCGAGACGGAGCTTGACCTCAGCTGCAGGCTTAGCCTGCTCTGGGACAGACCTGGATCTTCCTTCTGGAGGGCTCTTGACACGGCTTCCAGGCTGAGCCCCTCCTGTAGAGGAAGCCCCAAACCCAATGCAGTCTCTGATCTGATCAGAAGTTTGTCACGGCCTCCTTTAATCTCAACCCTGTCCTCCTTGGGCAGAGTGGACAGTGGCTAACAGAAATGCCACCCAGAGGAGAGGGAAGAGCCAGGCTGGAATCTAGGGGGGAGAGGGTGTGGGGAGGGTCCTGGGGTTCGTACTGTGAAGAGTCCAGTGGCCTGGCCCAGGTTCTGTTTCTCTCTCTGATACCAGGGACTGAACTCAGGGGAGCGGTCCCCCTGAGCCACATCCCCAGCCCTTTTCACTTTTAATTTTGAGACAGGGCCTCTTTAAGTTACTGAGGCTGGCCTTGACCTTGAAATCCTCCTATCTCAGCCTCCTGAGTTGCTGGGATCCCTGGCATCGTGGTGGCCGCCGCTGTTTCTGTGCCTTTCTGCTGGGGACGTGGCATTCCCCATCTTGGCTTTGGGTTTCTTACAACCGTCTCCTTTGTCTGGGCCTCTCTTCTTCCCTGGCCTGCTCCTGCATCCCCAGGGTGAAGGGTCCCTGCCTTCAGAAAGTCTCAGGCCCAGGCGGTCAGCCAGGGCCGCTGACTGGGTGAGGGGGAGCCACCCCCGCTGGTGGCCAGCGTGCGGTGCGTCCTTGGCCTCCTGAGCCGAGGCATCCTTCTGCTGCCCCATCAGTACCTGGTCTCCGGCCTGCAGGTGGCCGATGGTGGGACCCCTCGGCTTCCGCCAGCGAGTGGGCCACTTGTCAAACACATTTTCTCTTCAATCTCTCTCTCTGTCCCCCCTGGGGCTGCTTCCCTGGAGAACACGCAGGGACGTGCTGCGGCCCAGGGCTGCGAGCCCGTGACTGTGGGGGACGCTTGAGGGCCTCCTGTGCGGAATGGACGCCCTCCGTTGCTGACGTCAGTGTCCCTGCAGTCTGGCATGGCCCAGAGGAGCAGCTCTGTGAAGCTCCCGGCGGCAGGGGGACGCCAAGCTACAGGGCCTCCCGTTTCTCCTCAGATCCCGTGCATCCTGCGGGCAGGGACGGAGTCTGTCACGGTTCAGGATCAGTGGGGGGGGGTGGCGGGGGCATCAGCCAGTGACACCAGGAGCTGCAGGTGAGGGGCCGTGAGCCGGACTGCACATGCGCAAGGCAGAACAAGGGGAGGGACGCTGCTTCTAGAAGTCACTCCTGAGGAGGCAAAAGCCCACCAGTTAGTAACCAGCCAAGGTCGATGTTAACAGGAAGAGCCTCTGCAGAGGCCAGCGTCGGGGCTGGGCTCCTGTCTGCTGGGCACCCCCAGCCCCAGAGCCTGCGGCCTGGAAGCTCCCCTGCCCCAGCGCCCCCGCCCTGTTCACCTGCTCCTCAGGGCTGTACCTCCGGGTCCTGTCCCTCTTCCCTCTCTGCTGGCAGGGTTCTGTACAAATGCTGTTCAGAGAGGGCTGTCTGGCCCGGGCTACACACAGCACCGGCCCCATCCCCACCTCTGTTCTCTAAGACCCCAACCCTGTCGTGCCTGACTCATGGGGACGGTTGAGAACCAGCTAGCACTGTGCATGGACTGGGAGGCCTTTTCTTTTATTTCTTTTTTCTTACTCTATCCAGCTCCCCCTTCAGTCTAGACAGGAAGTCAGACAAAGTAAATAATCATTTTTTGTTGTTAAAAATGTTTTAAATAAACGTGAATGTTGACGTCTCTGTCCGCACACCTGCTGCATCACCTGGCCCTTCAGGTGAATAAGGGAGGGGGCAGTGGACGACTGAGTCCCAGGCTCACGTCCTCTCTCTGGATGAACCATGCAGGCTACTACCCAGCAGCTCCTTTACTGGGTCAGGTGACAGTGCTGACAGCCGCAGGGGGCTCTGGGAGCAGTGAGGAAAGGCTTTGCACCCTGCCCAGTGGAGAGGCCCAGGGAAGGCCCCTGGAGAGGCCACATCCCAGGTCTCCAGGGAGCTGGTGGCACACCCCTGTGACCCCAGAGGCTGGGGAGGCTGAGGCAGGAGGATCTGAGCTCAGAGCCACACACACCGAGTGAGACTCTCTGTAGCCCTCTCGGGTGTCCTGTGAGTCCACTTTCTGTTGCTGTGACCAAAACACCTCCCAGGAAAACTGGGAGGAGGAGGGGTTTACTTTGACTCCTGGTTGACTGACTAGGCTCTGGGCCCCAGGGGGCCAAACCTCAGGGCAGAAGGGAGTGTGGAGGGAAGCTGCTGGGTTCAAGGCCACCAGGAGGGAGTGGGAGGAAGAGGCAGAGAGAGGCCTGGGGGAATACTGTTGGTTGCAGAGCAGGCTGGACAATGCTAGCCGCAGGGCAGCCTGGACACTGACCCTCACCGTCTGGTTCCTTGTGGCTTGTTCACCTCAAGGCTGAACACTCCACCCCACTGACCCCACTCCACCCCCACCTGACCGCATCTGACCCCTGCCCCATCTGCCTGAAGGCAGAAGATGACACCCTTAGCAACTGTGTGACCCAATCACTGTCTGCGGCCTGAGACCCAGAGAGCCCAGTAGATTTGGGCTATAAAAACCCTCCCCTCTCCCCGACTGTCTCTCTCTCCCCTCCTCTCTCCCCCTCTCTTTCCCTGCTCTCTTTCTCTCTCCCCTTTTCTCTTCCTTCCCTGCTAATCAGACACTGCCACAATAAAGACGTCTTGGTCACTCCGAGTGTCATGGTCACTTTCCTTTCAAATATAAACCCCGAGGCTGGCCCCCATCTACTTCCTCCAGCCACCCCCACTGGCCTCCAGCTACCACCCCGTTGCTCCTTTAAACTATTGATCCATCTAGTGGCTCAGTCCACTGGTTCCGCGCTCTCAGAATCCAAACGTTGACCCAGAACATTCTCACAGACTCTCGGAGCTTTCGGTGACACCTCACATCTACACTGTCACAGCAGATCTGAAGGGGAGTGGGGCAGGGAGTGGAAATGGGTGGATGCCAAGAAAACCAAATCAGCCATGATGAGGTCCCCCCCAGCTCCCGGCCCCTTTGCTGCAAACCCACGTCCTCCCCCACGCTCCCTGCCTGGCCGCGCCCGCGGCTCCTTCTTAGCCTGCTCATCCCGAATCATTACTGACCCTCCGCTCACCTCCTCGGATGTTTGTCTGCAAAACTCGGGTACCCACTGCCCACCCAATGCCCTCCCGAACGTCCCCGTCCTTCCCCAATTCCCTACCTGGCCACCACCCATCTCTCCAGCCACCCGGGCTCCCACCCCTGTGTCCCACCACTCATTCCACATGTTAGAGTCTTGGCTAATGATTCTTCTTGTTTTCCTAAAACAGAAACCTTAGCCACGACCTCGGTCATTGATTTCTGACTCGGAGGCTCATTACCTTCCACAAGACCCAGTCCCTGGGTTGCCCCCTGGGTTGTCTCTAAAGGGAACCTCCAAGAATCACCTTGCTGTCCCCATCCCCCTCCCCGGGTTCTCCACATTACGGCTCTTGTTTTCCCATAGTCTTACCAGGGAGGAGTCCTAGATTTTCTTTTTTTTTTCTCTTTTTTGGTCCTGGGGATTGAACCAGGGGCACTTTACCACTGAGCCCCAGCCCCAGCTGTTTTTATTTTTATTTAGAGATGGTCTCACTAAGTTGCCTAGGGCCTCGCTAAGTTGCTGAGGATTGAACACACTTGAACTTGTGATCCTCCTGCCTCAGCCTCCCCAAAGTCCTAGGTTTTCAGAGCTGAAAGGGGTGGCAGAGACCACCGAGGCCAAGGCTTGCATTCTGGATGGGAAAACAAAGGTCCAGAGCCGGCAAAACGCTCAACCAAGGACACAGACTGAGGGCCTGGTGGCAGTATCTGCGCACTTTTCCTTCCCGAGCCGAATCCTCCAGTTCCCTCAACTACTCACGCATTTCTGAACTGGCAGAGCCTCAAGTGTCCTCAGATGTCACCTGATTCAGCCGTGGTCCACTCAAGATGGGCCCGGCAGGGGTGGAAGGGCCGTGCCTGCATCCCTGGCCAACCAGAGGACAGGACTATGGATGGGTCTTTTGAACAAAGGGTCCTGCTGCAGAGAGAAAATAAATAAATTCAACCTTTGTTCTCAGGCAACATCTGGTTGTGTGCACAGTGCAGCAGGTCGGAGGAGGAGCTTCCTGCCCAAGGTCACGCAGCGAGGAAGTGGCAGGACTGGGCGGCTGCTCCAGGCCTCCTGGTCTCCTTCCCTTGGCTGAGCATCAGCTGGATTCCAGGGGCCTGGGCTCTGGTGGCCAGGGAGGAGGGGCCACCAATCCTCTGTCCCAGGGATTCCCAGACCTAGTTTAGAGAGGGCCAGAGAGCCCACTTACTGTTTATGAACTGAGGCGAAACTGCACTTTTTTAATAAAATTTTTAATCCTATGTGATCCCCTGGGTTCCTGGGCTCCTGGTCCCTGGCTGTGGAGGGAGGGCAGGCAGGGGGACCATTATGCCCCAGTCCCTGCCTTAGGATGGCTCCCCGTCCTCAGCAGCGGTCTGTCTGTCCTACAAAAGTCTGTCTGCTTAAGTCAGAGAACCAGATTTGCCACTGAAAGGAATGTCCCCTGACCCCGGACTCCACCCTGCACCCTCCCCCCCCTCCAGGAGACAGGGGCTCCTCCCCTGGGCGCCCCCTCATGGCTGCCCCCTCCTGACACAGGGCTCCGGGGCTCCTCCAGCTGGGCTGTGGGACACTCAGACCACTGATGTGCTCTAGAGCATGGCCAGCACCTGGCCCAGCGTGCAGCCTCGCCTGGGCCCTTCCCCTGCACTTCCCATCATTCTGAGTTTGGGCGGCTTGCCCACAGGTTTTGTGTGGTGTTTCTTTATTTTCAGGGCAGCTTCATGCCCTGCCCTGGCCTTTTAATACAGGTGAACTTACAGAATGTGGCGCGAGAAGCAGGCTCTGGGGTCAGTCACAAGGTTTCAAATTCCGGGGTACTGCTTACTGTGTGCTCTTGAGCAGATCACTTGACCTCTCTGGCCCCCAGCTTCCTCGTCTGTAGAATGGGGATGTAAAATAATGACAAATGGCCAGGTGGCCAGGTGTGATGGCACGTGCCTGTGATCCTAGTGATTTAGGAGACTGAGGCAGGGGGATCGCAAGTTCAAGGCCAGCCTGGGCAACTTGGTGAGACTCTGTCTCAAAGTTAAAAAAAAAAAAAAAAAGTTGGGGCTGGGCTTACAGCTCAGTGGTAGAGCACTTGCCTTTCACATGTGAGGCATTGGGTTCAATCCTCAGCACCACATAAAAATAAAATAAAGATATTATGTCCATCTTTTAAAAAATCTTAAAACAACAAAAATAAGTCCTAGGGGTGTAGCTCAGTGGTAGAGTGCCCCTGGGTTCAATCCTCAGGACGAAAAAGAAAAAGAGAAAGGTCAGAAAATATACTCTGCTGGGATCCTAAAAAAGACGGTAAGAGGGAAGGTAGAGAATTGCAGGAGGGGGAACAGCATGTGCAAAGGCCCTGTAGCAGCCACAGGAAGCAGAACGATTACTAGGGGCTGAAAGAAGGCCTGGACTGTGGGGGTATTGCGGTTGGGCTGGCTCAGCATCTTTCATGAGTGCCTTCCTGATAGAACGAAAACCCAGACCTTTCTGAAGCCAGGGTACAGACGTGACTCGGGTCCTGCTGTAGTTTGGATGCTGAGTGTCCCCCAGTGGTCTGCGTTAACGACTTGGCTGCTGGGACATGGTGGAGCCCCTGTGGGGGGGACCTGGCGGGAGGGCTTTGGGCCACCAGGGTTGTGGGACCCAGTCTCTTCCTCTTCTGCTTTCTTGCTTCCGGCCACAATGAGTGGCTCTGCTTGGCCACGGGCTCCTACCACGCGACATGGTCTGCCCTCAGGTGAAATGCCAGAAGTTTCTGTTCCTCACTCACCGCACGCTCACTCTTGGGACACTCTCAGATTCCAGTTGCCCTGAGAGGACGCGGCACACGGAGAAGCCACAGGTGGGTGCCGCAGCGTGTGCCCGGTGGACTCCAGGCAAAGACCAGCCTCTGCACTGGGCACCAGGAGAGGGCACCACTACCCCCAGATGCCTGTAGCCCCCCGAAGACCCACACAGCTGAGCCCAGCCCCCTGTCCATCAACCACCCGAGTGGTTTCCAGGCATGATCCAGAGAGATGGACCAGCTGGAGATCACAGCTGACCGGAAGCTGAGCAGGGGTGGGAAGTGGGGGACGAGGCAGCTCAGAGATATTAGGAGAGAAGAAGCTCTTAGCAGCGAGGGCAGGGGCTGCAGGCTCTCTGCCTGGTCCCTCCGTGGAGTTGTGCAGCAGGGTAAGAGCGAGGGCACCCGTGTCAGACGTGGGCACCATCTACCTGCTGTGTCACCTTGGGCAACTCACCTAACTTCTCTGTGCCTCAGTTTTTCTCTCCATCAAGGAAGGACACTGAGAAGCTTGAGAGTAATCACCTCAGGGGCTTAGGGAGCCCTGCCTGGGGCTCAGCAGGGCTGCAATAAATACTTGCTGAGTGAATGGATGGGAACAGGTTGCAATGCACAGGAATCGAGCTTGTTTTCTCCACTGTCTGCCGGCTGGCTCTGTAGAGGGGCAGGTTTCCCTTCTTGGATGCTGATTGACGATTCAGGCAGATCTCCGAGTTTCTGGTCCCTCTTGGTTAAAGTAAGCAGTTTCATTTTGGTAATTAAAACTCACCTGCCGTAACTAGAGTGTCCACTCTGGCCTGGGGAGACACAGCATTCTGATTTCACTCCTGGCTCAGAACTGAGACAAATGCCTCTTTCAAAGAGTGTTTAACACAGGCCAGACCCGTGTGCGGGACGGTCAGCCACAGGCGGAGCTGTCAAATATAAGGAAACCCAGTTAAATCTGAATATTGGTTAAATAACGAGAGATCTGTGAGGGTATGTGTGTCTCCAGACATTGCAGGGAGCTTACTTTAGAGTCAAAGTTATTTGATGCCTATCTGAAATTCAAATTTAACTGGACGTCTTGTCCAGTATTTTTATTTGTTATATCTGGCCACCCTCAGGGTAGAGGACATGACCCCCAAATAATTTGGCCCTTGTCCCCTGGGGACACTTGCATCTGCTGAAGGCATTTGACTCCAGGGGGGGCCAACAGTGCAGGGACACCCCTCTCCCAGTTCTGCCTCTGGGACAGTGGACATTACCCGTAGGGGGAGCTACCACCTGCCCAGGAGACTCAGGATCCAGTGGCCTAGCCTTCCACCATCGGAGCTCTGCCCTGTGACCCTTGGAAGCTTGTTTCTTCTCTACATTTGGGAGGCGCCAGCCGCAGCCCTTGACGTGACAGAGGGGGGCAGCAGGAGTTCCTGAGGGCGGTGCCATGGAGCTTCTGGAAGGGCCTGGGTCCCTGGGAGAGCCACGGGGGAGCGGCTACCTGGGCAGACAAAGGGAAGCACCAGGAAGCCAGGCTGGGAGGTGGCTGGGAGGTGGCAGGGGCAGCTGGCACCAGCTCGCCACACCAGGCCACGTCCTGCACAGACCTGCTTCGGCTGACTCCTGAGTCCATCCCCTTCCCTCCCCGACACTGGGCCAATGGAGGCCCACCTCTGTCCCCAGACCCTGAAGCCGGAAGGGTGCACACAGCCAGGAAGGGCGCGAAGGGAAGGCGCTTCTGCCTTTGGCGTCTCCTTGCCTTGGCTCTTCCTCTCTTTCCAGAACTGGGGACTGAGCGCAGAGACACCCCACCACGGAGCTACATCCCGGCCCTTGTTATTGTGTGTTTTCAGACAGGGTCTTGCTAAGTGGCCCAGGCTGGCCTCAAACTTGTGATCCTCCTGCCTCAGCCTCCCCAGTCACTGGCGTTACAGACGTGCACCACGCCATCCTCACCCTGGTCCATGAAGATGACCGCTGATCCTCTTGGGGGGTCCGTGGCGAGACGTCGGGGTATTTCCAGCTTTCCTCATTGGTATTTTAGGGGTGCAGCCCATCGGTCTGCTTTTCTGTCTTCCAAATGTCTGTTCTCTCCTCTTCTGTGCCAATTAGTCTTGTGGTTTTGTGCATCAAAAATAACCCCTCCGCCTTCATGTTCGTGGGGTGTCAGGAGGGGAGCAGAGCTTATGTGCTCAGTCCGTCTTATTTAACCAGAGTTCACAGTCGGACGCCAAGAGGCCGAGGACACGGTAAATAGTGTTGGAGAACTGGACCCCACCTGCAGAAGGACGGAATCTGGCTCTTACCATGCACCCAAGTCAGCAGAAAAGACCCGAAACTATGAATCCACTAGGGAAACAGGGAAGCTCCGTGATATGGGCACGGGCAGAGATTCATTTTTATTTTTTTGGATATGACCTTGAAAACCCAGGCATGAAAGAAAAACGAGAGGTAAATGGATTCCACGAGGTCCCAGTGCTTCTGCAGAGCCGAGAAAACCACCCACAGAGGAGAGAGAACCCGTGGAGCGAGAGGAAACCACGAGGAGACCGACGTCCACATCGGAGAGGGGTCAGTCTCCAAAATACACGAGGAACGCGGCTTGGCGGCAAGAAAACAAATGACCCAATTAAAACTCGGGCAGAAGACCTGGGTGAGCGTTTGTCACGAGAAGACCTGGAAACCCACAGACAGGACAAGAGGCTGACCGCTGGTCATCAGAACTGCAAGTGAGAACCACCACGAGATGCCACCTCGTGTGTCTTTGAAGGACCGTCAGTCAGCAGGGGCAGACAGCACGGGTCGGTAAGGACTCACTACAGAGTCAGGTGGCTGGTGGGGGTCTAAATCACACCGTGGCCATCATGTGAAACAGCAGGGAGCTTCCTTACCTCCCCCAAAGCAAAAACCGGAGGAGCTCAGGAGCTCAGCTGTACTGCAAGGTGGCTTTTGTTAGAAGCAATGTGTTGTGTACTTGAAAACTGCAAAGAGAACAGAGTGCACACACGCACACGCACACACACACACGCACACACGCACACGAGGTGACCCATACAGCCTGACTTGACCATTTAGCCATTTTGATGCGTCCATCACGCTGGACATCGGACATCTGCGCGTGTATTTTTTTCCTGGTCCAATCTCAAAAATAAATACCCAGAGGCCCAAATCCTCCTCATTTCCCCAAAAGGAACCTGAGGCTCAGAGAAGCCTCTGAAGAGCTACCAGATGGCAGGACCCGCAGCCACCCCCGGCCTCTGCCTCCAACGCGTGGTCCCCAGCTCTCCTGGAAGTGCCCAGGGAGGGCTCCGCTCCCCTCACCCCCCCAGGATGGCGTCTCGTGGGTGAAGTCCTGGGTGCCAGGAGGAGGCCTTGGGTGCCACTCAGCCCCACCAGCCCGTGTCCTCTGCCTCTGCAGAGCTGGGCATTCAGAGAGGGCTGAACTGCTCGCTCGGCCGGCGTATTTAACAATCGGGGAACACGGGCGCGCCCAGCGGAGGGGTGGGGTGAACAGATTCTGGTCCATCCATTAGAAAAACACCATTGGGCGGCTCAGAATGATGAGGTAGAAGAATATTTAATTTCATGGAGAAATGCTCCTGGCATATTGGAAAATTGAAGAAGGCCCTTTCCTAAGCAGGAAGTGCAGAATAATCCCATTTGAACAACACGAACACACACAGACGATGACAAATTAATTAACAAGGAATCAATGTGCGTGTGCTGCTCTGGCTTGAGAGTCTGTCACCCAAACTCACGTTGAAATTTAATCTCCATCGCGGAGCATCAAGATGGCGAAAACTCCCGCACTGTGGTGTTTGGAGGTGGGGAACTCTGAGAGGTTATGAGGTTAAATGAGGCCATCAGGGCGGTGGGACTGGCTTTATGAGAGGAGAGACCTAATCTAGGACCTTCTGTCTCACATGTGATGCTCTCCTGCACTACCTTGGGACTCGGGAGAGTCCCCTTTTATCTCCCAGCCTCTACAACCATGAGCTGGAAAAACCTTTCTTCTTTATAAATAGTACCCAGTCTGTGGTATTCAGTTACAGCAACAGAAAGTGAACTAAGACGTACATCCACCTTCATAGCAGCATTATTCACAGTAGCTAAAGTGTGGAAGTGAGTCAAGTGTCCGTGGATGGATAAATGGACAAACAAAATGTGGTATACACAGTACGCCCTTGACATCCTCGGGAGATTTGTTCCAGGACCCTCCTCAGAGATCAAAATCTGTGAATGCTCAAATCCTTTATGGCACATAGTATGCACACACCTCCTGTATGATTTAAATCATTTCTAGATTTCTAATAATACCCAATACAATGTAAATAGTGTGTAAATGGTTGCTATGCATATTTGTTTAGGGAATAAAGACAGGAGAAAATTCTGTCCGTGTTCAGCACAGATGCAATTATTTTTCCAGATGTTTTCTGCCTTTGGTTGGTTGGATCTGCAGATACAGAACGCACCAGTAAGGAAGGCCACGGTGCACACGATGGAATATTATCCAGCTTTTAAAAGGAAAAAAAAAATTCTGTCGCACTCTACAACATGGATGAACCCTGAGGACATGAAGAGGGGTGAAATAAACCACTCACAAAAAGACAAATAGTGTATGATTCCACGTATGTGAGGAACTTAAAAAAGTACAACTCAGAAACATAAAGTACAACAATGGTCATGAGGCCTGGGGGAGAGGGAAGGAGGTGGAGTGGCCAGGGCATAGTGGTACATGTCTGTAACTCCAGCAGCTCCAGAGCTGAGGCAGGAGGATTGTGAGTTCAAGGCCAGCCTCAGCAACTAGTGAGATTTTGCCTCTAAATCAAAAATAAAAACAGCTTGGGATGTGGCTCAGTGGTAAAGTGTCCCTGGGTTCAAAAAAAAGTCTTATGGAATGAATGGCTATGCTACATTATGGACGTATCCAGTAACACTGAACCATATGCTTCAAAAAGGAAAAATGGTCAAGACGATACAGATTATGTGATGTATATCTTACCATAATTTCTTTGAAAAGTGAAAAAGCAAAAAGCACGCTCAAGAAATGACAAAATAAAATTGATAAAAGAACCTGAAAAAAAGGTAACATTACCTGCAACCCTTGATCCTCAACACCAGGGTCCCAGCGTCCCAAACCAACATCCACAGTCCAAATGCATCCTCTCTCCCCTCAGGTAGGAGATCAATCTGGAAGCCTCCATCACCCTCCCGGCCCCATCCCTTCTGATCTCCAAGGCTCCCCGCCCCCCCACCTGGGGTTCAAGGACTCTCCACCCCTGGATGCTGCCCCCGCCCACAGCGTCTTCCACACCCTGGCCGTGGCTGGATTTCTCTTTACTTTCAACTCAGGCCTCTTCATAGGCCTACTTTGTTATTAATTTTTCTTTTATTTTTTTCTCCTTGGTCTTTAGGGAGAGTAGAGGGCAGATTAGTCAAAGGGGGGAAATGGCATCGAGCTGTACCAGGAAGGAAAGTCCCCACCACAGACCAAACAGGGGGAAAGGATCTGACATCTTAGCACCGTCCACCCTAGGAGACTCTGGATTTCCTCTTCTAATTACGACTGTGCAATTAAAAATGGGTAAGATAATAAAGTTTATGTTAGGTGTACTTTACCACAATTCCTTTAAAAAGTGGGGAAAACAAACCGCGAGCAGATACACACTCAAGAAATGACACAATAGGGCTGGGGACACGGCTCGGTTGGTAGAGTGCCCACCTCGCGTGCCCAAGGCGCTAGAACATTACCTATCTCATTGATGCTTTTTTTTTAATTTCTATTTTTTAGTTGTAGTTGGACACAATATCTTTATTTTACTTATTTATTTTTATGTGGTGCTGAGGATCAAACCCAGCGCCCCGCCCGTGATAGGTGAGTGAGTGTCCTATGGCTGAGCCACGACCCCAAAGTTGATGCTTTTTAAAATAATAATTGAAATAATATTTCAGATACATTGAGTTAAATAAAATACCATTGAAATTGATTCTACCTTTTTTAATATTTATTTTTTGTAGTTGGACACAATACCTTCATTTTATTTATTTTTATGGGGTGCTGAGGAGCGAACCCAGGGCCTTGCAGGTGCGAGGTCAGCGCTCTACCGCTGAGCCACAGCCCAGCCCCCTAACTCTGCCTTTGGAAAACACATCTTAAGAGTCAAAAACTCAGGGGCTCAACCAAGCGCAGGTTAAACTCAGACTCAGGGTCCCCGAGGTCGCAGCCAGAGGACACTATGGAGAACTCTGATCAGAGTCACGCGGGGACCCTGGCTGTGGAGCAGCTGCCACCTGGGCCACTGTTGTTCACCGGGATGGTGGGAGAGCCACAGCTCTGGGAACATGGCACCAGCAACGAATGCTCTGGCCCACAAGTGACACCTGTCATTTCTGCTCACCTGTCATTGGCCAGAAATAGTCACATGGCTCCACTCAGCCACAAGGGGGCGGAGCAAGCACACTGCGCTGGACGGAGTGGAGGACTCGCTGGGGGCAGATTTTCCTTGCTTTAGGATACACAGAACGTAATAAAGAGGCCAAAAGAAAAAATATACATAACAATAGAAAAAGTAGACCGGAGCAAGGTAGGAATTATGGTGTGTTTGTTTAATTTAGAAATTTAAATATTAGGATGCATTTAAAATTTTTAAAAATCATGTCTGAGGTACAACAAATATTTGTGGAATGTTGAACACTTTTTGGGGGATACCAGGGATTGAACTCAGGGGCACCCGACCACTGAGCCACACCCCCAGCCCTATTTTGTATTTATTTAGAGACAGGGTCTCACTGAGTTGCTTAGGGCCTCACTGTTGCTGAGGCTGGTTTTGAACTCATGATCCTCCTGTGTCAGCCTCCTGAGCTGCTGGGATTACCGGTGGGCACCACCCAGCTGGCTGAGAACTCTTTTTGAAGAGATGGCAGCTCTGATGAACCTCTGTTTTGCGTTATCATCAACAAAGTGCTTGCCCATTGGGTACCTCATTTAGAGTAGCATGGTTTCCTTTTACCGGCAGATGACCCAACCAAGTGGCAGAGCTGGGTTGGAAGCAAGCAAGATGGAGCTCCTTCCAAACCCCAATATTTCTTCTCTTTCATTTAGCATCTCCTTTCCTAACCTGGCTCTCTGTTCTTCTCTAACACTAATATTTAACTTGCTTTCCTGCTGGTATCACCCATATTTCATACAAGGAAACCAGACCAAATGGAGGGACTGGTCTAGCACCACACAGCCACTGAAGGCAGGATCTGGATCCAACCGCGGGTCTATGAGAATCAAGGCTGTGACCGCCATATTCCTCTGCCACGTGGGCTCATTTCTTCAATTCTAGCTGAGAGCCATAGCCAAGTAGGAATGACGCCTGGCATTTTGCTTTGAAAGGTGACCCTGCTCAGGGATTAGGGTGGCTCCGGGTTTAGGGTGGATCCTGCTGGGAATAGGGCGTATCCTGCTGCCTCGGGCGCCTGCTCCTGGAGTTCTGAGAGATTGGTACGCCAGCCAGGGGGAGGCAATGTATTTCCCAGTTAGTGTGAGTAGAGTGTCGGTGAGAGTTCGGGAATAAAGAGTTGCTGTTGGAATCTACAAGTTTTTGTGGTGGCTCGGTTATTTTGTGCCCAGCCAGACTGCGGCATTCTAGAAAAAACCTCAAACGGCATAGGGATAGGTTTTGGGAGGAACTTCCATGATCTTGGGCTCCAGATGGTCTTCCCCTAGCAATGCCTGCCTGAGGCCCTGGGTCCTTCTTACCATGCTGACCCTGAGCGGGAGGACACTTTGAGACCCTCCCTGGAATCTCACTTCATGGACAAAAACGGCCTGACCTCAGCAAGCGAGGCCAGGTGACTCAGGCATTTCAGGGCTGCCTTTTCAGTATGCTGTTTTATTTCTAGCTTCATAGGGTTTGATATCAGCTTTCAGAAATGTATTTTTATGAGATTCAGAGAGATTTATTTTACATGCCCTTTAAAAAGTGCTAGTACCATGAATAATAATAGCTAACAGGTCCTCGGTGCTATCCGCCAGGCACACCTCTGAGGCATTAGCACGATTATTCCACCTCGTTCTCACATGACAGCCGGCTACACATAACCCAGGATCGTGGGAACAAGAGGAAACTTGATGCCATCGACCCGCGGAGAAGTGGCCTCAGCACGGAAAGCCAGCTGTGTCTCACTGCAAATGACTTACTCAGTCTCTGCTCCTTAGAGTGGTCCTGCGACATTCCGCCCTGCGGATGGATCATCCTGAAACTCCAGGAGGGGAGGGGCTTCCCCAGCTGTGCTCAGCACCACAGGCCTTTCTAGAAGTGGCCCTGGTACTTTTGTCTTGTGTGACATCGGTTCCCATTTACCACGTGCTCACCAGGTGCCGGACCCTGTGCTGAAACATTTATAAAAATGAGCTCCTTTGGTCCTCATCACTCCCGAGCGAAGGCTACCATGATCGTCCCATTTCACAGGTGGGGAAACCGAGGCTCAGGCAAGTTGCCCAAGGTGTCACTGCTGGTGGTGACCGAGCCTGGACTGGAAACCGTGACTTCAAAGCGTGGCCCGAGGTTCCTCACCCTTTGCACCATTGGTGTTCGGGGCTGGATCATTCCTGGTTGTGGAGGACTGTGCCAGGTGCTTTGGGATGTTTAATCGGACCCTGATCCCTGACCCCTGACCCCGAAACGCCACAGCCTTCCTCCCTCGGGTGTGATACTGGAATCATCTCTGGGCATTGCCACATGTTCCCTGGGCTCAGAATTGCCCCCACTGAGAAGTCCTGCTCCAACCACTAGACCTCCCCGGCCAGAGCCCAAGGCAAAGACCCAGCTGACCAGGTCACCGCTGCAGGGCTGGGGACACAGCAAGAAGAGTTTCAAGGTAACTTCCGTGTCTTCTTCCAAGAGTCTGAGGGCAGGCGTTCTGGGCTCTGTGGCCCTGAAATTGGCTGCCCAGCCCAGCGGGGCGTTGCCTGGTTTCTGTGGCTGCTGGGGTGAGCACAGAGGGCTGCGGGCCTCTTATCTAAGGTCCTCACCCCACACACCTCAGGTCATCCCCGTCTCTCCTGCCGGGGGCTGAACCTGTCTGGTGGCCATTAAGGAAGCTGCCTGGTGATTATCTCTTGGACAGAGCTTGGCTTTATCTCTCATCTTCTGTTCTAAGTGGGACTGATGACCGTCTGGGACTCTGGGTCCTGCGCAGCCTCCTCCTGTCTTGTCTTCTCAGTGCGGGGAGCCAGGAGGCCCCCAGAGCCTCCTCCCAGCTCCCAGGTCGGCCCTTCCCACCTCCCCAGGCAAGCCAGAGGCCTGAGAGCCCCTGCAGATCAGCCTCCCCGTCACCGCCCAGCCCAGGCTGTCTCCTGGTCTGGCCCCCTTTGGCTTCTAAATGTGGTTTGGATTTGGGGGTCCTGCTCCTCTCCTGCTCCCTCAGTCCCAGCCAACACCGGGCATTACAATACCCCAAAAGGCACCTGCCTTATTCACTCCTGCCTGTCATTGTGTTTTCCTGGTTTACCCTGGGAGTAGCCTTTTAAAAATGCTCCTCTGAACACCTCTCCCATAACCCCCACCTACAATGCTCTCCCTTTCCCCATCACTCCCACTTATTTATTTATTTATTTTTTTTTTGCTATTTTTGTACTAGGGATGGGATCCAGCAGTGCTCTACCACTGAGCTCCATCCCCAGCCCTTTTAATTTTTCATTTTGAGACAGGATTTCGCTAAGTTGCTGAGGCTGGCCTCAAGTTTGTGATCCTCCTGCCTCAGCCTCCTAAGTGCTTGGGATTACAGGCACTCCTAGCTAGCTTCTTAAAAGCATCATGTTCACTTCACCCCAGGGCCTTTGCCTATGCTGTCCCCTCAACCTGGACTTCCCAGACTACCTCCCACCCCACCAGAGCTTGGGTCCAGATTCCTTGCTACATGTTCTTTAAAGCAGTATCTTCTTCTCCTTCCTCACTCTTATGTAACATACTTATTTGGGGGTTGTTTAAATTCATTTTCCCCACGAGACTGTGAAGTTCATGATGAGGGTGACGTATCTGTATTTCCCTATCATTGTATCCCTGAAGCCTAATATACTGCCTGGCACACAGCAGTACCGTTAACATGCTTGCTGGACGAGTAAATGAGCTCCCAGAATTCTCCCAACACGCCTGTGAAGATCTCACCCGAGTCTAGTGCTCTTTCCCAGCACCTGTTCTCACAACATTATAAGATGCAGAACATCGACCTGAAAAGACACCAAGGGCTCTGAACCCTGAACATCTGCCACTTCCCATCTCCCACTTTCCAGCTGTGTGATGTTGGACCAGTTCCTAAATATCTCTGTGCTTTTGTTTCCTTTTCTGGAAATTGTCAGAAATCATAGTACCTCTCCCACGGGGTGGTTTTCAAGATCCAATAAATTCGTCTCTATAAACATGATTTAAAAATAATCTGCCACAGCGTCAGTGCTCCATTACTCTTAGTCATTATTAATTAATTTTATTAACAGAAAAAGGATAGATTCTGGGATCAGGTGGGCCTAGTATTTTTCTCCTACTTGCAAGTTATTTTCCCAGCGTGACCCTGGGCAAATCATGTCACACTCAGAGCCTTGGGTTAAATTGCATCTGTTGAATTGGGATCTGAAGAATCTCAGAAAGGGTGGTTGAGAGGGCTGGATGGGACTTGAGAGAAGCATTTAGCAACGCGCTGGTACCTCGTGGTCCCCCTTCTGTGGCTGAACGGTCCACGTTGCCTTTTGGATAACAAGTCCTATGCGGGTAGCTTCATGGGGGCCTTATATCTGACCACATTTCTATCCCCTCTATACCTGGCACATAGTAGGTGCTCCATTAATAGCTCTTTACGGGACGAAGGAGCCCATAAACGGGCCCACGCTCTGCCCCTCTCTGTGTCCAACTCAAGACGGGAGCAATGTCTACCATCTAATTTGAATCACGGTTTGTGGACAGACTAGATTTTTAGAGATGGCTGTTCATTTTTTTGTTTCCAGTCCCACTTGGATTTCTGGATTAAACTGAGAAAGATACTGTGATGGTTAATTTTATGTGTCAGCTTGACTAGGCTAGGGATGCTTGGAGAGCTGGTAACACATTCTTTCTGGGAGTATCTGGGAATGTTCCAGAAGAGATTAGCATTTGAATTGGTAAAGATCTGTCTTCACCAGCAGAGGTGGGCATCATCCATCCCCTGACGGCCTGAAGAGAACCTTCTGGGTCTTTGCAGATTACGGCAGATGTGTGCTCAGGGCCTGAGCTGGGGACGTCCTTTGCCCCTGGCTCTCCGGTCTTCAGACTCAGACCAAGGCCCAGACCATTGGCCCACTTGGTTCTCGGCCTTGTGGCTTGGACTAGAGCTACACCACTGACGCCCTGGGTCTCCAGCCCGCAGATGGCAGATGGTGGGACTCTCAGCCTCATAATCACGTGAGTCAACCCCTCCTAAGACATCTCCCTCTCTGTCCTAATGGTTCTGTTTTTCTGTGGGGTCTTGACTAATACTGAGGCTTATTAACCGATCCCAAATCTCAAGTCTTAAGTATTTTTATTGTAAAATGGAGCTATTAATAACATCTGCCACATAAGATCATTCTGAAGAGTAAATGAGGCAGTATGTACTTAGCAGGTAGAAAATGTTCGCCATCGTTCCCTTCCCCAAGCCTCGGTTTCCATATCTGAAAATGCTCATCCAGTCCTTATTCATTCATTTGCTCAACACAGGATCATCGTGGCCAAGACTTGGGGCAGTTACAGAGGTGAGCAAGCCCCTGTTCCTGCTATGAGGGTCTCAGTGTCTACTGTGAGATGACACATCAGTAGGAAAAAAACACCAGTGGGAGAGAGCCATGGTATGTCCATAGGGTATGTCTATGGGGTTATGTCCATGGGTCTGTCCATGGAGTATGTCCGTGGGGTATGTCTATGGGGTATGTCCATGGGGTCTGACATGGGGTGTATCTGTAGGGTATGTCCATGGGTCTGTCCATGCGGTTTGTCTACAGGTGTAGGGTCGGGGGTCCTCTGAGGCTTCAGAGAGCTTGCCAGAGAGGTTACAAAGGTCATGGTATCACAGACTGGTGTCATCACCAACATTCCATTGGTCTGAAATGCAGCTCTGGTTTTTGTAACCAAGTCTGAAAGGCACATCAGTCCTGCCGAGGCCCTTCTTTCTACCCTGGCTCATGGAACATGCCAGAGGCTGGCCAGGCCGTCAGTACCCCAGTGAGCACCCAGTTTAGACATTTCCTTCTGAGATGCAGCCTTGCTTTTCCGCCTCTCCCTCTGGGTGCTGCCTTCACAGGGGACCTAGCTGACTCCCCTACACTTCTGTGCAGCAATGCAGAGGATGTCTCCAGGAGTGCGCGGCTCCCTACCAGTTTCCCCAAAGTCTAGCCTGTCATTTCCTGGGGTGGGACCCAGCAAGGAGAAGCGTGGGCTTTGGAGACGTGGAAGAGGCCAGGTTAGGCCTCTGGGCTCCTGAATTCAAGTGGGTCACATGCTAATCACTGATGTTCACAGCTGGTCCCAGGGAACTGACTCCTACCAATCAAACTCACAAGACACTGAAACATTTGAATAAACATTTTATACTGAACCTGGGTGTATATGTGTGGTTGGGAGTGATGATTCATCTCCAGTGTCCAAAATATTTGCACCTGTTCACCACAGCACTCTCTTGTCTTTTATTTTCAGTTGGAAGAAATTTACATGCCAGGAGTATTTAAATATCAGGAGCAGACCTGCTGTCAGTGGCCCGGCCAGAGGTGGAAGGACGTCTGAGTCCCGGTGGCCCATCCGTAGTAGACCTCAGGGAAGAAACCAGACTTCGGCGGTGAGAGCCTGCCTGGGCCACTTTTTCTGTCAGGAAAGGCCTCCCTGCAGTATTTTCTGTCTCGTCAATGCTGCATTTCATTTTAAATTGCATCTGAAAGCAGATATTTTCCCTCTTGCCTATTACACCTCTTAATTTGTCTCTCCCTCTGCTGTTATTTGTCTCTATAAAGTGTTATGCATGAAAGACCCACATAGCACAGTGCTCCTTTGCCCTGGGTGAGGCTTAACAGGAAGGGAAGACACAGGCTAAGTCCAGGGAGGAATGTGAGGGACTCCCGGTGGAGATGCATGTGTCTGAGAACACACGCCTGACAGTGTGCACATGGGCATGATTTTGGAGGTGTGTTGCCTGAGTGCTGGTACGTGTGCACATGTCAACCTTCGGACTACTATGTATTTATGTCTGTGCATACTTTGTCCTAATCACTTGGGTGTCTAAATTTTCGTGCTCACATGTCTGTCTCTGTGCATCTGTTTCTATGCATGCAAACACACGTGTGCACATAAACACGTAGACATCTGGGTATATGTATGCTGCGTGTTCTGTGTGGTCTTTGGTGCGCATTCCCGCGGCTTGCTCTCTTTCCTTGTTTCCCAAGCCTGCGGTTAGCATCCTTCCCTGCCCCACCCAAAGGCCCTGGCCTCAGGTGGTGGGAAAAGAAGGCAGGGCGGTGGTCTGCGGGGGACAGTGGAAACACTGCCTCAGCCGGACCCAACCGCGGCCACGTCTCTCTGGTTTGGCACCAGGCACCCTCTGAGGCCCAGCCTGCCACAGCAGCACCAGCATGGCTCAGCGGAAGCTCTGAGAACCTCTGGGCAGTCCCTAGCTCCCTGACCATTCCGGACTGGCACTGAGGGGGTGAGAGAGGTCACCTAACGACCGGCATAGCCCTCCAGACTAGCCTCGGCTCCTGCCCCTTCCGGTGGACCACAACCCAGAGCAGAACGGGCGCGGCGGGGGAGGGGGTGTCTCGGTCGCTCGCAGTCCAGCAAACGCAGGGCAGTATCCAATGGGCGACTGTGGCCCAACGGGGATCCCTCCAAGGCAGCCAATGACCTCGCTGCGCTCTGCACCCCCGCCCTCGCCAACCCCGCGCAGCTGGACCATTGGTGCTGATGGGCTGGGGGAGTGTGCGCGGCGCTGGCCCTTTGAGGGAGGGGGCGTGGCTTGGAGTCCGGTCCCCTCTCCCCACCCTCGCTCAGCCCCTGCACCCCCTACGCCCAGACGCGAGGCCATTGGCCTGGCTGCGGTGCCACTGCTGGTGGCGATGGTGGCGGCGGTGGTGGCGGTGGAGGGGGCCGGACCGCGGGACCCGCGCGGGAGGGCGTGGCCTGAGGGCGTGTCCCGGCGGGAGGCGGGGCCGCGGGCGCTGTCGCAGTGAAAGCCCGAGCGAGCCGCGGCGGCGGCGGAGGCGTCCGGGCGGGTGTGCGCGCGTGTGGGGCGCAGGCTCAGCAGCGGCAGCGGCGGCGATTCAGCCTGCGGCGGCGGCGGCCCGTCTGGAGCGGCCGCTGCGAGGACGCAGCTGCAGCGGGGGAGGCGCAGCCCGGGCTGCGCGCTCCGCGGAGGCGGCCGGGGCCGGGAACAGGTGATCCCAGCGGCAACCCCGAGCCCAACCGAGTTGGCGGGGCGAGAGCCCGCGCTCCTGGGCGCAGCTGCAGCCGGCCAGCCGCGGCTCTTCGCGGACGGCGCCCGGCGCTGGACCCAGACGCGGGCATCTCTGTGCTCCCGGGGGCTTGCCTCCTGCCGCCTCAGGCTCGGAAGTGCCCGCTGCCGCTCCTCGGCCTCTCCCCGCACCCCGGCGCCCGCCTCGCGGCGAAGCAAAGTTGGGGACGTGTCCCGATAGCCGAGCCAGGGTGCTGTCGCGATCCAGCCCGGGGTGCGCGCGCTCGGAGAGGCGCTCTCACGCCAGCCCGGCCACCGCCTCGCCTCCCGAGCCGGCCCCCTCCAGAAACTGCTTCTGAGGCTGAAACTTTGGGCGCAGGCGAGCGCGGGAGGGAGGCCGAGGGACGGAGGGCGGCTCGGCGCGGACCACCAGGACGCCGCCTGGCCCCGGCCTGCGGTCGCCCCTCCGCACCAACAACCTGGGCGCCACGGACGGCATGTGACCGCCCCGGCGGCCGCCGCAGCGCGGGAAGGCGCGGGCCCCGAAGACCCAGCTGCTGCGGGGAGGGGCCGCGCGGCCACCAGAGGGGAGTCTGCGGCGCGCCGCCGGCCGCTGCGGGCCCGGGCCCCGAGCCGTGCCGCCCCTCTCGCCCGGGCCCCGCCGAGGCGGCGACATCCCCGCCCCGGGGCGGGAGGACTCGTTCCAAACTCCCTGAACTTCGGGGACAGTTCCGGCCGTCGTGAAACTCCGGGTTGGCTTCCCTGCCCGGGAACCCCCACCCCTGCACGCCTCCCGGCACCGAAGCCCTTCCCACACGTGCCTGCCCGCTGAGGGCCTTGGGGCCCCAGGCGGAGCTGACGGTCCCCAGACCCGTGCCGGGTCACGATGCTCATGAGAAAAGTGCCGGGCTTCGTCCCGGCCTCCCCGTGGGGGCTGCGGCTGCCGCAGAAATTCCTCTTCCTCCTCTTCCTCTCTGGCCTGGTCACCCTGTGCTTCGGGGCCCTCTTCCTGCTGCCCCACTCCTCTCGCCTCAAGCGCCTCTTTCTGGCCCCCAGGGCCCAGAAGCCCGGCTTGGAGTTGGTGGCTGAAGTAGGCGGACGCTCTCCGCCCGGCAAACCGGAGCCGCCTCCCAACCCGGCCCTGGCTGAGCCGGCCCTGGGCGCCCGCAACCACCGGGTCAGTCCCCGCCGCAAGGAGTGGATGCGGCGCGCCCAGCACCTCAAGGAGTGGATACCGCGCGCTCGCCCCACGGAGGAGCACATCCCCACCACGGCCTCCAGCTCCTTGCTCAGATTTGATTTCGAAGCGTTCCAGAGACGCCTCCGCCACCCGGTCCTTGGAACCAGGGCTGAGAGTACAGAGCCACAGAGCCCAGTGCGAGCCCAGCGGGAGAAAATCAAGGAGGTAAGCACCTTGCCCCCAACGCGTCCCCCAAAGACAAGACCTGGTGATTCCGGCATTTCCTTCCTGGCCCCTGATCCACCCTAGATCTTTGAGATACATTCGGCACCCCTCTCTTCCCAAACTTCCCACCTTCTCTCAGCCCTGCACACTTTCTTTTCAGGGATTCAGTTACTCCTCTCCACCCCTGAAGGAAAGCTGCTGAACCCCTGGAGCACCTGCTGCCAACCCCCGGATTGGTGCTTCTTATTTAGTCCCCAGCCCAAGTGGGCTCCATTGGAGTTGCTAATGAGAGTGGAGCTCAGGTTCCTTAGGGCACGTTCTGTTTGCATTTATAGACCTGGGAACCACCAGCAGCGTTGTTTCTTGTTATGTCTTAAAAAGTCTTGATTCACCAAACCCCTGTAGGACCTGCTGCCTGGAAACCCAGGATTTGAGGGGTATATGGTGTTCTGCAGATATCTTGTAATCTAGTCCGCACCCTGCAAACCAGAGGTGTTGTGCGTTCCTGCTTTCCTGTTGAGCTTTGGAACAATCATGCATAATTGCTTGTGACAAGAGAAGGAATGGTCAATAAGGCAGTGGTAATGTTACAGAAGCTCTGAGGTTATTGGCTTAATGAAGCAGGTCTTGGACTGATGGTAGGGAATGTACCAGGGAGGGATTTAGAAAGATCACTTTGAGTCTGAGTCTTAGTTTAAGAAATCAAAAACAAACATTAGCCTTGCAGACAGTTGCTAAGTCGCCACTTGCGCCTAAATATTCAGTTCTGGGGCTGTGAGAGCAGCCTGCTGGAGGCTTGTGCCCAGCAATGCAGAGGGGGCTGCAGTGACACTCCCAGGCCACGAGGGGGCCGTGGGCAAGCAGTGGGCCAGGGTCTCCTCCCTAGAAATGAGGATGCTTTCCCTCTGCATGGACCCAGAAGGAAAGAGCTGCTTCAGCCTGGACTTCTTGGTTGGCTGCGGGAGAGTCAGCAGTTCTGCCCTGATTTCGAGGGAGAGCAGGCAGCAAGGGTCAGGACCTGCCCTGCCAAGACCTACTCAGAGCTGGCAGAGAGCTTGCCTGTCCCTCCCCATCATCCAGTCTGTCCTCCCTCCCAGTGCCCACCTCTCCCCATTTACCTTTGCTGTTACTCTGCGGTGCTGCGCTGAACCCAGTTCGAGACTGTCTTAACTAGCAATCACAGGACTTTTTGTGAAGTCAAGATGGGAAGCCACAACGCTTGAGCCCTAGGGGTATGTGCGCGTGCATATGCATGCCTCCTGGTTTCCAAATTCTTGCTAAAACCTCAAAGGTTCATTGAAGGCTAGAACTTGAAGTACTACAGTTAACACTGTTAAGGAGCAGTGCTGTCCACCATTCACCTTGACCCACGCCGCCCTTTCCCACATCTGCCTCTGAGCTCATCGCGCTTTCTGCCCTCCTGGACCTCCTCCCAGGGCAGTAACTGCCAGTGAAATTACATACCAATTGCATGTGTGCAGTTTTTCATGCAATGTCCAGAGCTACCATCCAGTTTTCAATAGGATTCCCCATAGGATTAAGAATGAAGTACTACTATCCTGGTCAAAAGAGATGCATGTGACCCATTTCTCAGAGCCTGGGGTGGGAGCCGTGGTGGGAGGTGTAGGTTGGCTAGTGGGGAACTTGGTTCTGTCCCTCCATATCAAGGCAGCCTCCTTGGCCAGCTGAGGTCGGGGGTGATGACTGGGGGCAGTGACTGGGAGTGGTAGGAGGGGTGGGGATTCTGTTTTGCAGGTGGGTGTAAAATAATATGATGGGAGGTAATCTGTGTTGGTTGCCAATTTTCCACGGCATCTCTTCACACCCCGGAAGTTGCTGGAGGGACATTCGTGTTTACCTGTAGCAGGTGCTCAGCAGCCCCCTCTTACTATCTTGAAGACCCTGAGCTTCCTCAGGGTGGGAGGGGCTGGTATAGATTCCTATTATGTTTGAAAGCCTGTGGTCTCTTCAGGCTTCTTGAGTCTAACACCCACCCCCACAACCTGAAATATCTGGGGTAGAGATTTTTGGCTTGGAGGTTAACCCAGAGTTTCCATCCCCGCTGTCCCACCCGGTGAGCAATGCAGGTGAGCAATGCAGATGACGGCTGCTATCTTTATTTCCCTCTCGTTTAAATTTGTCTCTGTGTCATGCCTAGGGGTAGATCATTGCAGAACAGTGCCTGTTTTCACAAAAGGGACGGTGGCATTTGTCTTTGGTTTGTTTATTTCCAGACATGGATTGATTAGACCCATGGAGAGGAGAGGGAGCGAGCATCAGATAAAAAGGGCCTGTTCTTAGAAGATGAGGTTTTAAAAGTGAAAGTAAATGTCAAGACAGATTCAGAGAGGGTGATGAATGAGAGGAATGGGAACTGGACACCCAGCTCTAGATCAACAAACTCTATTTATGAACATTCTGGTCTGAGAGATGGACACGGGGACAAGGTCTGGTGCTGATAAGACGGGCTGAGCCACAGGCTCTGGGTGTACATGCATCAGGAAGCACTTTGTTACTGGAATCAACTATCCACCCGCCCCCAACAAAAAATACATATATTTTGAACCTTGGAGAAAAACAAAGTGGTAGAGAAGGGAGACCAAAGCTGTTGTCTCAGCTGAACTGTCCACTGTCTGATTTAACTGTCACCTCCTTTCCTTCCCGGACCTTCCTGTGAAAGCAGATGGGTTGGTCGTGGACACTGGGCTTCTGGCTTGGCCCCTAGGTGGCCTGCCAGCCTGGTCAGGCACTGCTTAGCAGTTGAACTTTCTCTGGTCTCAGCCTATCTTAGTTCTGTGAAGCCGAGGACAGGAGTGGGCTGACGTGTTGATGGCAGTGACGTTCACTCTGTGTCCCAGCAGCTGCCCACAGCAGATTCTCAGATGTGTGTTAAGTTAATGTTCCTAGCACCCAAGCTGAACTTTGGGAAATGGGATTGAACAGATTGTCAGCTTGGGATGGGGAAGAGTAAAGGTGCTGGCCAGCGTGTGAAAGGGCAGAATGCTGATTAGCCGCCTTCCCTTTCAGATCTGAGGATCGTCCAGGGAATGGGGGTCTTCCTCCACAGGTGGATTCCTTGTGAATTCAAGTTCAGGTTTTTCTCACACATGACCAGAGTTGGCAGTGCGTAGTTTGTTCAGGTTATATCCAGTGAAAGAATTTATAGTGTCCTGGCTCCAACTGATGGTGGTTGGTTGCTGATCTGGGGAACCTCAGTGGCCCCTTCTGGGGAAGAGGGCTTTATGTTAAAGGGCCCGGGCAGTCTCTGCAGTGGGCACAGGGAACTGGAGTCGGGGCTGCCCCTACCCTGCATGTGCTTTTGGACAAACTGTAGAAGAAGCTGCTTCCTCTGGTTAGATGCAGCCTCACTCTGGAGTGCTGGGCTGGGCCAGAAGCATTTGAGTTGGATTTGACCATCTTCCCTGTCCACTGGAGTGGCCCTGGGCTCTCAGGCACCATTGCATACAGCGGGCCTGCTAAGAGTCCAACCAGAGTTTAAGTCTGTCAACTCTGACCTTCAGGAGAGGGATTCCCGGGGATCACTGGGTCTCTGTCTTCATGGTAAAACCAGTGTCACATGTGGAGGACTCTCCTGCCTTCTCCAGTCCCACCTGTTCACTGTTCTGTTTAGCCCCTAGAGTACGATCTGACATTCAGCTGGAGCCCAGACACTGGAGTGAATGGCTAAAGATCTATAAACCATCAGATAAGGCTGCTGAGGTGGAGGCGGGGTCTTCTCTGGGAGGGTACCTGGAATGGTAAGGAGGCTCAGAGTAGGAGGAACCACAGCCGGGTTTGGGGGCTTGAGCAGCTCAGTGCCCCGAGAGGTCCTTTAGAAGTTGCAGTCGTTTTCAGAGTGCAAGGCTAAGCTGAGGGGAGCCCAGGGGTCGCGCCCATGAGCAGAATCCCCACTGCCTGGAGGGCTCCACCTGGAGGATGCTGGAGGTGCCCCAGGCTGCCTGTGGCTTGGCAGGGAGTGCCCCGGCCCTTGCCTGCTGCCTTGGTTCTCCAGGACCCGACCGGTCCTGAGACGTGATGGTGTCAGAGTAAGTCATCTTGGCAAATGACCTTTGCTCCCATCAATGGGCTGGTTCATTAGTCATGTGTGGTTTCTCGGAATATCTGATTTATCGTCACTGGTGCCAGGGACAGGTAGGAAAATTAAAAGGCGCTGTGTTCTTTGTAGCATGTGAATCTGAGCCTGTGAGACGTTCAGGATAATTAATATCAGGAATAGCTCAGATTTAAATAGTCTCCCCTGGAAGAGCGCTGGGATGCAGATCCGCTGGAGATCCTTTTCCCCTCCCCATCCTTCAGTTTCGCTGCTGTGCCTTTAGTAGAGACGGATAGATGGAGGCTGCTCTCACAGCTGGACAGGGCCCTTGGGAGACCCATCCTCAGCCCAGCCACACCGGCCTTCTTCTTCCCAGAGTGTGGCAGGACGGTCCCTACCAGCTGAATCCCTCTCCACTGGCAGGCGGGTTGGTTCTCTGCTTTCATTTCTTAATTCCATCATCATCCGGGGGGAATTAGGCATTCCAGGGGCAATTGCTTCTCAGGCCTCATCTCCTCCACTTGTCTTCAGTGTGAGGGCAGGACACGAATCACACCGTGACTTTTAAAAGTCAGCTCCTTGCTTCACAGTACAGTTAGCAGGGGGCTGAGAGCTCTGTGGTTTTCAGACTGATTGATTTACACCCGAATTCAAGAAATTCCTTTTTTTCTAGTTCTCCCGGAAGACTGATTCATTATTCCACCCCAAAATAAATATTGTGATATATATTAGGCATACTTGGCTCCAAGGGACTTAACATCTTTTCTCCTATTGAAAAAAATAAATCAGGCTTGCAGATTGTAAAGACAGGTACAGAGAAGCTGGTTGGTAAGCCAGGTGGGCGGCCAGCCTCGTGGGCATGATTGGCTTGTGAGGGCAGCAGAGTCGCATGTGTGGTGGGGAGGCGCTGGGGGCTTGGGGTGACTCTCTCCCTGCCTTGCTCCCGTGGCCAAATTGTCAAAGCCTTAGAGGGGAGGCGATGCATGTGGAATTCAGGAGAGGAATGGCTTGGAGTGAATTCGGGGCATTTATTACATTACCTGAAAACAGGGCCACACACGGAGTGGGGATGAGGGTCATGAACCGAAGATTATTACTATTCCAGTTCTGTGCACCTGCAGCCCAGAAAACCAGGCTCTCAAGCAATGAGCCGTGTCTCCTGATTTCTCACTACCCTTGGGCCAAGGCCTTTATGCACCAGTGTTTGCATCATTTGGAGGAAACAGACGATAGATTTTCCTAGCCCGGTATTTCCGTGGTAGATGATGGAAAGGAACCAAACTGGAGACTCCTTGAAGAATTCTGAGGACTCAGGGACCTTAATCCACCTCCCCCCACCCGCTCAGGGGGATGGTCAGAATCCAGACAGCACAGCTGCGGCTCTCCACGCAGGGTTGATGCCCTGAGATAAGTCAGGCCTCCTTCTTGGTGTCTCAACCTGCCAAGAGAAAAAAGCTGCCCCCAGGCCTCGTGTGGGGCCCAGTTGCAGTGCTTTCTCCCCCCAGAAGGCTGTTTTCTCAGATTTGGGCCCAGAGCCCCCCGCAGACTTGGCGGGCCGCTGCTGGTCAGGACAGCTCTTACTCACACGGAGGTCTAAGTCCTGTTAACTTGGAGTCTTCCTTAATGAAAGGCTGAGGCCACTGCCGTGGTCCATCTGCCATGTCTGGTTCTGCTGGGGGTCACTTTCACAGAAGCAGCTCATGGACAGGTGAGCAATAATTGTGCTTTTATGTGGCGTCTTCTGAGAGTCAGCTGCTCTCCCGGTGAACCTTCTCGAGTTTTCAGTAAATAGCAACCATTTTCAGTGGCCATCTCTGTCCTCTTCTGAAGCATCGTGCCTAACACAGTCCTGTCTGGCTGACCCCGCTGTGTACTCGCTGTGCATTCCACTGTGTGATCTGGTCCTGTGCAATGGCCCTGTCCTACAGGGCTCAAGGAAGCAGGTCCCAGGAGCATGCCTGCCAATGCCTGTTGTGTGTGTGTGTGTTTTCTCCCTGTGTTTCACAGCCCGTGATGTTGGTACTATCAAGTAATACAGTGAAATGCACTCATCTTAGAGATACAGTTTGCTGATTTTTTTTTTTTTTTTTTTTTTTTGGTACTAGGGATTAAACTCGGAAGCACTTGACCACTGAGCCACATCCCAACCCTATTCTGAATTTTATTTAGAGACAGGGTCTCACTGAGTTGCTTAGTGCCTTGCTGTTGTTTAGGCTGGCTTTGAACTCAAGATCCTCCTGTCTCAGCCTCCCTAGCTGCTGGGATTACAGGTATGCGCCACTGTGCCAGGCAGTATGCTGAATTTTAACAACTGTAGAAGACCAGGTAAAGCATACCACCATCAAGATATGGAGCTCTCCCACCCCCTTATAAAGTTCCTGGGCTCTGCATCCACCCCCAGTTGCTGTCTTGATTTCTCTTGGCAGGGACTAGCTTGGCCTATGGTGGATTCTACCCTGCAGCATGGCTCTGTGGCCCAAGGCTTCTTTCACTGAGGATGCTGTTTTAAATCAGCATACCACGCCCTCCTTCCCCTTAGCGCCTCATTCCTGTTGTTGAGATGTGTTCCCTGTCGATTCTCCAGCAGTTTGTTTATCTGTTTATCTCTGGTGAGATTTGGGAGCTATTTCTAATGTTGGCTGTTTTCAACACAACTGCTCTGAACATTTCATGTACCAATCCTGTGTGGGTGGATGGGAACTGTCCAGGTTCATAAATTAGATACATGTGTCACTTTATAAGAAACTGAAACACTTTGCACAAGTAGTTAGATTGCTCTATCCTCCCGTGTGTGTGAGTTCCCCATCTCTGTCCATATTTACCCTTATCAGTGGTTAGGCTCAGCTATGCCGCCGCATGGGATATAGGAACATTTTGTTCTGGTTTTGTTTCCTGTTAACTATTGATACTAAATGCCATTTCGTGTGTTTGCCATTTCTGTATCATCTCTGGTGTCTGTTCAAACCTTTTGCCTCCTTTTTAATTAAAAAATTAGGCTGTTGTCAGCATATTGTAGGAGTTATTTATGTATTTGGATGTCAATCCTTTGTTAGGTATATATTATGTACGTATTTACTCCCAGATTATGGTTTTGTTTTTTTACCCTATCTTAATGGTTTAATTCAAAAAACAGAAGTTTTAAAATTTTAAGAAATCCAATGTATTATTAAACAAACAAACAATAAAACCAGCTGGACATGGTGGTGGCACATTCTTGTAATCCCATGACTTGGGAGACTTAAGGCAGGAGGATTGCAAATTTGAGGCCAGCCTCAGCACCTTAGTGAGAACTTGTCTCAAAATAAAATAAAAAGGGCTGGGGATGTAGCTCAGTGGTAAAGCACCTTTGGGTTCAATCCCCAGCTTGTATGTGTATGTACACACACACCCAAAACTGAAAGAAATCCAGTGTATCAATGGTTAGTGCTTTCTTTACATGCTTAAAAACAAAAAACAAAACTATGGCTACCCCAAGGTCATAAAGATAATCTCCTTTATTTCTTTGTTATCATTTTTATTTTTATGTTTTGTGGTACTAGGGATTGAACCCAGGGATGCTTTTACCACTGCTCCATCCCCAGCCCTTTTAGAAACATCTTTAGTTTTGATGCAGGGTCTTACTAAGTTGCTTGGGGCCTTGCTAAGTTGCTGAGGCTGGCTTCAAACTTGCCATCCTCCTGCCTCAGCCTCCCAAGGAGCTGGGATTACAGGTGTGAGCCACTACTCTGAGGATAATCTCCTTTTAGTCCCAGAAGCTCAGTGATTTTAGTTTTTACATGTAGTTCTCTCATCCACTTCAAATTAATTTTTGTGTGGTATGAGGCAGGGGTTGAGGTTGATTATTTTCCATTTAGATGTTGTGTAGCAGATTTGTTGATGAAACTTTCCTTTCTCAGTTGAAGCGCGTTGATGCCTTTTTTGTCAGTGAGTGACCCCGCGCATGCCTGTTTCTGGACTCTGCCAGCCTTTTGATTCATCCTTATGCCCTTACGCCCTACCTTGGTGTTGTACCTCTATAGCAAGCCGTGAACTCTGTGTGTTTCCACCGTCTTTGAAATCCTTTTTCAAAATCTCTTTGGCTATTACAGGCTCTTTGCATTTCTCTATACCTTTGAGAACAAGTTTGTCAGGTTCTCTGAAAAATCCTGCTGGAATTTTGATGGGATCAAATGGAAGATCAAATGGGAGAGGATTGCTGTATTAACGATATTGGGCCGAGGGCGTGGGAGAGCACCTGCCTAGCCCAGGCAAGGCCCCCGTCCATCCCCCGCCCTGCGGCAGCTACAACAGAACAGTCAGTGTTGGGTCTTTCGGATCCTGGATGTGGACTCTCTCCCCATTTGTTCAGATTTTCTTTGCTTTCTCTCAACAGTGTTTTCACTATAGAAGACTTAGACATCTTTCATCAACTAATCTTTTTAACAAGTTTTATGCTGTTACAAATGGTATTCCTTAAATTTTTATTTTCCAATTGTTTGTTGATAGTTCTTCATGGGAAAAAAATGTAGAATATAAATTGACTTTGTATCATGTAACTTTGTTGGATTCATTTGATTTCTTTTGGTAGATTTCTTAAGATCTGTTACATATACAGTTGGTTTTACTTCTTTCTTTCCAGTTCATAGGGCTTTTATTTCTTGTTCCTGTTTCATCATATTGAGTAGGACTTCCAGTTCAGTGTTGCTGAGAACTGGCATCTTTGACTTATTCTTGTTCTTAAAGGAAAAGGCTTTTTTTTTTTTTTTGGTGCTGGGGATTAAACCCAGGAGCACTTTACCAGCACCTGCTCCAATCTACAATAGTATTTGTTCCATTTACATTCAATGTGATGTGTGTATCAGAATTCGGATCTACCACGTGGAAGGGATTGTGTAATTAGTCCCATATATCCTTGGTTTCTTTTATTCTCTTTCAGGCTTTCTTTTGGATTAATCAGGTATTTAAAATTCCGTAATCTGGGGGCTGGGGTGGTGGCTCAGTGGTTGAGTGCTCACCTAGCATGCACAAGGCACTGGGTTCCATCCTCAGCACCACAGAAATGTTAAATGAAGATATTGTGTCCACCTAAAACTAAGAAATAAATATTTTTAAAAAATAAAATTCTGTAATCTGTAAACATATACACACGCATATTTTAAGTGATCACTTCATTTGAATGGTACATGTACCGCAGTCTACTTGAGGTTATGCATCATTTTGTGTATAATGCAAAGCTGTCACAATGTACTTTCACTTCCCCATCTTCATTCTGTTATTGTCATATATTTAGTTTCTATATATGTCATAATCTCCACAATACATTAGTATTATTTTTGCATCATTTTAAACAGTTTGAAAAAAGTTTGGCCCATATTTCTTCAAAAATCTTTTTCCCCATTCAATTGATCTCCTTTTCATTTCGACCTCTAGAAACGTAGAAGTTAGATTGCTTGATCTTGTCTTAGAGGGGACTGACTCAACGACTCTCTTTTTTTTAAATTAAGCCTTTCTCTCTGTGCTTCACTGTGGATCATTTACATAAACCTGTCTTCCAGCTCACTGAATTTTTCGTCTATAGTGTAAAATCTGTTGTTAAGCCCACCCAGTGAATTTTTTTGTTTTGGGTAATTTTTACTTCTAGAATTTCCCTTTGGGCCTCTTGAAAGGTTTTTGTTTTTCTTGAGATGTACCATGTGTTCATTATTGTTACTATAGTTTTCTTGAAATCTCACAACATATTTATAATAGCTTTTTAAAAAGTGCATTATTTTCAACGTCTTTGCCATCACCTGGTCAGTCTCTGTTGACTGATTTGCTTCCTGGTTGGGTCACATTGTTCTACCTCCTAATGTGTCTAGCCATTTTCTTATTCTGTTGCAAACATTGCAGACTCTACTCTTGAGATTCTTGATTCATGTGCTTTGAAAGAACTTTTCTCCCTTTCCTATTCTTTCCATTTTGTTTTTGGATGGGAGACCATTGACTCTAGCCTAGCGCATTACCATTTGTGTAAAATGCAAATAAGCAACATGGTATAGATCTCTAGACTCCTGAATCACATGCGTGATGTACAGATCCTGGCATAGTGTAGATATTTAAAGACTCTTACTTATTTTTTAATTAGCATTGGATGAGTGAAATATAATTTTGTGTTGGAACTATGACCTGAATAGAGATAACAGTTCTCAAAAGGGCTCCTCATTTCTGGTTGAGCATCTCAAATTATTTGTGTATTTTTTCTCATCTGCCTTTTTTTAAAAATTTTTTTTAGTTGTAGACAGACAGAATGTCTTTATTTGTTTATTTATTTATTTTTAATGTGGTGCTGAGGATGGAACCCAGCGCCTCACACATGCTAGGCAAGAGCTCTGCCGCTGAGCCCCAGCCCCAGCCCTCTCATTTACTTTTAGATATGAGGAAAAAAATAATAGGATTCCCTGATGTCTAGCCCCTTCCACCACTGTGCCTTTCTTCTCAGGATTTTATAAAATGTCAAATATTTTCTCTGGGCTCCTTAGCTTCAGTCTAATGACTACCTTTTAAATCTTGGCTTGTAAATCCCTACATTAAAAAAATAAGAAAGACTTGGTCACATAAGCCAAATTGCTAAATTACATATCAGAGGGCGACTGAGTGCACAGGGCTGCAGAAATTTCCAAGTTGCTCTGCGAGATCTGATCCTGTCTCCGCTCAGGGAAGGCTCTTGCATTTCAGCGCAAAAACTCCCTTTCATCATATTTCTGTCATTTGGGACGAGCAAAGGTATTGAACAAAAGTTACATCTCTTATTTGCAGTCCCTCCCCCCAACCCTGTTCCTGAACCGAGCTGCCCAGAGGTTAACTTTGCCAAGTCAAACGCTCATTTCCTGGAAGGTATTTCAGCACCGTGTTGTTTTTCCGCCCTTGTGGTCTTGACCAACATCAGCAGCGCTTCCTCCGCTTCCTCCCCCCCACCCCCGCCTTTCTCCACCTGAGTGTCCCTTACTATGCAGAACCCGTGGCCGTCAAGGTTCTTAATTATGAGAATCAATGGGGGAAGAAGGGCATACCTTTCTTCCTTTCAGAACTGGATCTTTTAGAGAACAGCCTCTAAAATATAGTCAATTTTGCTACCTCACAATAGAAGGAAAACCTTCACAGAGAAAGGGTCACGCTTTGGCAGAAAAATAGCAGTTCAGCCCGGAGACTCCTAGAGGTTCACATCTGGGCTTTCTGGGGGTGTAATTAGGAGAAGGGAAGCAAGGTGCTCTCAGAGGTGGGTGGTGTTGCGCGGCAGCCTCCCTGTAATCGTGCCAGGAGGTCTGGGTCTGATGGTTGATCCTTGGGTAGCCGAGAAAGGTTCCACTGTGGCGTCAATCCAGATGGAGAAAAGGGAGGGAAACATCATACGTTTCCCGTGATCAAGCCCCGGCTTGGGTTTCAGCACAGAATAATTCCCTGAGCTCTCAGTGCGTGCTCTTCAACTTGGCTCCCGTGGGAACAGGATCCCGGTCTCTCAGCCCTGGAATTCGAAGTCCACGGGTATGCTAGTGGGGGTGTTAACTCCGTACCACCCCCTGGGTTTTACGTGGAAGAATTCCCAGGGAGTCTGCCTTGAAGGAAAGTGTGGCCAGGCTGGGATGGTGCCCACTCTGAGCAGGACAGATCGGGTTGAAAATTCTGTGTGTGTGGCGTTCATTACAGAGCCCTAGCATCCCATTAGGAGAGCCCTAGCATCCCATTAGGAATCCAGCGGATCTGCCCAGCAGCCTCGTGGCAGGTAGGTCATGGACCACAATCCTGGTATTAGCTGACCGAGCGGAGACCTGGAGCAGGGAGTGACCAGCTCCCGGCCTGAGGAGTCTGTATTGTGAGGTGCAGATTTGGACCTCGTCTCCTGCTCTGAGGGTGGCGCCCTTCCTGACGTCAGCCGAAGACTGATGGATGGAAATTTAGAGGAGGAGTTTTCCCTTTGAAATGGAATAACAAATTGTCCTGGTCTGGGTCAGTATTCAATGAAATAGTTCATTTCTTGCGAACAGGGATTCTAACCTTTTTTGCCATCTAGAATCACCCAGAGGACTTTACAAAGTACTGATGGCCAAGTTCCTCCTATGAAATCAGATACGGAGTGAATTGTTCTGGGGGCAGCCTGAGCAGTGGGATTTCACGAGCTCCCAGGCTGCTCTGCCTGGGCCTGGGCCTGGGCCATCCCTCCTTATATCATTCCCTTTTACCCCCTTACGGGAGGGACTGGGAATCTTGTCTCCTTAAGCTGTGCACCAGGATTGGGTCAGAGGAAAGACTCAGTTAAAAACTGAGTTTTCTGGAGTTGAGAGAGCATATACCTTCCTGTAATCAAGAGAAGCTGTGGATTTATTAAAACTTTTAGAGAAATACTGAAAACGTCCACTTTCTCCGGAGTCAATACAGTGAGCTAAAGGAAAGGCACAGATGAGTCTGGGCCTTCAGGTAGTTAATGGAGCAGCACTGTCGCGTGCCTGGGTCACTTCCTGCCACACAGATCCTGGAGGTAGGGAAACATTGCTTAGCTGTATAAATATTTGCTTGTCCCACCTAAATCTTTTTTGGGGGAAGCAGGCAGGACATAAACAGCTGAAATGAAAATATTTGCTTGTCCAGAAGTATATTTCCCAACAGGCCTTGCCCTCCCTCCTCTGGCGGCCTCTGGTGCTTTCCAGTTAACAGAGCGGCCTTTGCACGTTGCTCTCTGGGCTCACGGAGACCCTGCGGGCAGCAGGGCAGGCTGTTATCTATAAAATCGAATCTCTGACGGATGCTCAGGAGAAAAGGGATATTGAAGAGGTAAAAGAGCAGAACCCGCTCCCAGGTGTCGCGGCTCAGTGCGGCGGTGTGCTGGGATTTTTATATCACATCCGCTCTGCCAGGTGCTGACTGACAACCTGAGAATAGCGGACCTGGCTTGTTCAGATCAAATCTCTCCAGACCACCTCTGGTGGAAGCTGCAGGAAATGAGAGCCCGCTGTAGCATCACCAGAATGTCTCTCCCAAGGCTTCAGGAGGGTCCCCCACAAAGCTCGCTGTCTGTACAAGGAACCCGTGAATTCTCAGCCTTGGCCAACTTGCACTCTTTCTCCGGTCTGGCCCAACTATTTATTTCTAGCAAATTCTTTGGCTGATGCAGCATATAAAACATGTCCTGTTGTCCTACATTGATTGCATCCCAAGCCTCCAGGGGTGGACCTTCAACCTCAAGGCACGAACGGAGAGGTGGACTTCAGAGGAGGGATCCCCCTGCCGTTCAGCCCCACACTGAGCCGAGCTTCCTCGGAGCTGCTGGCTGCAGGAAGCAGTGACGATCATGGAGCCTGGCAGATGGCTGTCGCTGTGGTTTCCTGGAGGCCTGTGTGGGAGACGATTGTTTGTATATTGGTTTTCATTTCTGTGTTGGTCTTATTTCTCATCTTCCTGAGGTACCCAGATGCTACAGTGATAGATGGATTGGAAGCGACTCATTTGTCAGGGTTCCGTGGGGGATGTGGGCTCCCTTCTCGTGTGCAGTGGAGTCGAAAATGTTTAATTAGATGCCGAGGCATTTCTGCCGGGCTCTGCCTCTGTCACTTCTCCCAGGTGGATGCCACTCCCTGAGCGAGAGGGGCACGGGGGGCTTTCTGGGCTCACTCTCCTTTCCCGTCCCCCCCACTGCAGTTCTCACCTGCTCCTCCTTTTAGCTGCTGTTGGTATGTGGCCCCCCACCCCCGTCATTTCTGTCCTAGAAACCGCCTTCAGGTGGCTGCTGGAATTTGCAGAGCTGATATGTCTCGGAAACCAGTTGCCAAACAGGTCCGAACCAGACCCCATGGAGTCATGCGGTTACACTGAGAGGGACGTCCCCTCCCTGCCACTTCTGTTTCGTTCTGGGTCAACTTTTCCAGGGGACTGACTGTTCTTCTGTGTGCCAGGCAGTGCCCTAGATGGGGAGGATGTAGAGGGGAGGCTTCTGCCCCGCGGGGCTCTAGCGTCTCACTGGGGTGCCAAGGGCCCCCCCAGGGAGGTGCCAGGTAAAGTGGGAAGGAGGACTAGGTGAGCCGGGGGCTTGGGGACAGAGGGGGATTCAGGGGAATGTGGTCCAGGCTGGGGTGGTGAAACTCCACCGGCCGAATGCGTGGGTGTGGGAGGTGACGTGTCCAACGGCCCACGCTCTACTTGGGGTCGGTGGGGCGTCCTGGGAGGGGAGGTGAGTTTAATTCTAAACTTAATAAAAATGAGACGCTTATGGAATGTAGGTGGGATCGTCTAGGGGGTGGCTGGCCGGGGGGCCTGGGCTGGGTGGGGCCATGGTGCAGGTCTCCTATCTAGGAGTCATTGGGTGGCATGTCGGGGCCACGGGTTCAAGTGTGAGTCCACTGAAGGAACACCTGGACTGGGAGGCAGAGGGGCCAGAGCCCCTGGGGACACCAGCGGCTTGGAAAGGGACCAGAGGTTGGGGAAGTGGGTGAGTCTGGAGGCAGAGACCTGGAGGCCACTCTAGGTCAGTCTCTACTTTCCTTTGACTCTGGCTTGGTGGCCAAGCATCTTTCAGCCTCCCGAGGGGCCTGCCCGGTCTCTGCTCCTCACGCCTTTCCCAGGTGACCCAGGACGGTCTTCGCTGGCCACAGGCTCCTGAGCTTTCCTTCCTGGCTGCCGTGGTGGAGCAGAGTCACTTGCTAATGGTGTATCAGGAGTCACATGGGACTCTCCCAAGGACAGCCAAGTGCCCTCAGCCCTCTGCTTCTCACCCTGGGATGGTCACCTGACTGTCCCGCTGGCCCGTCTCCTGGCTTACCCTTGTCCTGGCTGGATGTGCAGAGCCAAGCCTCCCTTGCTATGTGGGAACAGGGCCAGCTGTGTCCCGAACCTGGCCGCACACTGAGGAATGCAAGGCCTCTCCCTGGGGAGGAAGGAGGAGCCGCACCCGGGGGAAGGCAGATTCTGGCTTCCTCGCTGTGCAGGAGAGGAAGACGTGGTAGAGTTGGCGTCCCCAACTGGCCACAGCAGGCAGTGGCCAGAACGATACCAGCACCGTCTCAGCTTGTGGCCGGAACCCTGCGCTTGAAGGGCGCCTCCTCTGGAAACCAAGCCCCTCACCAAGCCCCTCACCAAGCCCCTCACCAAGGCCCTCACCGAGCCCCTCACCAAGCCCCTCACCGAGCCCCTCACCAAGCCCCTCACCAAGCCCCTCACCAAGCCCCTCACCAAGCCCCTCACCAAGCCCCTCACCAAGCCCCTCACCAAGCCCCTCACCGTGGAATCAACAGGCAAAGTCCCTGCTGAAACTCCATCGGGGGATGTCCCGGTCTGCTCCCGCCCTGACCGCTCTTCCACAGTTTCTCCTGATGTCACTGCAACAGAAGCTGCCCAGCCTCCTGGGCCCAGTGTGGGTCTCAGAACAGTCCCCTGGCTGGGCACTTGTCTAAGGAAGTCCTCAGAGCTCTGCCACCAGAGCAGCCCGTCCCGCAGCACCCGGGTCTCCTGGCGTCTCCCGAGATGCCCATCGCATTCCGACTGTGTGTTCAGTGGCTTGGGCATCTTGAGGTCCGACTGTTAAGGTCTGCTCGTCCCCCGGGGTGCCAGGTGAGATGAGGACGGTGCTAGTCACTTGGTTCATCTCTGCAGAACAGAGGAGTGACTCAGTGGACACTGTGTTCTGCAGCTGCTGTTGGGCTGCCCAGCCTCCTCCTCCCTCCATGCCTGTCCCTGCAGGGTCTGTGCTGGCCGGGGACCTGGTGGCCGTCTCACCAGCTAGGCTGAAAAGCATCTGACTCATACGTGCTGGTGGTGCGGCCCGAGCCAGTCCTGGACCTGGCTGCTCACAGCCAGCCCCTCCCCACAGTCCTGGTCTTTGCAGACCCCAATGGGGCTTTAGCTAAGATTGCAGCAGTGGCTGGTGGCATCAAGTACCCTAAAACTGCTGGGAGAGGTGGCCTGGCTTGCTTTTTAAATACTCATGAAAGCCATCGCTTTGAACTGTCCAATCCAGTGACATTAGTACATTCACAGTCGGTGACCATCAGTCTTGTCTAGTTCCAGAACTTTTCCTTGGCCTCAGTGGAAAGCCGGGACCCATTGGCAGTACCCCCCCTACTCCCCCACCACAGCCCCGCCCGCCACTCATCCGCTTTGTGTCTGTGCAGATTTTTCTTTTCTGGTTTTTACGCAGTAGATGGGGTCCTGTGTTGTAGCGTGTCAAGGTTCTGTTTCTGTCATGTCTGAATGACACTCTGCTGTGTGGAGGGGCCCTATTTTGAGCTCCTTGCGTTGCTGAACATTTGGGCTATTTTCACCTTTGGGCTGTGAATGATCCCTTTGTGCGTGGCCTTGTGCTCGTTAGGGTGGACATCTGTTTTCAGTTCTTTTGGGTCCATGCCCAGGAGTGAGATTGCTGGGTCCCAGGGTGACTCTCTGTAGCCTATGGAGGAGCCGCCAGGCTGTTCTTCACGGGGGCCGGAGCATTTCACCTCCTTAGCCAGGCCACCTCACCTCCTTATCAGTGGCACACGAGGGGAGGTGTTGGCTTTTGCAGCTGTGCACTAACTTGATGCCACCAGCCACTGCTGCAGCCTTAGATAAAGCCACGCTGGAGTCTGCAAAGCCCAGGACTGTGTGGCCAGCACTAAAGCAGTTACCTGGCATGAGCCTCCATGGGAGGGTGGCTGGGACTTGTGGCCTAAGGAGTCTGCAGGGAGGGGACACAGGGTCTGAGAACTCAGCTGGAGTCACCCAGTTGCTGAACAGTGCAGGGCCCAGTCCCCAGGTGCCTGAGCCCCCTCAGATTGGTGGGAGTGTGATGGGAAGGCAGGTGACCTGCATGGAGACGGCTTTGAGGTGGCTTGGACGGCGATCCAGGTGCTACCATGGGTGTGGGGTGTTTGACCCTGAGCCCGGGTGGCAGCAGAGTGTCCTCCCCAGATGGAGGAGGAGAGCCCACAGCTGCCCAGCTGCTCAGGCTCATGTCCGAGAGGGAGGAAAACGCCCACAGGGGAGAGGGTAGTTCATGGGGCTCCAGAATGGTGCTGCCGGGTCCTAACCCCATGCGAGGCCCTGCCCTGAAGCCCAGGCAGCTTGTTCCCACGTGGGCCTCTGTGCAGAATCAAGCGCTCCAAACTACCCTTGAAGATCTCTCACTTGGTACAAAAGCCAAGATTTAGCTGCTCCTGTTTGCTTTTTATTGGAGACTTCTTTTCTTCTAGAAGCCAAGGTCTAGTTTGAGTGGAAAAGGAGTAATGGAGAATCCAGAGGTTTGGCACAGGGCTGAATTGCCTCTGTGTGCCCTGTGATTAGGGTGAGGGTTGGTGTGTGTTGGGGAGGACCTGACAGGCTGGCGGCAGAGCCTCCGGGTCTGAGAAGGTCTGCAGAGCTGTCCTCTTATCTATTGCTCGACTAGCTCCTGCGGAGACCTGGAGCCAGGCCGCCAAGAACCCACAGCAGTCTCAGATCCACACAGTGACGCCGGGGTGGGCATCTGTCAATGCACCAAGCTCTGGGAGCCCAGCCTGCACCTGGCAAAGGTCTCCTTGGAGGCACATGAGCCGAGTCACTGCCACCCCGTAAGCAGTATTAGAGTTTAGCAATGGTAGAGTTTAATGCCGATGCTTCTATATTCCCTGCCTCCTTGGAGCATCTGGTAATCAGGAAGCATATTCCCAGTTCACAGATTGAGGCTTAGAAAAAGAGTGGCTTTCAAAGTTCCCTGATGAGGCAGAGACAGAACTAGGACACACATCTGGGACTTCTGGCTCCAGATTCCACATTCTTTCCGTTGTGCTTCACTTGGGGAAGCTCTCCGAGATCGGGGCTGACCTTCTCCTGCTCTCTCTGTTAGAGCAGGGGACAGGCTTGGGCTCCTGAGGTGCTGGGAGCCCAGGGATGGACCTGGGTCATATCTGATGCTAATGCAACCAGCTTTCTCTCTTGCCAGGCTCTGGATGGACATGAGATAGATCTGTTTTCCCCGGTCTGTTGAGGCCATCTTGACCTCTGGCTGTGCCCCCATCTGTCCATGCCCCTTTCTGGGTAGCAGCTTTCCAAAGAGACGAGCCCTCATCCGAACTCTGCTCAGATTTCCGAGTCCAGCTTGGGTTCTGATGAGGCACAGTGAGCGTCTCCTGCTGCAGCCCCAGCTCCCGGCAAATGGTAAACTCTACTTGAGGGCAACATTCAATTATGAAAATCTATTTCTCTTGCCACATTCAAAAAGTCTCCTAATGTGCCTTTGTGCACACACAAATTTAGTGACACATCACTAAATGTGTATGTGGTTGCCATGGAAATGTCTCTCTTCTAACATGGCATTCTAAGAGCAAAGAGAAGGGAAGTTGTCTTTGTAAAGAGAAGCAGAGCAGAACTTGGCTAATTGTCATCACACTAATCCCCAAACTGTCATTCTTCCCTGACTACCTGTCTCCTACTTCCCGTCAGCGACTTAACAGTAGAATCCAAATCAGCGGGTGGGGTCTGGGTTGCTCGCATTTCCTCAGCAATTTCACGAGCACTGTTCTTAACCCTTGTGCCAGGCACGTCCCAGGAAGGAGCCCAGGCCATCTTGATTCGAGTTTTCCCCTGGAAACGTAGAAAGTGTGCCTTCCTGCACCGCCTGGCACTCGCCACTCACGAGCTCTCAAGTCTCAGAAGAACTCTTGGCACTGCTTCTCTGCAGAAAGTGCAGGCTGAATAGGTCTCCTGAAGGTGCTTTGTGATTTCCACCAGAGATGGTGAGCCTCCGTTTTCGTAACTGTGACAGATCCATGATGTGACGGCAGATAGAACGTGCCAATTTCTTTTTTTTTTTTTAAAGGTTTTTCTTTTTTTCTTTTTAAGAGAGAGAGAGAGAGAGAGAATTTTTGATATTTATTTTTTAGTTATCAGCGGACACAACATCTCTTTGTATGTGGTGCTGAGAATCGAACCCGGGCCGCACGCATGCCAGGCGAGCCAGGCGAGCGTGCTACCGCTTGAGCCACATCCCCAGCCCCAAGAACGTGCCAATTTCAAGGCACTTTTTGAATTTCAGAAGTGCCAAATATTTTCTAATGGCGGTAGAGAGTACAGAGAAAGGAGAAGGACCCCAGAGACCCGAGTCTGGTGGGACGCCTCTGGTCTGCCTGGCTTGCCTCGGTAGGTCTCCACCTCGCTCTGCCTTTACGGCTCCTCTCGGCTTTCCTGACTATCCCCGCTGCGGGCAGAGGAGTCCCTGTAGCTCTGGACTTGACCGCAACCTCTGAGGGGAACCCCTGGTTCACACTGGTGGTGGAGCTGCGCTGCCTCCCCTGGTTCAGGGCTCAGTGGATGCTTCCAAAGTTCAAGTTGTGAGTCTCTCACCAGAGTCTCAGGCAGGATTCAGAGGCAGGATTCAGAGGCCAGTCCACTCGTGGGCATGTTTTCTCTTCCTGGTGTCCTCACATGTGGCCTCTGGGCTGGAGGGTCCCTGGAGGCTGAACTCTGTGCCTCTGGAGGGTCCCTCTTGTTCCCTGGAGTCCTGAAAGCCTGCTGGCGGCCCGTCTGCAGCTGCCCTGCATCTGGTGGAAGAATCTTGCCATCTGATATCCGTGAACTGCGGGGCCCTGTTGCTTTCCCTGCTGAGGATTCTAGGTGGTTCTGTCTTGTCTGGGGCTCCCAACAAGACCCGTTGGCCACCAGCCTGGCTGAGTTGTCAAAGCCGGGCAGTGGGGTCCGAACCAGCTTTGGACTCTCAAATCTGGGGCTGGAAATGCCCAACACCCCCGTGTCCGCAGCGCTGCATCCCTGAGGGGGTCTCCTTTAGCAGGGGCCTGAGGAAGGTCTTTTCTGCCGCAAGAAAGAGTGACCTTCTTGCTTTGACAACTCAGGTCCTCAACACTATTTCTTTTCTTTTCTTTTAATACCTTTATTTTATTTATTTACATGTGGTGCTAAGGATCAAACCCAGGGCCTCACACATGACAGGCAAGTGCTCTACCACTGAGCCCCAGCCCCAGCCCTCAACACTATTTCTTACCCAATGTCTTTTCTCCCGTTCTCAGAGGATTGCTGTGGCCCTGGTTCAGCCTGGGCTGGGACCTTATGGAACTTACAAGATTGACAGGAACCAAGGGAGCTCACCAGCTCTACCCAGTCAGTGCTACGCGTTCCCATGCTGAGGCCTGCTGGGGACGCACCGGCTCTGCAGGCCACCGCCGCTCCTGACCATGGCTCCAGGGTTGTTCTGAGCTTATCTCAGGGTCAGTGTTGGGAGCCCATGACCTCTCCCCAGAGAGACCAGGTCAGACGTTGCCTGCTTAACTCTGGCCTCTCCAGGCCTGAGTCTCGACCCCTAACCCCATTGGGGACAATACGGAGCTTCTCTTCGATGTATTATGCTCTCATTCTCTCTCCCTGCTGTTTTAGGCTTTGATAAATCTGCCGAATGTGGATGTATAAGTGGCTGTTAGAGAGTTAGATGTCCCTTTTTTGCTCCTGGCTTACGCAAGTAAATATCAATTTAGTCCTTATGGAAGGAAAATAAAGGAGACTTGGTTGTCTCCTTAATCCACAAACCCTATAATTCTCACCTGGAAAATCTGGCTCTCCTATTTCAAATCAGTTTTAATGGCAAAGGCTGAAGAGAGGCTTTATTGCTCTTATCTGAACTTATTTTTAAACTCTTCTTTTTACTTGTTCATTCAGTAAATAAGATCCCCCTCAAGGAGAACCAGAGGGGGTGGGCTTGGGAGGAAGGGGGGACAAGTGGACAGGAAGCTTGGGGTTGGAGAGATTCCCACCCAGCTGAGAGCAGAATGGGGTTGGGGGTGGCCACTGCTGAATTCTAGAAGCTTCCTCCTGTCCTTTCTTCCTTCTCAGAGGGGAAGCGGATGGACTGGCCCTTGCTAGAGACGTGACAGGGAGCAACTCAGCTGCCCAGAGAGATGACAGCCTGCCCAGGGGGAGCTTGCCTGGCTCTTGGGTTGTTCTTTAAGCCATTCCGGGGGCCTGGGACAGTGGCTATGGGCTGCTTACGCCCCACAAGTGGGAGGAGCTGGGCAGGGTCCTGTCCCACTCCATCCTCCTGATTTGTGAGCAGCCCTCCCAGCAGGAGGCAGAGGGCAGCCTGGCACCCTGGACCCACACCCCTCAAAGAGGCGTCTGGCCCTTCCTGTGTCCTGGGCTGTGCCCCCAGGGGACACCCTCTTCTCACAGGGAAATGCCCTCCTCAGCAGAGGCTCGTGGTGCCTGGCCAGCTGCTCATTCTTTAGCCACCATCAGACCTTGTGGCCTTTAGAGGGTGTTGTGGTCACCACTCTGGAGTGACCAGAGGTCACATGTCAAAAAGAAATCACCACGTTCCCCATGGGGACAGATGTCTTCAGGTGTTTCCTCAAACAGGTGGGCTGGGGGTTAGAAAAGTCACCAAGTCCTGCTCCGCCTGAGGCGTTTAGGAACGTGGTCCCCGTTAATGTGACGGCTGCCCATTGGGGGGAAGGGAGACCCTGCTGCCTGCCCCAGGAATCCCACCGGAGCAGGGTCGGGGGAGGAGTCTGGGGGCCCCGCAGGCCTAGCTGGCGGCCCTGCTGTGTCCACTGACGGCTCCCGGCTCCTCCCCCTCCTCCAGGTCTGACGGGCTGACCCTGACCGCCAGAAGCTGCTCGGGGGACCCTCTTCTCCCGGGGTCTGAGCAGGGGGCCTTAGCCCTGTGTGGCCCAGCAGAGGCCTCCCTGACTGGAGGTCCAGGCAGCACCAGGGACCCTGCTCGGGACAGCTGCTGCCATCCTGGTGGCTGTTGGGAAACAAGTGGCTTCTCTGAGTGACTCTGGGACTCCTGCAAGTGCCGCTCACTGCCAAGGAAGTCTGCTCTGAGCGGTGCAGTCGCTCCCTCCTGGGAAGTGAGACTCTGCTAATGGGCTCTCAGGTTCTGATCCAGCTGGCACCGGCTGCTCCCACCCCCAGGCTGGACGGCCCCCAGCACCCACTCGAGCACGGGGCTGAGCTGCTGGCAGCTCGTGGCCCACGGCTGCTCTGCCAAGACCGTGCCCGCTGCCTGCCTCCAGCCTGGCCACCCTTTCCCCTGCCCTGGTGGGCCTGGTCAGGAGGCTGTTCCTCTGACCCGGAGCCGGGGCCACCCACCGGCCTGCAGTGGAAGTCACTTAGCCACGGCCCCAGGCTCTTCCTGCACAGTGGGTGATTGCGGACCACCCTTGGGGTTGGGGTTCACACAGAATGCCTGGCACACAGTGGGTGTTCAATAAAGGTCAGTTTCTGTGGTCACTCGGTGTTGGATTCCTGGCAGTTTCCTGATGCTGCTGCTGGTCATCACCTGGCTCCCCCAGGGGCCCTCACAGGGAAACGTTCTGCACTGTGACATGACTACTGCGGACCCCTCACAAACTCCTCCTAAGTGGCTGGACTGTCACCCCACTCCGGATGGCAGCTCCATGGACTCCTGGTTTTTCTGAGCCCTCTTGGACCCTGCAGGTGAGAGGGTCCTGGGCAAGGGGCTGGGTCAGGGAGAGGGTGGACCTTAATATCTCCTTTCCCCAGAATCAGGCTGCCCTGGCTCAGCCGTGGCCTCTCCCGTGTCCGACCCCTGCAGGAAAGTTACCGAGCCGTCCCACGCTCTCCAGGACCAGTGGGAAAGGCACATTTGGGCAGGGAGCAGCATTCTCTGAATCCTGCCCTTTAGCGTCTCTGGTGGTTCTTAAGTGCCTTGCCTCTCCTCTCCAGGGGACTTTTGTCAGTGTTTGGAGATAGTTTGGGTTGTCACAATGGGAGATGCCATTGGCACCTAGAGGGTGGGCGCTAGGAAAGCTGCTCAACACCAGACTCGGCAAAGTCCAGAATGTCCGTAGCACCACACTGGAGAGCCCCCGATCTGTTCCTGGCTGGGCAGTGAGATGAGTCTGGGACTTCCTGGGTTATAAGAGCAGCATTACCCAGACAGGTAGCCCTTTGTATCCACCAGGCAGGAACCCAGAGTCACTTATCTCCATTAACCCCCCGAGCCTTAATTTCCAGTTCATATACACAGCAATACTGGGGGTCGCCTTTACAGATGAGGACTTAGCAAAGGCTTGATGTCTTGTAGAGTCTGTTGTCTTAGTGGACCCCAGGCACCTGACTCCTTGCAGAGGGTAAGGCTGTGTGAAAGGAACGCAGACCTGACTTTATTTGGGAGCAAGTATGAGCTGCTGTCTGGATCCAGACTCTGGAGGAAATGCCGTCCCACAGAGCACACCACGTATGGTCCTTTCTGTTCGCATAGCAAGCTTTTGCTCTATCTATTGGTGGCTTTCCTGGGATGGCTGCGTTTATGTCAGATGCCATGGAACATAGTCCGCTCACGTCGAGCCTGTATGTTTTCCATGTTTCCAAAGTGCTGTGGAGTTCTCTGGCACACATGCCGTCTGTCCTCTGAGAATCAAAGTGGCTTGAAACCAAGCGAGGCCTCGTTGGTCCGAAATAAACCATCTTGTGAGCTGGGCTATTTTAAAACTAAGGCAAAACTTAGAACACAGCTCCGACTGAGTGCTCCAGCCTGCTTCGTCCCCAGAGATCCTGGAGGAAGGAATTAATGTCCTGCGTGATCCTGGGCAAGACCTCTTCACTTCTCCGGGTCTAGGTCCCTTGCCGCAGCAGCCTCTGCAGCCCCTCTCTGGGTCCCCTCGATCTGGGGAAGGAGGCTCCTGTCGAAGAGGCTGCTCTCCCAGGGTTAAAATCAGCCCTTCCAGACGGTGTGGGCGAGCTGAAGAAGTGACCCCCTCTCCTCGCCTCTGCAGTTACGCATCTCGAATCTCGGATGCTCTTGAAATGCCAAATGACTAGTTTAGTTACCGGGAAACCGGCCGACACTTGTAGTTTAAATCTCTTTTCTTGGCTCCAAGGGAGTGAGCTGAGTTTGACACATACAAATGGAAAACTGTTCTCTGGATCTTTCCTCCGGCCCTTGGGGACGGAAGGTGATCGATGTGTGGGGCAGAGAGGGCTGGTTAGAGGAGCCTCTTCCGTCTGCTTCCTGGTTTCTCTCCTGTGTCTTGTCAGCTTCGGATCAGGGAACTGACGTCCAAGGCTGTTGGACAACATCTCCTCCTTTTCAAAACCCTCCAGAAAATGCCAGTTTCTTCCCCCCAGGGACTTGTTCCCGGGTTAATAGGAGGGCATAAAGGAAGGAACTTTGGTCCCCAAACCTCAATTTCTCCGGTTATAGTTGGATTTAAAGAAGACAGTCTTGTCCTTGAGTCCTTGGGCCTGATGGTGTGGCACCGCAGCTCCCCAGCCGGGCAGGTGGGAGGGCCGCTGCACCCGGCCACTGGTCCTCAGCAGTGGCTTCTTTTTTTGGGGGGGGGGGGGGCAGGGTGTTGTTTCCCAATGGACCAGATAGTCCAAAGCTGATGGGGGTCTGGGGTTGAGATTATCATATCTTTTTGGTTTTACTTTAAAAAAACATTTTTATTGACATCACATTTGTACGAATTTAGGGGAGCACAGTACAATGATGCCACGTCTAACAGTCACATCGTGTCTTTTCAAAGATACCATTTCATAATGTGTCTGCAGGTCCATGTGACACCTACTGATTTCCCCGAAGTAGCTTCACCAAAGTAGTAGATGAAATTCTCTGTTTCATAGGGTCAGCCTCACATCTGGACAAGTAAGCCTGGGCGAGGGTCCCTCCTGGGGTCTCCCCTCCTGCAACCCCGTGTGTCCCTGCTGTATACCAGGCTGTGCCAACTGCAGCAGGTCATTTGAAAGCACTGTGAGGCGCCGAGCATTGAAGACGCCTGGGTGGTCACGCCCACGCTGGCATCTCGCCATGGGTTCAGGTGGGCCGGTCGGCAGGAGCCGAGGAGGCCAGGTGGAGAGATGACCGGCCTGGGCCTGTGCCAGGCAGAGGAGAGGCCTCAGGCCTGGGGTCCCCCTGGAGAGGGCCCCCAGCTTCTGCTCTACCTGTCTCAGCCATCCTGCTGTCTCTGGGCTGCCAGGGTCAGGTCCTGAGAGCCCTTTGGGAGGAGTAAGGGGACTTCCAGACGCAGCAGACTGTCCCCGCGAGTGCCTTTCCCGGTGCCCCCGTCAGAGGCTGGGAGAGTGGAGCCGGGCCAGCCTGAGGGGTGAGGTGCTTAGGTCCCAGCGGGGCCTCGGAACCAGGCCCCGGGGCTGGACGGGTGGCGCCGGCCTTGCCCACTTGCTAAGGTGACTCACCGTTCGCACGGGCGAGTTATGCTCTTATTTCTCTTCAGCAAGAAATAATTTCTTGCTTGTCTGCCCCCGAAAGACCCAGGGCTTACACTTGAGGTGCTGAGAATCTAGTGGCTTGTTGTACTTCAGTTCTATTTATGTCCCTTTGGGGGGCTCGGGCCGCCTGTTGACAGACACACAAAAGAGATTGATGCAGACAGCCGTGGAAGAGCAGGAAGGCGGGGGGTGCCCTGTGTTGCCCCCGTCCCCCCAGGGGCCTTGTACCTGTTATCACTGGCTGCCGCCGCCTTTTATCTGCCACCTGCACTGGAAGGCAGCACCCACGTAACTTGTCCCTGCCACGGTCCAGGGAAGTAAGCTCCAGCCACCACCAGCCGTGGGATGAAAGCAAGTGGTTGGTCGTACACAGCCTGCCCTGGCGGTAGGGCCCACCCCCTCTAGGGGCATCACGTCCCTGCCCCCGGCGACCTCTGACTTCCCCGCCCCCGCCTTGGATGGTCGGGAGAGGGGACCATATCCCCTGCGCCCAGGAGCACCTGGCCCCACTCTGGGTGGCCTCGCAGATGTTAGTGATCCAAAGCCAAGACTCGGTGATGCGGGTGGCCAGTCCCATCTGCTGCTCATCGTCTCCATGGAGCTGGGGGACAGGGATGGTCACTCTGGTTTTACTGTAGAGGACCGAGGCTCAGGGACATTACACAACGGTGGCAGAGCCAGGATGTGACCTGGAGAGGGACCCTGGGATGGCCCCACGAGGGTGAAGAGGGACTTGGGGCTCCACCGGGGAGGGAAGGGAGTGGCCCAGGGCCCCGAGTGAGCTTGGGGAGGACGTGGCCGCTGCTCCCTCAAACTCCTACTAAAATTCTGTGTCTCCCCGGAGGCTCCTCCGGCTGGCTCAGCCTCTCCTGGAGGCATTTTTTCATTCTCTCCTTTGATCTTTAAAGCAGGAAGTTGACTTCTCTCCAGATGAGGAGGCCGAGGCTCAGGGGACTGCCTTGTCCAAGCTGTTTTCTGACCGGCCTCCGCTCCCACCCCCACCCCCACCCCCTTGCCAGTGATCTCTGCAACCCCTAAGTCCCAGGCTCCTGTGGAGTGGACAGGTCCTGGGCTGTGGCCCAGAGTAGCCAAGGCTCATGCGCTCATTCCTGGCTTGGCACAGGCCCCTGGGTCACTCCCAGTCTCTGCACACACATTCCATCAACATTGACTCCACAGAGAGCCTGTCCTGCCTGCTGGGTTATCTGCAGCCTGCATCTTTCAGCCAGCAGCATAAACAGCGCTGGCTCGGCCAGGCTTTTCCAGCAAGGCCCCTCCTTGTGCCTGAGCCCACTGCCCAGGGCAGAGGCATCAGGAAGAGCGGAGGCCGGTGCAGAGCTGGGCTGAGGCCGCTGTCTCCCAGCGCCTGGTGGAGGGGCCTGCCTGTGAGGTCACCCACTTACCTGGGCTCTGCCCCATTTTAAGCACAAGTGGACCCAGCCGGGGACTTGGGTAGGAGGAGGTCGTGGTTCATCTTGTTGCTGAGCCAGAGACAGGGGCAGTCTCCAAAGTCAGGGCTGCTCCACTCCAGAAGGCTTGCCTCCTGGGCCACCTCCCGGGCCGCCTCCCCTGCCCAGCTGGAGCCAGCATAGCTCCTGGCTCTACTCTGCAGCACCCTGGCTCTGCCCTCCCCTCACCTCGGACCTTGAACTATGTCTCACTGCTGATCTGCTGGGAGCTTCCCGTGTGACTCTGGGGCCAGTTGTCCACATGAAGCTTCACTCCATAAAAAGCGCAGGGCTGGACAGTCTCTCAGACCTCCAGAGGCAGAGGACACCTGGCATGCCCTTCTCTCCAGGAACCCAGCGGGCCTGGGAGCACCTGCTGCAGGACTCTTAGAGATCCTAAATCTAAGGGGAGAATGTGAGGCCCCAAGTATAATTTGGGAGAAATCTTTACTTTTTAAATGGCAGAAGTTACATGCTGTACATCAATGTAGCTTCCAACTTCTGATTGCACGGTTCTGGGTGAGTCCATTTGACGCTGTGTCTCCTGGGATCCTGTCTTACTGGATCCTGTTGGATACACTCAGTGATATGCTAGAGCTGACTCCGGAGAGCTAGGAATTTTGCGAGCTGATTGTTAAAAAACAATCATTATTTAAAAAACAATTACATCAATTTACCATTCAGTAAATTACATTGAAAACAAGGATAGTCAATATTCAAAACTCACCCCTTCCTAATTGTTTTGCTACATTTTAGAATGCATCTGTACACATAGATTGCCTGTGGATATGTATGCACCACTGCATACACCGGCTGTGTTCAGTGACATCGTGTTGGTAGCTTGAATTGGGCTGTGCTGGGAATATTTACACCACAGAAATTGGCAAACACTATAAATCCAGATTTGATGTTTGGTTTTGATAATGGTCCAAACTTAAAAAGCAATGGATAAGCTGGGCATGTGGTGCACACCTGTAGTCCCAGTGGCTCAGGAAGTTCAGGCAGGAAGATCACAAGTTCAAAGCCAGCCTCAGCAAAAGCGAGGCGCTAAGCAGCTGTGAGACCCTGTCTCTAAATAAATACAAACTAGGGCCAGGGATGTGGCTCGGTGGTCAAGTGCCCCTGAGTTCAATCCCTGGTACCGCCACCCCCCCCCCAAAAAAAAAAAAAAAAAGAAAAAGAAAAGCAATGGATAAAAGGTTGATAAAAATATATCGTTGTACATAGCACAAAATAATTGAAAAAAGATTCTTCTGGTGTTCAAAAACTACTGTCCCATTGAGCAAAGAAGTGCTGACATCACTGACGAGCAGATGAAGTTCTGGCTGGTTTTGTTATTTCATTTGGGTCTTACTCATTACAGTAAGTGAAAGTATCAACCCGTGTCCCTGCGGGGCTTCATCTGGAGGTTGGGTCATGACTCAGCTCGCCAGGGTGCAGCTCTGCCCGCGTCCCCTTCTTGGATTACCTGTGCCTTTGCTTCTGGCTGTGACCTCAGATCATTGTGCCCTGGTCCCCTTGCATTCACTGATATTTACTTAGCAAAATACACATTCAGTGTGTGCCATGTGCCACGCTCCGGGGACAGGGTAAGGAGCAACACGGACACGGATTCAAATTCTGTCCTAGTGGAGAGAGTGGGACAAAAGACACAATAAATATGTCACCTCCACGTGCGTATTTGCAACCTGTCACCTCTCTTCTTGGAGGCACAAATGACTCCTCTGTGTCACGATCCCCCCCAACCTAGAATAAGTTGCTGTCTCCACCCCGGTCCCATCGTCCAACCTCACACTGATGGGGACGAGTCTCAGGTCGAGGGCCGGGTCTGGGCAGAATCTGTGTGACTGGCAGGAACTTGAAAGGACGTTGGGGTGAATATCCAGGGTACCTGGGGAAGGAGACCAGTAAGAGGGCAGCAGAACCACAGTCCCATTATGTCTGGGAAGGGGGGCGGCCCGCTGCCCGTCAAAAGCTATGTTGGTGGCTCTCCGTCTATGTGGGGGGTTGAAGGAGGTCGGAGGCGAGCCCCCCACACCTGAAAGAAGTTTAGAAACAAGTTTAATGGAAGAAACCCGGGAGGCTGGCCTGCTCGTCCTCTTACCCGCGAGGGCAGCTGCAAGCTCCCGGCTCCAGCCTCTGTCAAGCCCCGTGACCTGCGTCTCTCCCCTAGAGGAATTTTCAGACTTGCCCGGTGGTTTATGATCCACATTGCTAGCCAGGGAGCACAGAGGTTTGAATGTTCCGGAAGCCTTCCTGTCTCTCTGCAGTCTTCGGGCCCCACAGGGAGCTCTGCCCCCCTTTCTGTGTTCTCCTGTTTTGCAGTTTGTCATCACTGTGTGTATGGGTGATGGACGTCTGTCCAGAAGGTCAGCCCAGGAGGGCAGGGACCCACCTCTGTCTTGTACACGGGGCCTGGCATGAGGAAGCCCCAGGAAAAACTTGTGGAATAAGTCAATAAAATGAGGGGTGAGCCTGGGGAGTGGGGCGGTGAGTGGAGATGGCAGGTCTCAGGGCACCTGGAGGAAGAGGCCGTCACCAGGAGGAGGCAGCCTTCTTTGGCATCCAGCAGGTAAAGCCAAACCCCTTTGCATTTGTCCAGGCCCAGCCCCAGCATGGCCTCCAGGGTGCCACCTTCTGTCCCCCCTTCTGTCCCTCCTCTCTAGAGAGGCCTCTGCGACAGAACACAGCTGTTCGCAGTAGAGCTTTCGTGTGGGTCTCAACATCGTCTTGGGTCACAGACCCCCCTCTCCCTGACTGACACTAAGCACAGGCGCGCTCCCACATGCACGCACCTCGTTTGGGTTTCAAGCAGTTTACGGCTCCCTGAAGCCCACCCGTCAACTCCAAGTCAAGAACCCTGATTTAAAAGATGATCCCACGGGGCTGGGGCTGGGGCTCAGCGGTAGCGCGCTCACCTAGCACGTGCGAGGCCCTGGGTTCCATCCTCAGCACCACATAGAAATAAAGAAAGAAAATAAAAAGGTATTGTGTCCAACCACAACTAAAAAATAAAATGTCCCCCCAAATCTAGCACCGTTCTTGGTTTATAGGCAGCACTTGGTGTGTGGTATTGAGGGGTGAGTAGGAGGGCGACTGGGTAGGTGGGGCTGAGTGCATGGGTGATGGACGTCTGAGAGCAGAGAGCTCGCCTCGCAGGGTGAGGCCCTGGGTTCAGCCCCGGACACTGAAAAAACAAGGAAAAACCGAATGGGTAGATGGGAATGTGGAAAAGTGACCTAATTTGCCTTGACCTATATAGAGCTGAGCTAAGAAGTCCACTGAAGTCCTGGGGGGAGAAGGGTCGAGGAGGGGCGCCTTCTGCGCTGCTCTGACCTGGCCCTGGGGGTGTGCTTCTGCCCACAGCCAGGAAGCCCACCAGGTCTGCAAGATCACCTTCCCAGGAAACACTCAGAACCTGATGTCCGACGCGTCGTCTGATAATAGGGTGGAATGTTTCATGTGGAGCTTGCCCTTAGAACGTCAGAAGTCGTGGTTTTAAAGGAACATAATTGAGTCCGGTGGCTGATTGGGTGGTTCTTGGATCTTCTTCAAACCCCCAGAAAGGGGTGATCAAGGGCCTCTGCTCCCCACGGAGAACTAGGTCACGCCTCCAGCTCTGCAGCGAGGGACCCAGCCTGGCAGCCCACTGTCCCCGACACCTCCGCCCATCTCCTGCTCCTTACTGCCCACTCCTACGTCCCCTCAAAAGGTGGCAGATCCCCATCTTTTAGTTTTCAACTCTGAAAGCTTCATTTTCTTCTTTGCTTCTATTTTAATCCCTGTTTCTCACGCTAGGGCATTTAACAGTGTTGATTTTTTTGATACCAGAATTGTTCAGAACCACTGGGGGAAACAACCTACAGTACCAGAATTTGCTTGGAAAACAGTTGTCAAGGAAATAGATTTTGCAAAACATTTCCTCCCGGGAGAGTTCTCTTTCCACGTATCCCCGCGTTGAGCCTCGCTCTCCCGTGTGGTAGGCGCATCTACCATTGGCAGGTCATTTGTCTCGCCCACAGCTAATTAGGAATTAAGGCCCTGGCTGGCATTTTTTTACGGCTTGGCCGCCGATGGTGGTCCAAGTTCAAGGGCAGTGCATGGGACCTCTGAACTGTTCCTGGGCAAACAGGGGTGATTTCTTGGCCCTGGCTACGGATAAGGGAAGCACGGGATTCTGGAAACGGGACCAGCCCGGAGGTACCCGATACACGGAACTGAGATCACAAACACATCGTTCAACCCGAAGAAAAGGTGAAGACTCGCGGGGCAGGGGCAGCGTGACCCCAGGCCCTCACCTGAGGAGACACTGAGCTCGTGACTGGACGAGCTGGCCACCCAGACTCCAGCCGGAGCTTCTCAAGAGAATCTGTGACGGTAGACAGCCGTGGGGCATTCGGGTGGCTCAGCTGTGAGAGGCCCGCAGGGGCGAGGCTGGAGGCTTCGTGTCACCCGTGAGAACTTAGTCAAGGAAGTGCTGGCCCTGGGAGAACTCTGGCCACCGACCCTGGAAGGTGGTTAGTTACAGACCTCTCCACTCCCTCCCGTGAAGGTGCAGGGCCCAGGGGGGACGGTGGGAGAGTGGCTGTGGAAGGCACAGAGATGGCCCCGTCTCCCCACGATCGCTCTCTGGGTTGGGATCTACTGTGTCTTCGGTCATTTTTAATTATAAAAGCTATTACTATGGAATGGGTTATCAATGTGATTCATTCGTGTTGCCTAGTGACATCTTTTTATGTCCAAGACACACGTTTCTAGCATGGGCGGAAGAAGTACCCCCCCCTCTCTCCCAGCCATGGTGCAAAAATCCGGAAAGCCCAGCCAGTGGGGTGGAGGACGGACCCGGTTTGGTGCCAGCCTAAGTCTTCAATAAGGCTTGGTGTTAACCGAGGTCCTTCTTGGCTAGGTGCCCATCCCTAGTAGCGACGCAGAAGAACTCTTGGAAATGGCGAGCCACACTCTGCAGTCCCTTGGGATGACATTCTGTCCCATTATGGACCAATCTGACTGGGGGGCCCTTTCTGTATACCCTGCCGCCCGTGAGAGATTGTGAATCTCCAACCCCAGAAATGATGGCTGACGGGGAAAGTGGGGCATCAGCTGGATCTCGCAGGTGCAGTCTGTTGGCACCGCTGTGAGGCCAGGTTGTCGCCTTCATCCTGCTGGTTTTGAAAATGCCCCATTAAGGAAGAAATGGCGGCAGAGTTATCACCAGAAGTACTCAAGACCGTTCCCTGTAAAGGTCACACCGGTGGAATTCTCAGATAACTCCTGGCATTGCTGTTCGATTTTTTTTAAAGTGGAGAAACAGCTGCTCCAACCCTCGGCTGGGCTTCCCATCTCCAGAATGTCTGCGACCCCACCAGAGCGGCCATCGCTTACCGATGATTACGGCCCGCATTGTCCCCCCCCCACTCTTGAGATGGACTGATTGGCATATTCAAATCTCATCTCCCAGGCATTTGCTAATTATCATAGCCTGGATGAGGGGGGAAAAGCACCCTAATCAAATGGCTGTTTAGAGATGCTTCGCATTTCAAATGTTTGCTGGCTTCATGGGAAGAGAGGAAATGGGCCTCTGATTTTTCTCTGGTTCTTTCTCTGACCTCAAGAGGGTTTAAACTTTTCACGGTTTAAATAGCCACAGCTCTTCCTCCTCTCTCTCGGGAAACGTTTCCGCATCTACACTCTTCATCATTTTGCATCTCCTCCCTCCTGACCCCTCTCTCACCGACTGACTTCCCAGGCAGGAGGGAAGCTGTTGAATTCCAGCTAATGAGGCTCATTTTTTTTTCATTCATTTTAAGTGGGCCCAGGCCGACCCACGGTCAGGTCAAATCCGGGCTCAGACAGTGACTCACGTCCTTCTCGGGTCCATCAGTGAAACACCAAGTCCACTGTGGCAGTGAGAGGCCGCCCTTCCTCCAGCAAAGGACACGCACCACCAGCAAGAGCAGCCCCTCAGGTCCGCAGCGGAGCAGAGACCACCCTCATTAGGAAGGCCTGCAGCCGGGGGGCGAGGGGACCCCGCTGCATGCCACCCCCACCGTGGCCCGCCTGACGGATGGTTTTATGCAATGGCGCTTTTCCGTCACTGTGCCCAGAACTGGGAAACATGACGGTTTCCCCCTTGGTACAGAAGGTACAGCTGTCCGGGAGAGAAATCTGGCCGAGCCCTCTCTTTCACAGGAAGTGTCAGGAGGAGCCTGTCTCTGGGATCTGTGGGAGAGCCCAGGGAGCCATCGTCCCCTCAGCGGTGCCTCCAGAGCAAGTGCAGGAGAGAGATGTGGTGGAGGTTTGGGGGCATCACCTGTCGCAGGCTGTCCGTCCAGGGCTCCCGTCTCTGGAAGGGTCTGCTTGGCCCACGGAGCTGTCATTTCCTGCAGCAGGTTCACAGGCCCCAGCAGGGAGCCCCAGATCTAGAGGCCGCTTGGAAAGAGAAAATCCTGGTGCCCTGGAAGACAGGGCCGGAGACTGTCTGCAGTTCCCGGGGAGTGGGGGGCGCGGAGGAGAGGGGACCCAAACGTCCAGGCAGCCGCAGGCCTGCGTGAGCCTTGGTTCTGATTTTGATTCTGAACAATTCAAAGCACCCGTGGAACTCGACTGAATCCTCCCGGCTTTCCTCCTCCATCCTGACCAGAGCCTTTCTGTTTTCATAGTTAATTGTTCTTTGGTCCTTGAGTTTCCAGATCAAATGGCGGGATGTCTCACTCTCTCCCGGGGGACCAGGTGATCTTTTATGATCCGCTGCCGTCATCCTTTCAGACAGCGCCTGGGCTCAGCCCCGACAAAGAAAACATCCCGAGCGCCCCGTGAAATTCGGTCCTGGAGGGAGCGAGAAAGCGCGAGCCTTGTGGGAATCCAGAGTGCCACGCGCCCCTGCGCGCCCTCCGTCCATTTCTTTCCTAGAAAAATGGGAAGAGAACTCCTGGAGCTGCCTGATGAATGCAGACTCACTCCGTAGGAGGCGCGGCTCCAGGGGCCCGGGTCATTTTGTGAGGCATGTGTGCGGCGGAGCTGGCCATTTACTGCTTTGAGCTCTCTCTCACCGTGGACGGGTGACCTCTGTGGGTTTTGCGAGTCTTTCTAGACAAAAAAAGAGGGAGAAAATATGTACTAACTATGTACCTTGGAATCTGCCCGCGGACCTCAGAGGAACCACAGGAGGAGAGGCGGTTCTCGAGTCTGAGTGGAAAGCAGGACTTTCCCCAGATACGAATAATTCAGGTGTCAGCTCCGCTGTCCTCCCGGAGACCTTCCCTGCCCTCCCCGAGCTCAGTCACCTTTCCTTTGCTGGATATTGCCGACCCCCTTTCAGAGCCTCCTGCTCCTTACTGTCTGCCTGTCTGTCCACCCCGGGATGCAGAAGCCATGACAGGGATGTGGCCGGCGCTGTATCCTGCTGTACACAGCTGGGCCGGGCTCAGGGTGCGTAGTAGGTGCTCAGTGCGAGTCTTCTGAGCGAAGGCCAGGAGCTGGGGGAGTTGGAAGAGGGACAGGAGGAAAAGGTTGGGTTTGCCCAGTCCCCCCCTCTCCTGGCGGTGAGCCTCAAGTCACCAACCCCCCGAGCCTCCGTCTCTCTATAAGATGGGCTTAAACTTGCTTCCAGATAGTCGAAGAGGCTTAGCTGATACCAAGTCTGTCACCACATCTGGCACAGGGACAGACGCAGTCAGGGAGGGCTCATTCTGGGTCTGGGTTTGAGATTCTCTGATTGGAGCAAACAGAGCCCTTCTCCTCCTGAGTGCCAGGGCTTCCCGGCCTCCTCCTGGGTCCAGGGTGGACTCTGAGGAGAACCCTGCTGCCCTCCTTTGGGTCCAGGGAGCACCCCGAGGACGTAGGCAGTTCCGGGGCTTCTGCCTGGTTTCTCTGTCCCCAGGTTTCTCAAGAGGCGGGGACGCTGGGAACTAGCAAGCAAGGCCCTGACCTCCTGGCCTCCTTTCCCTTCCTCAGCCCAGGCCTCGTGCCAACCTCAGGGGCCCTGAAATGGGTCACCTGTGTCCCTGGATGACACAGATGCCACCAAGCCATCAGGCTGGACCCAGGGCGTGGATCACTGCTGGCCCACCCCAGTCCAGGCTCTCCGCCGAGAGCTTTGGTATTCTCCTCGTTTTCACTTAGATTGTCTTAAACACACACACTCACACACACACACACTCACACACACACACTCACACACTCACACACACACACTCACACACCACACACTCACACACCAAACACACACACTCACACACCACACACTCACACACACACTCACACACTCACACACCACACACTCACACACACACCCACACACACTCACACACACACCACACACTCTCACACCACACACTCACACACACACACCACACACTCACACACTCACACACACACTCACACACATACTCACATACACACACCTCACACTCACACACGCACACACACACACACCCACACACACTCACACACACACTCACACACACACTCACACACCACACACTCACACACCACACACTCACACACACTCTCACACCACACACTCACACACACACCCCCACTCACACACACACTCACACACCACACACTCACACACACACCACACACTCACACACACCACACACTCACACACCACACACTCACACACACCACACACACACCACACACACTCACACACACACACACTCACACACCCACTCACACACACACACTCACACACACACACTCACACACCACACACTCACACACACTCACACACACACCACACACTCTCACACACCACACACTCACACACACACTCACACACACCACACACACACTCACACACACACTCACACACCCACTCACACACACACTCACACACACACACACTCACACACTCACACACCACACACCACACACACACACACCACACACTCTCACACACCACACACTCACACACACACTCACACACACCACACACACACACTCACACACCCACTCACACACACACTCACACACACACACACTCACACACTCACACACCACACACACACACACATTTGGGCAAAAGACCTGGCCCTGCCTCTCTCACGTGCGAGGCTGCGGCTCTGCTGGGCAGCCTTGAAGCCGCGTCCCTTCCTTCCAGCCGCCGGAGCCTTCAGGGAGCGGGCCGCGGCGGTTTCTTGGCAGCAGCTCCAGGATGGGCCACCTGGCACCGGGCAGCAGCCAGTCCTCGTCCTGCTTCTCTGTGTGCCCCCCACTGCCCGGAGGTGCCCGGCCCATGTTGTGACAGGGAGGCGCCTGGTGTGAGGGACACAGCCCTTCAGATCAGCCAGACGCCGGCTTCCCCAGGCCTGGCCGCCAGCTGCTTGGCCGCACGTGTGTGTTAGGAACACGAGGCTCCGATCTTACCCTGAGGCCACGGTGGGAACCGGGGTGCCGCCATGGGGGAGGTGCTTGGGCACGTTATTAACCCCAAGACCCAGCTGTCCCATCCCAGTAATGACAAAGGGCCCCTGCAGGAGGGCTTCACCAGTGTGGGACCTGCTGTAAGTGCCCAGGGGACGTCCAGCGGGGGTAGCGGAGAAGTCTTCAGACCCAGGGCCCGGGCAGGAGCAGCCCCTTGGAGGCAGGGGGTACAGTTGCCCTGTTGTGTGAGAAGCAGGGAGCATCCTGGCCACCAGCACTTCCTGTGACACCAGGACCAGTGCCTCGGTTTCCTCACTTAGAATTCTGAGAGTAAGGACATTGATTTTACAAGATGAATGTGAAGATTAGAGGAGAGGAGGAATGAAAAATCTGGCTGTGTGTGACATTACTGTATCACTCTTTTGAAACAAATGAGAAAATCGAGGCACAGAGAGGTTAAGTATCTTATCCAAGGACACACAGCTGGGAGAACTGGGGTCCAAAGCCACGCTGCCCATTGCTGGGCCCAACCTCCTCCCTAACAGCGCCTCCCAGAGGTGTGGTGAAAACTGCACGCGCCAATGCACACATTCACAGTGGGGTGTTTGGCGTTTCATAAATGCCTTCTTGTAAAATGGGGGTGACGGCCCCCACCCTGGTAACTCTCAGGTGACCGGAAGGCTCAGTGAGGAAGGCAGAGCCGTTGGGAATGTTACATCCGCTTGCACCAGGCGGGCTGTAGACATTTTCCAATCAGGCCTGTTGGAATGCACGTGTCCATCACCTTTGACCCCACCCCCAGGCCCCCTGTCCCCAGCTGACACCCAGCCTGTGGTAGAGGGCGAAGCGGGGAGACCCCTCATTTGCAGTCAGGGAACCATCTAAGTGTGCTCCTGGCCGGTGACCTCCTCCTGTCTGCTGCAGGCCCAGCAGCTCACCAGGAGGGGCTCGGGGACAGGGACAGGGACGGGGGGACGGGGGGACCTTGCCCTGCTGGCCTCTGTCAAATTCCTGCTGAGTACATTAAGGCCACTGGGCAGGGAGGGCTTCTGTCCCCCTTGCTCCACAGCCTCCATGACATGAGCAGCCAGGGTCCCCTGTGATGCCACCAACCTAAGGCATCTAATCAATATGTATTTATGGAGGCCTCCATGTGCCCGGGAACTCCACTGAGTGCTGGGGACAGCGGTGAGTGGCCGAGCTACTGCTCGAGGAGCCCGTTCTGGTGGGGAAAATGGATGCTAATCAATGACACGATCCTTGTCAGAGTTCAACTTCAGTAAATCTCCATGACGGGGGTTCAGCCTCGTCCAGGAGGATGGTCCAGGAGGATGGTCCAGGAGGACGGGGAAGTGGCCGTGAGGCTGAGGGGAGTCCCCCAGGCTGCAGGGGCGGGGGCTGCAGGCACAGCCAGGTGGGGAGAAGCAGCCTGGTTGGCCTAGTGCAGGGCTCCTGGGCCTCCTTAGGGGCTGACCTTGTACCTGATGGAATTGTGGTGGGTGTGGGGTGGAGTGGGATAGGGATGAATTTGCATTTCCCATAGTCACACCTGGCTACTGTGTGGGGCGTCCTGTAGGAGGCCAGAGAGAAGGCCCGGCCTCCACCTGGGGGGCTGCTGCAGGAGCGCCCTGGAGAGAGATGTGCTTGGGATTGGGGTTGCAAAGAAGAGTGGATAGAGAGATGCTGAGTGGGTGGGTGAACAGGATAACGGCCCCTCGGGCCGCTGCTTAGTGAACACACAGCAGGTACCAGCCACGTGCTAGACACTTCACAGACGTTATCGTTCTTCCTCTCAAGGTGACTAAGAGGATTAAGGAAGTATTCCTGTTCTTTCAGATAAGGAAACTCAGACCCAGAGAGATTAAGCCACTCACGCGCGGCCACACAGGGAGTGGCGGGAGTCTGAGTCTAGTGGCTCTAGAGTGTTGGCCTCTGGTGAAATGCTGTTCTGATCCGGCGTGGGGCCTGGCGTGGGGCCTGGCGTGGGGCCTGGCGTGGGGCCTGGCGTGGGGCCTGGGGTGCTGCATTTCCACGGGCTCCCTGGCTGGGGGTGCCCACCTGCTGCTCCCCAGAGCTGAGCTTAAACAGCACCCCCCCCAGGCTCACAGTCAGCCCTGGCGCCTTGGGACGGTCACAGTGCGCCTGAACTTCTGAGTGCTCCAATCTGGACCCCGCGGCAGGATGTCCCGGGCCCTGTCCCATTTGCCTTTCAGTAGCTCAGGCGAGTCTGAGAGCCAGAGGGGGAGGCAGCGGTCCCCGCTCTCGGCCTCCTGGGGTCCCCAGTACAGACCCCACCCGTGTTCAGCAGCTGAGCGGGAGTCCAGAGGTCGTGGTGCTCCCAGCCTCGTCCACGGTCCCCGTCAGACCCTGCCGGGTGGCACCCCAGCGGGGCTGGACCAGGTGTCCTTGGGCTCTGCTGGAGGAGAAGCGCTGTCCTCTCTGGGTCATCAGACCCCAGGATGATTAGAGGCCAAGGCCCCTCCCGCTCGGCCCCGCCACTGGGAACAGGGGTCACTGCAGGAGATGCCAGTGAGGCCGCGCCCCGCGGTGTGGGCTCCTGTCCTTCAGGACGAGGATCCGCTCCCTTCCTGGCAGCTCGGGGACCAGCAGCTGTGGTTCTGAGTCTCTGCCACACCTGGCCCAGCGCGGGCGTTTTAAGGAGGGGACGGCTCAGCATTCCCGCCCCCTCCTCCCGCTGCCCCCCCCAGCTCCCCCCAGACTCCCCCCTGAGGCCCTGGCGGCCACCCTGCCTGTCCCTCCTCCAGGGCACCTTCCTTTCTTGGCTCCAAGGCTCTGGGCCTCTGGTCTGGGAGGGCACCTGGGCCTGGTGACCACAGGTTCCAGTCGCTTGTCTGTGGGACAGAATTCTGGAGCTCCGAGGGCCTCGTCCGCCTGCCACTGTCCTCATGTTGAGGTCTCTCGTCCCTGGGGGTTGTTCAGGGGACAGGAACATCCTTTGTTTGGGAAAGAACTAGAGAAGCATCTGAGGATTCGGCTCCCAGAGTCTTGGCTCCCTCGTCCTCTATCACCAGAGCAGGGCAGGGGAGGGGCAGGGGAGGGGCAGGTGCAGGGCAGGGGAGGGGCAGGTGAAGGGCAGGTGCAGGGCAGGGGAGGGGCAGGGGAAGGGCAGGTGCAGGGCAGGCCTCGTGGCCTATTGTTCTGGATTCTTTGAATCTGTACATTACAGTCTGCTGGAAGGGAGGGGCTTCAGAGACTCCAGAGCCACCTTCTGCCTCCAGCGTGGACACCACAGGACAACTGCCTGTCGTATATTTCTAGAACCCACTGTAGGCAGAGGAATGGATCCTCTGGGTATTTTGGCCTCATGTCTGGTGATTCTCATGGTCACATTCCTGGAACCTGACCTGAGTGTCTCTTGCTGCAGCTCAGGCTGCCATTGCTCGGTCAGCTGCACCATCCTCCCCTGCTTCTTGGAGACAGATCCTCCCAGCGCTGTTCACCTCTGCGTCCTGGCCACGGCCAGTCACTTTCCCTCTCCTCCTCTCCCGTAGCTCCTGTAAAGCGTGGTTTGGGGAATCCACTGTGTCCCTGGCCCTCAAATTCTGTTTCTCTGGAATTCTGGCCCCGGGCTGCAGTTGAAGCTGTGGCTTCTGCTGCGTGAACTTCTCTGACTCCTGCTCCGAGGACCTTCCTCCTCCTCCCCTGAAAACCCAGCTCTGCCCGGTCCGTCCCACAGCCAGCCGCCCTGGTGCTTCCTCCCCGTGGACAGGACCAGACCACTTCCCCGTCTTATTTTTCATTTTAAAACATTTCTTTTTTACATCACAAACATTTCTGAATATTCATTGTAGAAAATTCGAAAATATAAGTCAACTAGAAGAGAAAATGTAAAATCCCTGAACTGCTCCTATCAGGTAGAACCGCTGTCAACACTTGGGTGTATTTCTTTTTTTTTAAACCCTTGTACATAGGCCAATGAAATTTCAGACCAACATCATTTAGCATCTTGCTTTTGCACTTAACATGACATAGTGAGCAATTTTTGTTGCCTATCACTAAACATTTGAAAATGCAATTTTTAATATCTGTTTACTATTTTATATCTCATACATTTTTTTAGCCCTTGCATAATTATTTCTAAGTGGAAAAATACCTATCCCGTCAAGCCCGCCGAACGACCCAACTCGAGTGAGCTGCAGGAATGTGAGCGGCGGTTGTTCATTATGTGAGTTTTATCTCCCCGAGTGGACTGCTCTTCTGTATTGTCACAAAATTGTTAAACACTTTTCCCTTTCGCCGAGTTTTGCACGGTGGTAGGCAGAATAAGCTGCCTGGCTGTAATCTTCAAAAACCCCTGTATGTATTTATAAATTCCAGCTTCTTTCCTGGGGATTTTGTAGGGGCTGTGGCCTAAGGAAGTTATTTGAAATATTATGAGCTCAGAGGTGTTCAGTATGGCATTATTTTGCATTTGCCCCAAACTAGGAATCACCAAAATGTCTAGTGGTCCAGGAGGATGATAAGGTCCACGATGATGAGTCGATGTGTCAGCTGCGGAAAATGATGTTTACAAAGCCTTTGTGATAAAACTGAATGTTTGTGTCATGATCACAGCAAGAAACAAAGAGTTGTGGGAGGAAAAGGGTGGAAAGACACCAAAATGGGAACAGTAGTTAGGGATGTTTTCCTGCTCTCTGTCTGCTTTCCTGCTGTGAACCCCTGATCCACTAAAATACTAAGAGATGGATAGACAGGTGTCAGTTTTATTTTTTAATCATCTGCAAAGATGCTTTAGTCTATCTGGTGTTGCTATGACACAATACCTAAAGTGAAAACTTTATGAAGAAAAGAGGTTTATTGGGCTCACAGTTGTGGAGGTTCAGGGGCGTGATGCTGGCATCAGATTCTGGTGAAGGCCTCTGGGGAGAGACCTTGCTGGTCTCTGGTGGACAGACAGAAAGAGGAAGTGAGTGTGTGCAGGAGAGAGAGGTTGCACCAAGAGAGGAAGCAAGAGAGCAAGCCAGCCAAGAAGACGGAAGTGGCTTCGTGACAGCCCTCTCTGGGCAGCCAGGCTGGTCCCAGGAACAAACCCACCCCACAAGATGGGCCTCGGGCCTCCCAAGGGTGGTGCCCTCCATGTCCTAATCACCTGTCACCAGGGTCTCCCCGTAGGCTCCACCCCCTTCCAACACCGTGGCATGGGACCAGGCCCCCAGCTCAAGAGCCTTTGGGGACACACTGGGTCCAAACCAGAGCAAAGAATACTCAGAGCTGAGCTCGAGAGAAAGGAGCCACCCAGAAATGGGAAGAGAGGCGTGTGGCCCGAGGCCGATGAGCCGAGACTTCTGGAAAGTGCTCAGGACGCCGCGAGGGGCCTACAATAGACTAAGGACGGCACCTCAGTGTAATTATAAAAGGAGAAACCGCAGTCGCAATTTATGATTTGTTGCTGGGCTCTGCCTTCTCGGCTCAGGCAGAGGGAGCCACGGTGGAGGGAGCCAGGGTGGAGCCACCAGGCTTTGGAGGAACCAGGGTGAGAGGAACCACAGGGAGGCCGGCAGCGGGCACGCTCCATCATGATCCTTAAAAGAAATAGGAAGATAGAATTCTGTAATATAGAAATCTGAGTCACTGACTTCCAGCAAAATCCCCTAACGGGTTTAAAAAAAAAAAAAATTAGACTTATAAAAAAGTGGCGAACTCCAACCAGGGTCATCGCGGTTCTGCAGATGTTAACATCTCACCTTCTCCGCTCACCCGCCTTCCTAGACACGGGCACACACATCATGATTTTCTGGACCATTTGAGGGCACGGTGCAGACACAATGCTCTGGAACCCTGAAAACTTCTTGTGTACTTCCAAGAAGATGAGGCACTTCTACTAAACCACAGCAAAACCATCACAACTGGGAATTAACATTGGTACAGTGTGACTGTTTGGTCCCTATCCCCCATTCAGATTTTGACAGTTGTCTCAAAAATACGTCACCACCCACCATCCCACCATCACCATCACCACCACCACCATCATCACCATCACTACCATTACCACACCACTACCACCACCATTACCACCATCACCATCATCACCATCACCATCACCATTCACCATCATCACCACCACCAAACCATTACCACTACCATCACCACCACCACTATCATCACTACCACCACGGTCATCACCATCATCACCATCATCACCACCACCACTATCATCACTACCACCACCATTACCATCTCACCACCACCACCACCACCATCACCACCATCACCATAATCACCATCACCATCCACCATCATCACCACCACCAAACCACTACCACTACCATCACCACCACCACTATCATCACTACCACCACCCTCATCACCATCACCATCACCATCATCACCATCACCATCATCACCATCACTACCATTTCCACACCACTACCACCACCATTACCACCATCACCATCACCATTCACCATCATCACCACCACCACTATCATCACTACCACCACCATTACCATCTCACCACCACCACCACCATCACCACCATCACCACCATCATCACCACCATCACCATCATCACCATCACCATCATCACCATCACCATCACCATCACCATCATCACCACCACCACTATCATCACCATCATCACCATTACCATCTCACCACCACCACCATCACCATCACCACCATCACCACCACCATCACCACCACCACCACCATCACCACCACCATCACCACCATCACCATCACCACCATCACCATCACCACCATCACCATCACCACCATCACCACCATCACCACCATCACCATCACCACCATCACCACCATCACCACCATCACCACCACCATCATCACCACCATCACCACCATCGTCACCATCACCACCACCGTCACCATCACCACCATCACCATCAATACTACCATCGTCACCATCACCACCATCACCATCAATACTACCATCGTCACCACCACCATCACCACCATCACCATAATCACCATCACCATCCACCATCATCACCACCACCAAACCACTACCACTACCATCACCACCACCACTATCATCACTACCACCACCCTCATCACCATCACCATCACCATCATCACCATCACCATCATCACCATCACTACCATTTCCACACCACTACCACCACCATTACCACCATCACCATCACCATTCACCATCATCACCACCACCACTATCATCACTACCACCACCATTACCATCTCACCACCACCACCACCATCACCACCATCACCACCATCATCACCACCATCACCATCATCACCATCACCATCATCACCATCACCATCACCATCACCATCATCACCACCACCACTATCATCACCATCATCACCATTACCATCTCACCACCACCACCATCACCATCACCACCATCACCATCACCACCATCACCACCACCATCACCACCACCACCACCATCACCACCACCATCACCACCATCACCATCACCACCATCACCATCACCACCATCACCATCACCACCATCACCACCATCACCACCATCACCATCACCACCATCACCACCATCACCACCATCACCACCACCATCATCACCACCATCACCACCATCGTCACCATCACCACCACCGTCACCATCACCACCATCACCATCAATACTACCATCGTCACCATCACCACCATCACCATCAATACTACCATCGTCACCATCACCATCACCACCATCACCATCACCACCATCACCACCATCACCACCACCGTCACCATCACCACCATCACCACCATCATCACCACCATCACCACCACCACCATCACCATCACCACCATCACCACCATCACCACCACCATCACCATCACCACCATCACCATCACCACCATCACCACCACCATCACCATCACCACCATCACCACCATCACCATCACCACCATCACCATCACCATCACCACCACCATCACCATCACCACCACCATCACCACCATCACCATCACCACCATCACCATCACCATCACCACCATCACCACCATCACCACTATCACCACCACCATCACCATCACCACCATCACCACCACCATCACCCTCACCATCACCACCATCACCATCACCATCATCACCATCACCACCATCACCCTCACCATCACTACCATCACCATCACCACCACCGTCACCATTACCACCATCACCACCACCATCACCACCATCACCACCACCATCATCGATGTTGTTTCTGGCCCAGGATCTGATTCAAGATCCTGTGTTGCACTTGGTGCCCATCTCTTCAGTCTCCTTCCATCTGGGGGTCCTGGGTCTTTCCTTCTTGACTTTGTTGATTGATTTTTTTGCAGGGCTCTGCATGCCAGGCTCGCCCTCTACCACTGAGCCACACCCCAGCCCTTTGTGAGACAGGGTCTCGCTAAGTTGCTAAGGCTAGGCTTGAACTTGTGATCCTCCCGCCTCAGCCTTTCAAGTAGCTGGGATCACAGGTGTGAGTCACCTGTAGTTGTGTTTGAAGAAATGGATTCACGACCCTGGGGTCTGACTGATGTTTCCTCGTGGTGAGTTCACATCAGGCAATTTGGGCAGAAACACCCCTGAGGTAATGTGTCCCGCTAGGTGTCAGATCAAAGGGTGTATGGGATCTGTTCCCACTGATATTAGGTAACAGCTCTATTGAGATAGAGTTCACATTCCACAAAAATCCACCGTTGGAAAGCGCGGCCTTCAGTGTTCTTGGTGTACTCAGTCATAGGGTCATCACCACAGTCAACCTAGAACATTTTCACCACCCAGAAGACCTCAGGCCCATTAGCAGGCACTCTGCATTTCCCCGTCCCTGTTCCTGGCCACCACCACTCCACTTCCTGCCAGTGTGTGTTTGCTTATTCTGGACATTTCATATAAATGGAGTCATACACTCAGTAGCATTTCTGTGTCTGGTTTCCTTGCTTGGCATAGTATTTATCGCCCATGGTGTGACATGTGCTTTGATCCTTTTTATGTCTGAATAATATTCCATCGTATGGATATACCACATGGACTTGATCCATCCATTGGGGTTGTTTCCACTTTTTGGCTAAGATAAATATTGCTGCTGTGAACATTTATTTCTGTGTGGACCTATGTTTTTATTTTGTCAAGGGTCCCTGAGATCACTCCTAGGTTTAGCAATTCACTAGGAGGACTTGAGGACTCGCCACAGTCCCACTCACAGCTAGGATTTGTTACCGTGAAAGAACACACCACAAAATGAACCAAAGAAAATGTGCATGAAGGGCTGGGCTTGTGGCTCAGCGGTAGAGCACTCGCCTAGCAGGTACAAGGCCCTGGGTTCAATTCTCAGCACCACATAAAAATAAATAAATAAAAATAAAGGTATTTAAAAAAAAGAAGAAAATGTGCATGAGCCGATGTCTAGAAGAAACCAGGTGCGGGTTCCAAGAGTCCCGGGGACGGCACACAGTGTACACTTAATCCCTGCAGCATGGACGGTGTTGTCTACCAGGCAAGCTCTTCAGAGACTCATTGCCCAGGGCTTTTGCTGGGGGCTGGTCCCGTAGGCACCCTCTGCCTGAAGTGCACTGAAATCCCAGGCTCCCGCCAGGAAAGCAGATGCCGGCATTAGCCACGAGGTCTGTGCAGCCTGGCACCACGAGCCTCCCTTGGATCGGCGTTGCCAGGCTCTCTGGTGACACCACATTTAACTCTGTTCCCCCCGAGTGGCTGCAGCGTTTTTGTTCTCCACTGGCTATTTATCCAGGTCCCCGTGGCTCCACATCCTGGCCGGCACCTTGGCTTGGCCACCTTTGTGAGTGAAACCATTCTAGCAGGTCTAATAGGTTTTTAAGTCAGCAATTTGCAAGCGTTTAGAACAAAAAAATAATGATTCATAGAAGCCAAAATGATTTCTCTGAGAACAATCATGCTCGTCTAACCCCTTATTTTCTTTCTTTCTTTTCTTTTTTAAGGCAATTTATTCCTTCTGTACGAGCTGTACTAGGGCAGGGTGTTTTTCTGTTCCAGCCTCGTCTTTCACAATATCTTCATGTACAAAAATGGAGAGCCGGGGGTTGCGCTGATCACTTGGCGGCTTCCTCATCTGCAGATGGATGACAGGCAGCTCCCGGAGCCGGGAGCGAGGCTCTTCTGCTGCCTCCTGGCTCCGTCCTCAGCCAGCTACAAATGCCTCTGTCCAAAACCTGGGGAGACACACGTGGCAGCCCGTCGGCTTTGCCAGTTACTCAAAGTAGGAAGACGCACATGTGTTGAGCAGTGAGATCTGGTTCCAGAAAGATCCTGGCAGCCTGGGTTGACAGGCAGATTCCAACAGGATGGATGGACCAGGGACAAATGGCAAGTCCGTGCCTGCAGGACCTGGTCCAGTGGTGACCGGGGCAAGCTCACACTTGGATGTCTGGCCCTTACCAAAAGCAGATTCAGGCTGATTAAGGAAGCATCCTGTGAAACTCTGTAGTTGTTTGGGTCGAGGTACCCCTGAACCTGCATCTGCCCCCTCCTGAGCCCGTCTGTGGCTCACCGGCCTCTGCAGAAGCCGGGAGAGTGACCCTGTGGCTTCAGCCGGGGACCACGCACCTGGCAGCGCTTGGTGCAGGTGTGTTCGCAGGAGGGAGGAAGGCTGCTGGCTGGAGGGCGAGGGGATTTCTGTCCCCTGCTCATCCAGCACCTGGGTGGAGGCCCCTGGGTCCCAGCTGGGGTGACGCTTGTGCTCTGAGGCCCGTGTGTGACACCGTCGGAATCCAGCCCCGGAGGCGCGTGGGATTGGGACGCGTTCCAAACACCTCCACATCCCTGCAGTGACAGTGCCTTTGAGGCCCGCAGACACCGTGGCTCCCGTACTTGCTCTGCCTGTGTCCCTCCCTGTGAGGGGGCAGCTCCCAGGTGAGGTCCCCCCCACCTTCTCTGCTGTCATTTCTGTTTGAGGAGCTGCCGCTGCCCCTCCCCCCACAGCCACTTGCCCTCCCTCCCCCGACTTCACAGGGGGACCCCGATGAGAGAGGCCAAGGGAGGAGGCCAGGCCCCTCCAGTGCTTGTACCTGGCAATTATTTGCCACCATTGCCAACTCAAGATAAGTAGAAAATGACGGCGGGGGAGAACCAGGCCCAGGGCAGTGCCAGGCGCCTGGCAGGCGTCACATGACATCTGCACGTGTGCTGCACGGGGAGCCTCGCGTCACCAAGCACCGAGGGGACCTGCGGACAGGGAGATGGAAGGGCTGGGTTCCAGCCACCTGGCTGCGCCGTTGTGACCGCTTTCCTCCGGGAGCCTCAGTTCCATCAGCTACGAGATGAGGAGGTGGCACGTCACACTCCATCAGGGCTGCCCTCTGCGTCTGTGCGTTGGGCCACGGCAGTGGGTGCTTCTGAGGGCACTGTCCGAATGTGCCTGGAAGATGTGGCTTCTAAACCTGGGCACCAGGAGCTGCCCCTCGTGGAGGTCGCAGGTGACATCCTAGAAAGAGGGCCACCGGGAGAGACCACACAGGCCAAGGGACAGGAAGAGAAAGCCACAGGCCGCAGCACGGTGTCCAGCAGGGGGTCACGGGCACAAGTCCAGGCTGAGCGTCCCTGGTCAGAGGTCCACGGGGCTCCGAAGTCTGAACCTTGGCAAGAGCTTGATGCCACCTGGCCTCTTGGGATGGTCACGGTGAAAAGGCCGGAACGCCAGAAATACCGCGCAAAGTCCTCTTCAGGCCCCGGGTCTAAGCAGTACGCGGCCCAGAGGAATCCGCGGCTGGACTCGGGCCCCCAGGACGCCTCATGGTGCAGAGGCGGACTTTCTAAAATTCAAACAAGTCTGAAGTCTAAACCTCTTCCGGGCCCAAGCATCTGGGGCGAGGGACACTCACCCTGTGATGCACTCATCGGTGGTTGTCAGATGTGACCCAGGCACCGGCACATCATGGGGGACTGTCAGAAAGGCAGTTCCCGGCTCTTCCTCAGCCTGCTGCTCAGGGTGGGGCCGCCCACCCGTCTCCACAGCCCCCGGGGCTTCTGGGGCCTCCAGTGTTTGTGAATGGAAGGGGGGGGGCCGGGAGGTGGGGCCCAGGTGGGAAGAGACCCGGTGACCGCCACTCCCCTGCTGCGGGAAGGGGGCATGTCATTCTGGTCACTCAAGGAAACCTTTCGGGATGTGGCAAAGCAGGCTCATGCCTTGTCAGCAGACCTCGGATGAGGCAGCTGAGAGTGGGGGACTCTTGATCTCCTGCAGAGGGTGGCAGAGGTAGTGTTAGAAACCAGACCTCTCTGATCTCGCTTTCTGAGTTCTTTTCACTGCAGTGGCCCCTGGGCTCTGCCTTCTGTGCTCCCCACTCCGTCTTCTGCCCTGCGGCCACCCAGAGCTCTGCTGTGCCTCCTGCAACCTGCCCTGCCAAGGCAGATAGGGGACACCATACCTGGGCGGGGAGGGAACAAGGGGCGGGCAGCCGGTCACCATGCATGTCCCTCAGCCTCCAGGGCCAGGTGCAGCCTGGGGAGCAGGTGCTGGTGTGAGGCGAGCTCAGGGTGTGTCGGGTGACACAGTGCCCGGCTCCTGTTGAGGCCTCTGTGTGCCCAGTCCCGTTGCTGGGCGCTCTGGGGGAAACCGAGGCAAGGCGCGTGCAGCCTCTGCCCTCGTGCAGCTCAGGCTCCAGAGCCAGGGAGACAGCCAACCGCAAGATGGGCTTAAGGCCCGTTGCCCCGGGTGGACAGGGCTCGCCCACACCGCTGGCACCCCTCACCGAGGTCCCTGTCCTCTGCTCTTTCTGGCAGATGATGCAGTTCGCCTGGGCCAACTACCGGCGCTACGCCATGGGCAAGAACGAGCTCCGGCCGCTCAGCAAGGACGGCTACCAGGGCCACATATTCGGTGAGTCGCTGAGGGCACTTGGACGGCGTCGGGGAGGCCGACCACGCCGGGTGCGGAGTTGCCCCTGGGGCTCCGTTTCCGCCTGCCGAGGGGAGTCCTGTTCCCTGGGAGCTGCCCCTGCTTCTTGGACTTGGGGGGCCCCCCGCGCCTCTCCAGCCGTGTGGGTTTCTGGGTGCGCAGTGACCACTTGGTCTTTAGAGCAAAGAAACTTGGAGTTGTGGTTAGGGAGGGGAGGGCTGGAGACCTGGTGCCGAGGAGAAGGCTTGGTGACTGCTTCCCGGGAGGTGGCTGTGGGATGGTGTAGGAGCCGTCCCGGAGGCTGAACACGCTCCTGTGGGCTGGGGACCAGGCTGCCTTGAGGGTCCAGGCGCCCGTGTCTCTGGGACGCTCCAGGTGGACCCTGGAGTCGGGGCAGCTCACGTTTTGCCCGCAGCCTTGCAGTCCGCTGGCTTCTCCCCGGGCCAGCCGCAGGCCCAGAGCCCTGTACGTCCCTCCCTGATCCCACAGAGGCTGCAGGGGCTTCTTATGTGCCCAGCCTCACATGTCAACTGTAGCACCCACCCCCGTGCCAGCCGCCCTCTGCAGCCATTCCTGCCCAACGATGCTGCCACAGCCCGGCCACCCCCTTCCCTGGGACTCTGCGCTGTGGGGTGCTGCCCTGGAGAGAGGAAGCCACTCCCCTATCCTTCACCCCAAAAGGTTCCTGGACTCTGGAACCAAAGAACCAAGATGGAAATTCCCAGGAAAACCTAAGGGCAGATTTACAAGACAGGCATGGCCCTGTCCCAGGTGTTGGCATCATGGGAAAGGGGACAGGGACCCTCCTTCTCCTAGACCAGTCAGCCTGGGAACCTGGCTGGCTGTGCAGACAGTTCCTCCTTTGGGTGTGGGCCTGGACTTGAGTAGTGGGTGTGTGTTTATTTTTCTGATTATCCTAGGAATGTCGGAGGAGGGGGAAGTGTCAAAAAGATAAGGCAGAAAAAAAAAAAAAAAACCGGTTCCTGGATGTAGCTGTGGCTCTTGGCACCTGGGCTCCTCCCCTCCCCTCTCTCCTTCTGTTTCCCTCCCCCACCCACATACTATTCTATGACTTTTTTGGGGGGGGGGGCGGGTTAATGTTACATGGTGAGTGTTTTCCTAGGTCCTGCAAATTTTTTCCCTTTTAATGGCTCCAGCGATTGTGTGGGCGATCGTTCACTTAACCGTCCCCCTGATGTTAGACAAAGGTTTTGCTATTAGAAATAATGCAGGTGGTAACATTTTGTGCATAAGATTTTGTCTGAGAACAGATTCTTAGAGAGGAATTCCCAGGCCAGATGGGAAGAGAGGAAGAGAGATGCTCCCTTAGCCCTGAGCAGGAAGGAGGTGTTTGGATCCTGGGTAGGGCTGGCTGCCCCCACTGCCCAGGGCAGACCTTCCTGAGCGGCCCGTGGCAGCCCTGGGGAAGGCTGTGATCTCACTGAAGCTGTTGGAGATTTTGCTACTGGAATAAACAGAAATGTGGTGGAGAAAGCATCCCCTCTCCTCTCTGAACAGTCTGCAGATATCCGGGGAGTTGTGGTCAGTGGGTAGGAGAGACTGTGGATTTCTGAAATAACTCAGTGTAGGCACAGCGTTTGCTCAAACCAACACGGAAAACACTTCTGGGAGGGATTGGGCTGAACCCAGCCTCATTGTGTAACGTTTCTCATGGCCTGGGATTGAGTCTTAACCCTCCAGCCCCTTGTCAATCACCAAACCTGGAAGAGCTGCCTTTAAAGGTGGAAGGAACCCAGGCTTTTGAGTCTGTTTACAAATTCTTACGCTGTCCTGAGCTGTGTGACCAAGTCCAAGTCACTTACCCTCTCTGGACCCCTGTGGTTCATCCTTCACGCTGGGCTGCTGTGAAGATGTGAGTGAGCGCACGTGAACAGGCAGGTGACTTATGATTTCTGTTGCAGTGGCCCCAGTGAGCCCGCTGTGAGTTCTGAGGTCTCTGGGGTGGCCTTAGCAAGGCCCTGGGAACCCATCACCCAGAGACAGGGAGTCTTCCCTCCGCAGCTGACAAATGAGCCTCAGTGGGTGGCTGGCCCCTGAGAAGGGACCCCGGCACAGGCAGGAAGAGCTGGTGTGGACTCTCTTCTCTGTAACCCAATGCCCACTGCAGGCCATGCCCAGGGCTGGCTCCTGGGGACACGGGGCAAATGGCACAGCGAGCTCGCCACCGACTCTGCCGAGTGTTCTCAGAGACAGGGACACGCATGACACACAGGAAGCGTCCTCGTGGCTGGGGCTCTGTGTGACCTGGGCTCAGACTCAGGCTTCCCCACTTCGGGTTCTGTGGCCTGGGGCAGGTGGCTTCTCGGGGACTTCCACTCTTTGTAAAGGGAACAAAGCTAAAGGTGAAACCAGCCCCCACCCAGCCCAGGGCCTGCCTGACACGTCCACCCTGTAACTACGTGGTGGCTGCGATGACTGTCACCTTGAATAGGTCCTAGGTCCAGAGGCCCCTGAGAACACACCGAAGGCTTAATTCTGGGAGCCTGGGAGAGGTTCTAGTTGGGGTGGATCCAAGAGGGGCTTTGAAGCTGGGCTATCCCCAAAGACACAAGTGGGTGGGCGGGGCTTAGTGGCTCAGGAGGCTGAGGCAGGAGGATCTCGAGTTCAAAGCCAGCCTCAGCAACTTAGTGAGGCCCTAAGCAACTTGGTGAGACCCTGTCTCTAAATAAAATAAAAAAAGGGCCAGGGGCGTGGCTCAGTGGTTAACTGCCCCTAATTTAATCCCTGATACCACAAAAAAAAAAAAAAAAATTAAGCTGCGTGTCACCACCACGTCCTTTCTGGACTCCTGGGGGCTGCATCACCCTGGACTCCGGCCTCACTGGAGGCTGAGTCCTGCGGACACAGGACGCCAGGGGTGGTCAGGTGGTAGGCAATGCCCACCTGTCCTGCCAGCCGAGACCCTGAGCAGGGTCCCTGTTGGCGCTCAGTCTGGACATGGACACCTGCAGGCTCACCCTGGGGGCCTGCGGGAGACCTGCTGGGGGCTGGCTGGCGGGTTCATGCGGTGCCTTGAGATCTACAGGGTAGATGCCGGAGCCGCATCTCCCTGCGTGGCCCCTCCCCACACTGAGCCCCCTCTCCCGGCTGCCTCCTCCCTTCCTCAAACCTGCTCTTACTGTGGGAACCAGGCCTCCTGCCGGGGCGCACCCCCCCCCCCCAGCCGGTCTTGGTGGCTTCCTTTTTTACCCACATCCAGCTCAGCAAGTCTCCTCAAAAAATGCCCCTAAGCCCCAGTGGCCACCAGCAAAGAAGACACAGCCTGCTCCTTGCAGGTGGCTCAGGCCAGGGCGGAACGCTGCTCCTTCCCACTCTGAGTGCTGGCCGGATGGTCAGTGTCCAGCTGGGAACAAAGAGCAGGGACTTCAGATCCTGCCGAGCGGCCTTGGAGCGTACCTTGAGCCTCTGAGAGAGGAAATGGGCAAAGGGCCAGGCCAGGGGCCTAGAGCTGGGCGGTGGGTGCCTTTGTCACAGAGGTGCAGTAGTAGCCTGAGCCGTGCAGGGGAGGGGCGTAGAGGAACTAGCCATAAGGTGGTAACTGCACACAGTGCCGTAGACAAAGTGGCCCAGCCTCCTCGCCTCTGAAAAACCGGGCGGATATGGATACCTGCTGCTAGGGCTGCAGAATACCAGGCAGTCTAGCTGGAGAGCTCAGCTGTGGGAGCTTGGGCCAGCTGCTTAACCTCTCTGGGTCTGTCTCCCCAACTAAAAGTGAATGATAGTAGTACCTCCTTCGCCGGATTGGTGGAGAGTGAAGTGGGTCAACACTCCAAGTCTCCTCTCTGTGTCTGGCACGTACAAGGCATTCTGCAAGTTTCAGAGGCCTGAGGAGGATGTAAGGCCCACCCACAGATCAGGGTCAACTCCCATTCTGACTGGGGACATACCCAGGGTCCCTGGACCCAGGAACCCACACGAGGGTTGCAGGGCTGTTCCACCCTGCTCCCTCCTGCCCTGTCCCTACAGCTCTCCAGTGCTTGGGTGTGCAACCCCTGGGCAGGAGGTTCAAATCCTGTCTCTGCCACGTACCAGCCATGTGACCCTGGCCAGTTTCCTGACCTCCCTGCACCTCAGTTTCTCCGTCTGTGCAATGGGGATGACCGTTGCAAAGATCAAACTCAGTTGACGTGTGTTGATCGCTGGTACAGGATCTGTCCACATGCAGTCGTGACATACAAGCTGCTGTCGTATTTTTATTTGTTAAATAGAATAGTTATCGCCCAAGGGAAGAGCCCGTGTGGGGCTCACTGCAGGCTCTCGGGCCTTCTTGCGGGTGGATGGATTGCCTGCGGCAGCCTCTGCTGCCCGTTTCCCTGTGCCCCCTCGTCCCAGCCTGGCTCCTGCGGCGTGTGCTCTCCGTCACCGTGACCTCCCGCCACAGAGTGCACTTAGAACCAGCAAACAGACCCTGTGGGAGTGACAGTCCTGCTTGGTCAGCGCATCCGTCTCTCTTCTCCGCGGAGGGTGGAGGTGCTTGCGTGGCCAAAAGCAAGGTCCCCCGCTCCGAGCCCGCCCCTGGCGACAGCGAGAGCCCCAAATTGGATTCCGCCTCTGATCGTGGATCCACTGATAGAACTGCCAACCCAGTCCCCGTTCTGGGGATGATTTATGGCCTGGGGTGAGGTAAGGGACGCAGCATGATTTCCAGATCATGGGCGGTGAATGTTCGGCCTCTGCAGCAGAAAAATCATCATTGCCTGGAAACGGAACAAGCGTGATGTGAAGAGGGACGAAGTCCAGGCCCCAGGAGGTCATTTTGCAGTTGCTTTTGGGGATGTGACTTAGGAGTGCCTCTGCCGGGTGGCCCCGCTCTCCGCACACTCCCGCACACACCAGCCTCCCGGGGCTCTCCGTGGGGGTGAGTTCCTTTCTGGAGGTGGCAGTTTTGACTTCAGAGATTTGTCGGGGTTCAGGTCTCAGCCCTGGCATTTGCCAGCTGAATGAAACTGAGCAAGCCTCAGCCTTCCGCCCCCCGCTCCCGGCTCTTCGCTCGGGGGGTTGGCCCACAGCGAGCCTCACCAGAGGTCAGCGGCTTCCTCGCCTGTTGGCCGGACGCCCTTCCCAGCACCTTGCTCCTCTCCTGGGTTGGGGGCTGAGCGTTTTGACTTATCTGGAGAGAATACTCTGTCGCCCTTCGAGAGTTGGGCTTTTGTGGAAAAGCTCCTCGTTCCTGGAAGATCCGCGTCAGGCTGAGCTGCTGGCTGCTCCCGGCCGCGTGCTCACCCCTGGCCAGGCTGGAGCTGGCTTTGAGGAAGAGCTGTCATCGGCCCCACAAGTGACAATGTCGCAGTCCCCAGGTGGAATGGGTCAGGCTTCGGGGCAGCCGGCAAACTTTCTGGTAACCAGGTGTTTGGGGAGCCCTGGGTGCTCCACCCGCAGCCAGGGGCAGCAGAAAAGTGGAGGAAGTGGGTCAGAAGCAGGGTCACTGGCCTTTGGCGCGAGGCACACACCTGTGGATGACAGGCAGCACCTAGAGGTGCAAGGCGGACATTGAGGCCACGGTGGTCTCCCTGGGCCCTTGAGTGACGATTCCTCAGCCACCTTCTAATGATCGAAAGGCCCTCGGGTCGCCCAGGGTCATTACCAAAGCGAAGCACTCCCCCCAGGTGGCCCCGGGTTCCCCACTCCCAGCCACTGGCCCTCGCTGGGTAACTAGCGGGTGTCTTGCTTCCTCTCCCTTTTTGCTCCGTTTCTGAGAGGCCACTTGGCTCTTGCTGGATCTCTGATATGGAATTTTACAACAAGTCTCGTTCCCGCCGGAGCGGAGTGAGTCAGGGCGTCTATTCCTGAGCGAGCTGCGGTGAGGCACCCGATGATTCACATTGGAACCCACAGTCCCCTGGTGCCAGCTCCGCCACCTCCCAGAGACCTTTCTTTCCTTGGAACCAGGCTGAGCTGGCACGGCCAGCCCCTTCTCTCCTGGCACTGACGCCAGGCCCTTGCCAAATCCCCCAGCAAACTCTGTGACTCACGGGTCTGTGGACTCGCAGAACCTCAGGTGGGCATTGCCAGTTGGATTCTTGGCAGCCATCTGGACCAGTGCCCAAAGACGGGGAAACAGGTGACAGAGGAAACTCACGGAAGGCCTGACACTCGGGTTTGAACCCTGGTCCTCAAGTTGAACCTCTACTTTATTTTTTCTTTCTTAATTACTTTTTTTTTTTTTTTTTTTTTTTTGGTACCTGGGATTGAACCCAGGGGCGCTTAACCACTGAGCCACCTTGCCCTCTATATTTGATTTTGAGTTGCTTAGGGCCTTGCTAAGTCGCGATCCTCCTGCCTCAGCCTCCCGAGCCGTTGGGATTACCGGTGTGTGCCACCGTGCCCAGCTTCTGGATTACTTTTTAAAAGGTGTAACTCACAACATACATTCCGTAAAATGCACAAATGGTTAGTGCGCAGCCCAGGGAATCCTATGTGTGCATAAACCTTGTGGCTTGAGCAGGTGGAGACGGAGAGCATTTCTGTTTCCCTCAAGGGAGTGGGGAGGAAGTAGGCCCCCAAGGGTGGCTGCTACCCTGACTCCTGTCACCATAGACTCTTCGTCTGCTTTAAAACTTCAGGCCATGCCTTTCCGACTTGCTTTTTGCCTCCATTATCACGTCATGAACAGTAAGTGGTTCTTTTCCACGTTGTCTCCCTGTTCGACTGCTGCTGAACGTTTGTTTCCAGGATCTGCTCGTTAGGAATAAACTGCTATGAACACTTTGGTTTGTTTGTTAATTTGGTGATTTGGGGTGTGTTCGTAGAGGTGTGCAGCCATTGCCACTGCCAATTTCTGAATGTTTTTATCATACCCCAGAGAAGCTCTGTGCCCCTAGAAAGTTACTCCCCCTTCCCCTGATTCTCCCGCTTCTTCCTGCTCCTGGGCAGCCCCGATCTCGTTCTGTCTCGGCGGAGATCTGCTCCTTCTGAGCCCCTTACGCAAATCACAGCCTTGGCTCTCTGGTCTTTCGAGGCTGGCCTCCTTCACTGACTGTGGGGTCTCGTGGTCCACCCACACGGGGCCACTAGAGCTTTGCTACTCTTCATCGTCAGGTGACCTTCCACCGTGTGGAGGTCCCACCTCTTATCACCGTGTCCAGCTGTTGGTAGACATCTGGGTTGTTCCTACTTCTTTGCTATCATGAATTTGCTGCTGTGAAACCCGTGCACTATTTGGTGTGGGTGTAGATGTCCATCTCCCTTGGTGGGTGCCCAGGTACGGAGTGGCTGGGTGCAGGGTGGCCCACAGGTGAACTTTGGAGGAACTTCCCGGTGGTTTTCCCCAGGGCTGCACCAGCCCTCGTTCCCACCAGGTCTGAGGGTGGGGAACGCTTCTGTACATGTTTTTTGGTGGAAATAGCAGACCTCCATGTGGCGACTCACCTGGGATTTGAGTTGTGGGATCATCCCGTTAAGCTTCACCTGAAGCTGCCAGTCTTCCAGAGCAGGCAGCCCCTCGCGGTCCTGAAGCTCTGGTCTCTCCATTATCCGTGCCCACACTCGCCATTGCTGGTGTGCGCGACCTCAGCCTCCTGCTGCACCCCACTTCCTGGAGGTGAAAGGTGCCTTCTGTTTTGTGGTCCACCCTGCAGACTAGCGTGGCACAAAGCAAAACTTCTCTAGTCTAGACAGAGACGGTGCCAGGAAAGGGGTGTGAATGGGAAAACCGTTGTTCTGGGGGACAGGAGGCACATCCTGGCTCTGCCGCGGGCTCACCTCAGGTTTTCTCTCCTGTAGAATGGGGGTGGTGGTGATACCCTGTGTTAGTCAGCTGTTCATCACTGTGACAAAATACCTGTGAAAATCAACTCAGAGGAGGAAAATTTTACTTTGGCTCATGGTTTCAGAGGTTTCCGTCCATGATCGTGTGGCGAACTTCATGGTGGGAGCGCGTGGGGGAGCAGAGCTGTTCGCATCATGGCAACTGGGAAGCAAAAAGAGCAAGGCTGGGGCCAGGGACAGGGTATAGCCTTCGGGGCACTGTGACTAGGCTCCATCCCCACCCCTAGGGTTGCCTCCACCTCCAAGAGTCATTGGATGGATCAGTCCATGATGAGATCGGAGCCCTCATGATTCAGTCACTGCCCCAAAGCCCCACCTCTGAACATGGCCACATTGGGGCCAAGACTCAAACACATGTGCCTTTGGGGACATTCTAGACCCAAACCATTACACCTCCCCCCAGGACTGTTGCTGGAACCGCAGGAGACTGTTCCTTCATCTGGCCATAACTGTTCCATGCTTACTGTGTCAGACACTGCTCTAGACACAAGAGAGCCTCCACCCAGGACCTCCCCAGCTGGGGAGGAGGCAGGATACATGAACTTGTAGGCTGTGGGAGTGTATGAGGTGGAAGCTCCCTGACTTGCTCTGTGTGTGTGGTGCTGGGGATCGAACCCAGGGCCTTGCCCATGGCAGGCAAGCACTCTACCACCGAGTACATCCCCAGCCTTTTTCATTTCTTATTTTGAGACAGAATTTCACTCAGTTGCTGAGGCTGGCCTCAAACTTATGATCCTCCTGCCTCAGCCTCCCAAGTATCTGGGATTACAGGTCTGTATAGCCTTATAAGGTGTTCTTAAAGAGATGAGCTTTAGAGAGGTCTCCTGGGGATGGCCTCCCACTGGGACCAAAAGCATGAATGCAGAAGCAGGAGAGTCATGCTACAGAGAGACATATGCAAAGACCCAGAGGGGAGACTGAGCAGGATGGAGGCCACTTTGGATCTGAAAAAGTGTTCCGTATGGCTGGAGTGGGGGCGGCCGTGGGAAGAGACCATCTGTGAGCATATAAATGGGGCCCTGCAAATGCAACTTTTAGTTTTTCCTCCCACCCTGGACCCCGGGAGCCAGGAGATATGACTTCTAATTGCTCCGCAGCCACCAGACAAGCTACCTTCTCTGTGTTTTGCCCTCCGTGCCATGTGGGCGCCTGGCACAGGCTGCCTTTGGTTACCTCTAGGTCCTAACACAGTGGGTGATGAGCCCTGGGATCACCAAGTGGGCAGACGGGTCAGCAACGGAGACAGAGGGGCTGCCTGGGTCCCCGTGGCCCCGGAGCAGGGTTGAGCTGTGGCCGTGTCTGGGACCTGGGATCCCAGGCTTCTCCCTCTGTGGCTCAGGGCCTCTGAGGCAGGCAGCCTGCTCTCCAGCAGGAATCAATAGGAGCGTTGGAGATTTCTGAGCACAGAGCCCTGAGGGGGACAGAGACCCGGAAGTGTGTTGTCAGCAAATACTCAAGTTTGTTTTTCTTTTCATCGAGTCTGAAAAGCAGTTTGAAATCCACTGCCCTGTTTTCCTGTTTTTTTGTTTTAATGACTGAGTAACACACAATTGCATTTTCTCCCCCAATAACTTTGAATTCTGGGAGGAGACCACGTGGGGATAAATGCTGTTCTCTCATCCTCCCCGATGGCCAGGAGGATGCTGAGCCCCAGGAAGGGAGCCGCGTGGTGCAGGCCTGACTCCCGCGGAGTGCTGCTCCTGAAATAGCAGCGCCCAGAGATGCGCTGGGATGGACTGAAGGACAGGCAGGGAAGGGAGGGGGAGGGGAGGGGAGGGGAGGGGGAGGGCTGGAGCTATTGCTTTAGTTTTCATTCCATTCAGCACTTAGTACCCAGTGCCTGCTGTGTGCCCAGCCAGGAGCTGGGTGTGGAGTGGGGAGGGGATGGGAAGGGAGCAAGGCACCCGCCCTGGGCTCAAGGACAAGGGATGTCCCCGTGTGTCCCCAGACAATGTGTCACAGAACCTATGAGAGAGATGGCATCTCAAGAGGGGTTTGCCTCGAGCTCCTGGGAGGGACTGTTCTCCTGTTCCCATGAAGCCCCCACCCTCACTTCACAGTGTGGGGCAGACGGGGGCTTGGCTGCCAGAGCTGCTCTGGGGCAGATTTCAGCAGTGAGACCTCTGCGGCAGGTAGAGGGATAATGCGGGCCAAGCTCAGGAGGCCATGGCAGCCAGTGCGGGGGCCACAGAAGGGGTCGGGGTGCAGGTGTGGCGGGAAGAGGCCTTTAGACACCCTGCAGGTGCCCCACAGCCCTGCACAGGGCTAGCTCTGCCCGAGTCACCGGGTGGGGGTCCGAATGAATGTTTCAATTTTAATTTATTTTAAAGTCAGAAGAAAAAAAGGCGATATAATAACGCACCCAGCCAGGGTTAGAGCCACCTTTATACCAAGACAGTTGTAAAAGGTCCTTTGTAGTTGTTTCAGGAGGAAGATGGCCCAGGGGTGTCACAACACAGCGCTGCTCCTGGTCCTTGTCCCCAGGGGAAAGTCCCCTCCTTCTCATTGTTGCCATGAAACCTGGCAGATAAAGCCCCAGGATCCGGACTCCTCATCCCTGTCCTGTGGGGCAGGAAGGTGAAGCCACAGGTGGCCCTGGTGGGGGGACCGCCCTTTTGGTTTCATTTCTTCCTTAAGGCTGTGCTTTGAGGTGGTGTCACTGACTGAGCACCTGAGACTCCGAATGACGTCACCTGCCCACGCTGCGTAGCTGGCATGCGGCTGCGGCTGGTCACATCCTGCTTGTCACCTCCAAAGCCGGGCTCCCCCTTTCCTCTGCCTTGGGCACTGAGACCTGCCAGAGCCGGGCCTCCGTCTCGCCTGCTCCTGCAGCACCGCGTGTCAGGCCCCACGGGAGGGCTTTGGTACCCGGAGGAGCTGGTGACTACCTCGGGCTGTCTGTGTGCCCTTGATTCAAAGGCCTGCTTTAGGCTGTAAAAGTAAAGCCACTGTGGTCATCGTCCCCAAACCAGGGTGATAGAATCCCACCCACCCGGACGAGGCCACCAGCAATCTCAGAGGACGTCCCTGCCAGGCTGCTGGAGAAGGGTTAGCAGAGAAATGGCGGAGAAGAAGAGGACTGTCCCTCTCTCCCAAAGCAGCCCTCCAGGTCCTTCTTTCCCCTGGCAGGGCGGCTTCATGGGAAGGGCCTTGACTTCCTGGAACTCCCGGCTCCCCAGATCCAAGTGTGAGAGTGGAAGTAAGTCCTGCAGTGGCGGGGGGATGTTCTCGGGGCTCCCCGGCTGTGGGGGCCAGGCCACGCACCTCTCCTCCTTCAGGGAGCAAAGCCGGGCAGCTCCTCAGAGCCTGACCCTGAAATACCCCGAGACTACAGCTTAACCCACCGAAGGCAGCTGTGGATGGACACAATGACTTTATTCTGTTTATTTATTTCTATGTGGTGCTGAGGCTCGAACCCAGGGCCTTGCACGTGCTAGGCGAGCGCTCTACCACTGAGCCCCAGCCCCTACCCCATATTCTTTTTTATATCGTGGATACTCTTAAAGCTGCCCAAGGAAGCAGGAAACTTGGGTCCCCTCCCCGCTGTTGCTACCTGTGTGACAACTCACTGTCCCCTCCCCTCCTGGGGACTCCATCCGTCTGTGAGCAGTGTGGACGCGCTGCCTCCGACACAGGGGAACATCGGTGTTGGCTGCAGGCCTCTTGCCAGTGTGGACATCCAGTTTCGTCCCCAGCCGTCCTGGCCAGCGGACCGGGAGCTGCTGCAGGGATCTGCATTAAAAGCAGAACCATCGGTGGTTCTGATGCCCGAGCCCCAGGAGGGACTGCGCTTAGCAGAACCAGTTGGCATTCCCAAGTGCTCAGCCCCTCCATGCCCGGGGGGTGTTTTGGCAAATGCAAGCCCCCTGTCCCTCTGAGGTGCCGCGTGGGTGGCTTCCACCCAGATGGAGATGCCACCGGCCACCCTGGCCCAGTCACTCCCCCTCTCATGCTGTCTCTGCTCCTGTCCCTTGATGGATGGCCAGGAAGACAGTCCATGGCCTTGGGGCTCGGCCTTGAATGCTTTATCTCTCTTGCTCCAGGCTGAGAGGCAGGACAGCTCCATCCCCCCTAGCCCCCTCCCGCCTCTTCTGGCCTCCCCTGCCACCTCTCTGCAGCAGCCACTGAAGGCAGGCGCTACCTCCCACCGGCCCTCTGTCCAGGATCCCTCCCTGCAGGACAGTGCTGAGCATGAGCCGCTGAGTGAACAAGTCACCTGTCCCCAGACCTGGTGGGCCCAACCTCAGGGCTGCTCAGCCCCAGAGCAGGGAGAAAGGGAGGCAGGGGCCACAGGGACAGAGGATGAGTGTGGCCTCGGCTCAGCATGCGCCTGCGACAGAACACCCCCGCCACCCCCCACTTGCATAGTTATTATGGCTGACACATCTAACCACTTCCACTTGGCATACGTCTGGAGGTGCTGGGTAAGCATCTCGTCAACCTCAACACAGCTGACAGAGTTGTGACACCACAGCATTTAGACTTCACAGTGTTGCCCGACCTCCAGCTGATCCTGCTGAGCCGAAGCCTCCTTCCTGGGGGCTCATCTCAGCAGGAGGGGCCTCTGGCCCAGGGAAACCGCCCCTCACTGTCCCAGGCGGGTTCCCACCCCCTGCAGCTGTTCTCAAGGTTGGAGGGGCCAGAGGAGGCCCAGGGTGCGCCCCCACCCCTGGAGCTAAGCCTTTGAACGCAGGGACTTTTCCTCCTCAGCTGCTTAGTTGGGGGATGAGAGTCTGAACAAATCCCTTTATCCTAAATGTTGGGGTTACCTGAGTGAGCTGATCCTTTCTACCCTTAAAATTACTCCCTCCCTGTTTTCTTTTTATAAAAAATGATGAGCATAATACTGCCCATTGTAGAGAAATTAGACGTTACAAACCAGAAAGAAAAGCTCCCGAAATCCCACCACGTGTCTCTCCCCAGGTACGTCCCCACCCAAAGGCACAGATGTAAATGTGTGTTTTTACGTAAACAGGATTATAGGATAAACACTGCTGGGACCCGTGGGCGGTCCTAGTGTTCTGCCATCCTGTTGCCAAGCCCAGCTACACACCTGCATTGTTTCCTGGCTGCACTTTCCGTGGCAGGTTACACATCCATCGCATTGTATTTACTGGACATTTAGGTTATTTCTGATTTCTTTTTTCCTTTTACCATGCTAAGCAACGGTGAGATGAATTTTCTAATTCAGTTCATTAATCTTAATACACTGTCTTTTTTCTTTTGGTACTGGGGATTGAACCTGGGGGTACTTAACTACTGAGCCACATCCCAAGCCCTTATTATTTTTTAGTTTGAGACAGGGTCTCACTAAGTTGCTGAGGGTCTCGCTAACTTTCCAAGTCTGGCCTCAAACTTGCGATCCTCCTGCCTGAGCCTCCTGAGGATTGCGGGCATCCATCAAGTGCTTGGTGTATACACTTACCTGTTTGTTGTCTGTAAGTCTCTGTACACTTGTCTTAATGTTTTCTTGGATACGTTTTTAGAGAAAAACTAGCTAATATTTTCAAGCATTTACCACATGCCACTCTGCTAAGTGCTTTAAATATATTATCTAGTGATTTCTATAAAAGATTCTGTATAGAAATACCCACGTTTTTATAGATGAGGAAACTGAGACACAGAAAGGTTAGTGCCTTGGCCAAGGTCTCGCAGCTGGTAAGCCACAGGGCCAGGATTGTCACACAAGCTCTTTGACCTTCAAAACGTCTAATGCGAAAGGCTAGGTCAGGTTGGCCTCCCGCGAAGGCATGGTGTCAGGGTACCTGTCCCCCACTGGTTTCCCGCTAGATCTTGTTCTGTGACTGGCTCACTCTGAGGATGCCCGAGCACCTTCCCCGTGACCCAGCCTCTCAGTGGCTGGGGCCTGTTTTACTTTACCCAGAAACTGTCTGGGGCCGGGGCCTCCCCTTAGGGGAGTGGAAGTCCTGTCTCTCGGTTGCAGCCAGGGTTGAGGGGGCCCTTGGGCGGGAACCCGCTGTGGTCTTCCTACACCACCTTGCTCACAGAGACTGGGTCCCAGCTGGGAGACCCCTTGCATGCTGCTCTGGGGAGGGCTTGGCCAGGCCTCCTGGGAGTCGGAGCCCTTTGTGGGGGCCAAGGGTGCCGAGTGAGGGGCAGACTTCAAACAGGAGCCGTGGGCGACCTGCTTGGTCAGGATGCCACTAAACCGGGCCACCTATTTTGCAGGGACTCACCTTTGGGCACTAAGACAGGCTTGTGGCCCAGAGGGGGACTTGAGCCCTCTTTTCACGACTCTCTCTGGGTCTGGCTCTTTGTCAGTGGCTCTGCCCTTTGGGGGTCACCTGAGGTCCAGGTGCCTTAGCCATGGAGCTGGGGGACAGGGTAGGACTGGTCCTGGTACCAGAGGCTCCGGGTTCCCACCTCAGCCACCCTGCAGAGAGCGTCTTGGCCCGGGGGAGATGGAGCGGGAGGGCGCTCTCCCCTTGGCCCAGTTATCTCTTCTTAGTTTATCCATAGATTGAGCCTGATGATCCAGACTCGTGTTCGCTCAGCTAATCACACGGGCTCTTGCTGCAATTTAGGTCTTCAAATAAGTGCACTTGGTTGCTGAATATGTGATCAGCCACAGATTTCTCATTCTTTAAAACCCAGGGAGCGGAAATGCCAGCGTAAAGCCATCAGCACCAGGCAGAGATTTCCAAAGCATGAAAATCAGGCTGCTCAGTGCGCTGTCCCCGGGCCTCCCGTCGGGCTGCCACTTGGCCCATCAGCGCCCCACGCAGGGCCCAGGTGGGGGCTGCATCCGTAAGACCCAGGAGGATGGCAATCAACAGATCATCTGCTCACATTCTTTTTTACTTAACCAGAGAATTGGTTTTCCTCAGAAGTAGCTCAATCTGGAGGAGAAAACTCATTTGAGGGCTTTGCAAGGATGTCAACCGACTGGGAAGAGCTGCTGCAGGCTTTGAGGCCGGGAAGGTCAGCGCCCGCCCCTGCTGCCCCAGACTTTGCCGTGACCTTGAACACCAGCCACCCCTCTTCCTCTGGGTCTCTGGACAGGACTTAGCTGATCTCCTGCAGGGCCCTGGGCATTGCATGAGGCACTGGAGGGTCCAGAGATGAAGCAGCCGGGGCCCGTGTCCTACAGAGCCTGACACAGGGAACGCAGTGACTCCGCAGGCGTGGAAAACAAGAGAGTTGGCAGGAGGCGGCCACAGGCCCTGTTCAGCCACCGCGGGGGGATGTCCCCGGGGCAGGCGGCTTGCCTTCTATTTCCTGTCAGGGAGACCAGGACAGACCCCGTCAGGAGTCTTGGAGTGACCACGGGGGAGCCGCTGCTCATTCCTCTGTGAAGCATTCAGACGTGGGAAGCCGCGTGGCCTGAGCGTGGCCGCTGGGCAGGTGTCCTGGGAACGGGGGTGCCTGCACCGCATACGCAGCTGGGTTCTGTTCCCAGGGCCAGTAGTGCCCACGCACAGCCCCTAAACACGGAGGAGGTGAGGGTGAGGATCAGATGAGATAAGTATTTCTGGACAGGGCCCAATGGTGTGGCTGAGAGAACCTAATGAATGGAGCCGTGGTTCAGGGAGAGCCTTTCATCCTTCCTGACTGGCAGACTCATTCTATTCAACCTCAAAATTTGTATGTTTTAAGAATATCAAAACTACTAGAATCAGAAGTGATTCGTATTTCTTTCAAGGTGGCCCTCATTGTGAGGGTAGCTCCTACTCCCAGGCACTGCCAATCTCAAAACAGTCCCAGCCTCCTGAGAGCTGTGTTCAGGAATCAGTACCTTAACCAGCATCATTGCCACCTGCTCATTTACGGTTGTCTTCGTCTGTTTTGTGTTGCTATAACAAAATACCTGAGACTTGGTAAGCTATAAAGAGAAAAGGTCAGCTCACAGTGTTGGAGGCTGAAAGTCCAAGATTAGGTTGGGGTAGAGAGCTTGCTTAACATGTACCAGGCCCTAGGTTCAATCCCCAGAACCACAAAAAAACAATAGTAAACAATACCCAACATTGCCCAGAGTACTGTAGAACTAACCGCAGTTTCTCTGTTCCCCACTCTTACCTGAGAGGACACAGGATACGCAGGACGTAATAGAAATAGCAGTGGACGGAGAGTCTGGCAGGAGACTCCTGTGATCCTAGGCAAGGACTTGACCTCATCTGCAAGCTGGGGGGCTGGTTCCTGACTCAGGCCAGCCCGAAGGGTTGGGGCTAGAAGACCCAGTGAGGAGTTTAAAGTACAGAGTGGACAAGCGCACACACGTACGGTACCTGAGGCGGGGAATTCAATCCCAAGTCAGTACCAAGGGCTCCTGTCTTGGAAAGCATCGAGACGCTCCCTGGTAAGCACATCCGCATCCAGCTTCCACGGGGGCTGTTTGTTACACTCCTGAGCCAGCCCCAGGAGCCATGGGGACCTGCAGGTCAGCTCTGGCAAAGCACAGCTGACATCCACCGCTGTGCAGAAGACCGACCCTCCTGGCCTGAACCCCAGGGCACTGGGCAAGGGGGTTGTGGGGCCTCCACCACCCAGCACCCTGGAGCGGGCAGAGGCCCTTGCCTTTCTCTTCCCAGGAGGGAGTAGGTTTTCCTCCTTGGGACATGGAAGGCCGGAGGGCAGTGCTTGCTGTCCTGGTCGCAGGTGACATTTCCTGCTCAAGCAGGAGGACCCCCTGGGGGCTTGGTGCTCCCGAGGATGAGGTGGTGGGAGGCCAAGCACTCTGGTGGCCGTGGTCAGCAGCAGCTGTGGGCCCTCTGTGCTGGCATACAGTAAGTGCTCATAGAAGCTCACGCAGACACCGTGACTGAGTCCCGGGGAGAGCCCCACCCAGATCACGCGAGCGTCCAGAGGTGGCCCCTACCTGTTTCTCCTGCATCCTGACCGTCCAGCTCCAAAGCCTTGGCTCCTAAACAGAGCTCCGAGCCCCTTCTGTTGTGCTCATGAGTCAAGCTACGTAGCCTCCCACCCTCTTGGTAAAGTCCTCTCAGGACAAGGGTCTGGGGAGGTGTGGGCCGGGGCCGGGGCAGACTCAAGCGTTCCAGTTGCTCCACATCTTCCCCAGCACTTGATGTTGTCACTTGAAAATTTTTTAGCCTTTCCAGTAGAACAGCCAGTCCTTTGTTGAACACCTTGAATGTGTCAAGTGACTCATTCTGAACTTCGGTGAGAGAGAGAGGGAAGCTGAGTAACTGTGACCTGGTCCCCACGGGCCCGGGTCAGACAGCTGGGGTGGGAATCCTGCTCAGGGGCCTCGCAGCTTTCCTAAGGTTGGGGGGTTAATCTCACTGTCTCCTCTTCAGTGAAGTGGGACCGCCACCTCAGAGGTGCTGCAAAGACCAGCTATAGTGACGCCAGTGAAGGGCCACAGGGGTCAGCCCTGGCCACTGTTCGTCACTCGGTTTTGCCTGCTGGCTGAGGGAGGGCATCAGGCGGCATAAGAAACGTATGAGAGAACTTAACAGTTAACATTTATTGAATGTTTGCTGGGTGCCAAATGGTGCTCTAAGTGCCCTTTATAGCTCACTGTTAGTATTAAAGATCCTGTGGACGTCCATTATGTCTTCACAAACTGGGAAAGGCCACCTGGCTTGACTTCCAGGTCAGGAGACCGAGTTACAATGGCAAGAACCCGGTGGCTTCCTGGAGCCCTGAGCCTGGCGTCGCAGAGGTGGCCAGCTGGGAAATCATGACGGGCTGTTCAGGGACCTGCTCTGCCCTCCGCTTGGATGACAGTGACTTCGCAAAGAGGGACAACAATGGATCCTTAAAGAAAGATGGGTGTTGGCATCACTGGGAGGCCCTGGGAGAGTGGCCTTGGATGCTCGCTGGCAGGGGTGGCTTTAGGCCTTGCCCCTTGCTGGGTGTCGGGTCCCCACTGGCCCCTCGGTGGGTGTTGGGGTCCCTTGTTTGGGACACTGGCCTCAGTGCTATCAGCTGCTGTTGTGTAACAAACCACCCCGAAACTCGGTGGTTAGACAGCCTTCGCGGTTTCTCCTTAGTCTGTGGATCCTCCTGGGCGCAGGTCGCCGGGGCTGGTTGCTGGACGACTGGGCTGCCTTTCGGGTGGACTGGGCGGCACTTCTCGGGGCAGAGGGAGGGTGCAGAGGAACAGGTGGGGGAACACGAGGCCTCTAAGCCTTGGGCTCAGAGCTGGCGCCCCCTCTGCGTTCTGTTGGTGGCAGCTCTGGCGGGATGAGGTGACGGACTCCAGCTGCTGAGTCATGAGGCCAAGGTCACGGGCACAAGTGGGGGCTGGAAAGCCAGAAGTGTTTTTGCAATCCGCCACAACATCCCGGCACCAAATAGCTCAGGGGCGAGCGCGGAAGAGGGAGGTTGAGCTCCCACCTCCACAGCCCCGGCCAGACGCGCCCTGCTGGACTTGGGGTAAAGTGACCAGGCGCTTAGCCACTGCTCACACACTGAGCTCAGTGCCGTTCGATCAAGTGAACAGAACTGGAGGACAGACTTTTACTAGGTTGTTCTGCATTTATCAGCACCACTGTGTGCCAGGTCTTGAGCTGAGCCAGATACATAAGTGCACCGTGGCCGCCGGGGAAGATCCTGGGGCCACAGAGAAGGTGTTCCCAAGCCCCCCCAGCCTGGCCAGCTGAGGCAGATCCTTGGGCCTCTTTTCGAGAGAGGCCTAGAGCCCGCAGGCCAGGCCTTGTGTGAGTTCCCCTGCGGCCCTGGGCTGGGAACTGGAAGAACGGTGGCTGGGAACTGGAAGAACGGTGGCTGGGAACTGGAAGAACGGCGGAGGGATGTCTCTGTGCTCTGGGTGTCTGGTGTCTCCCCTGCTCTCTGGGCTCTTTTTGCCACCATGAGCCGGTGGCTTCCGGTTCCTTGGGCTCTTGCAAGCAGCTGGCTTCAGCAGAATGAAATCGCCTCCGTGTTTCCTGCGGCCCCCTCCTCAAATAGGCGCCCAGCTGCATTTCACCCTAAACACCACTCATTTTTAAAGGGGGGAAATTAAAATAGATCCCAGTTTAAAATGCAGAGTGGCGGAGAGTCGGTGCACGTTCCTCCCTTAATAGAGTTCTTCAGTGAGAGACGTATCGCTGCTTTTGTCATTTGGGCAAAAACCGAAGGACTGCCATCCATCTGTCTGCAAATGTGTCTCTCGGGGCCCACCGCGGCAGGCTCCGATCCCAGGGTAAGTGGTCTGCAGTTAGAGTCAGCCGTCCGGGGTGGCCGAGGGAGTGAGGGGTTTGGAGCCCAGATTAATATAACATTTTCCCTTTGAAAAAAAAAGGATGTATTTTTAAAATTGCATTTGCTCCTCGATTCGATAATTAGGGAAAAGCTTTGCTTCTGAGTAAAATCATTCTGGCTCTTATTCATGAGTAAAAGCTGCAGTAGGGCCTCCGAGGATCAGAGGAGGATTTCCCCAGCAGGTCTGGGCCGAGCGCGTCCCGTCCGCAGCATTGATTTTTGTGGCTGAAGTGCATTGTGTGTTTTGCATGAGCTTTTGAAAGCTTAGATAAATGAGGTGGCTCAGAAAGCAGATGAAAAAAATGGGAGGAAATTATACCGATCCGAAAGAAGATAAATGTCCACTAATTCTCAGATTAACATTTTAGACTCCTGTGTTTTCACAGAGGAATTTTTGCAGGGCTGATAATGTGAGATTGGTTCACAGGGTCACATACCAGGTAGAATCAACGAGGCCTTGTGTGAGTTCCCGGAGTCGGCCGCCCTGGAGAGAAAGCCGAGTTAATGCCACAACCTGGTGGCGCCCCAACCCGCACCTGTATCAGGATAGTATCGGATCAGATCGACCCTCAAGGGATAGTTTGCACAAGCCCATTGGACTTAAGTGCAAAAGGAATTTACTAGATCACTGATTGGAAGTCATTAGGATTAGGATGAGCTTCAGGCACAGTTGGATCCAGAACTTGAAGGAAGACCCCGGCTCAGGGTCGTGGTGTTGGCTGTCTGTGGCCGTGGGTGGTCGGGATTCTCAGGTCAGTCCCTTCCTCCCCGTTAGCAGGTTGGTGCTGCAGCCTTTGTCTCCCTCTGTCCAGTTTTTGTTTGGTGCAGAGGAGCCGCCGCTGCTCTCAGAGTCCCCCGCTCAGCTCTGATCTGTGCCCCTGGCTCTCTCTGACCCTAGCCAGTCCTTGTGTCCAGAGGAATGAAGCATGGGGACTGGCCAAGGCCTCGATCACACTGTCCCCTGCATTGCTGGGGTGTGGATCGTCCTGCCCCAAGGAGACCACGGGGGAGGCTGGGAGGGGGGAAGGTGCCCTGGGAAGCGGCTTAAGGACCAGTCAACCACTGGCCCTGAGCAGGGATGGGTGGACGCCGGGTGTGACCCTCGGGTTTCTGCAACCCCAGCTTTTCACTCCTCCCTTCCACAAGTGTCTGAGCATGCCCACGCAGCCTTTGGACCCCAGGGCTGCTGGGTGGACAGCAGGGCCCAGGCTCTGTCCTCGGGGAGCAGCTAGTGTTTCTTGTGTCAAATCGGAAAGCATCCCGTGGACTCCAGCCACTGAGCACCTGCTGTGGGCGGAGGCCTGGAGATGGATCAGGACAACCAGAACCTTTCCTTTGAGCAGCATCGAGTCGAACAATGACAGTGGTGTCCAGGAGAGCTTGGGGACCACTGTACTAGAATTGTGTTTTTTCTGCAAGTAACAGAAAATCCTAAACAGCAATGACTTCAACCAAGTAGAATTTTATTTCTCTCTCACAAGTCAAAGCAGTGACGCTACCGCCACTGGGGACTCGGGTTCCATCACGCATCCTGAGTAGTGACTTGGCTGTCTGGAAGCCCAAAGTGACTGCTCTGGCTCCAGTTATCGTGACTGCATTCCAGACAGTAAGAACAGAAAAAGAGAAAGAAAGAAAAAAAAGAGAACGTCCCTTCCCTTTAAACATCTTCCAGAAGTCACACACACCATCAGCTGACGTCCGATTATCCAGAAACTGGTCACAGGCTACACCTTGCTGCGAGGGAATCTGGGAGACCTGGTCTCGTGGCCAAGTGCTCAGCTAAATTGTAGCTTCTGCTTCTGTGGAAACCAAGGGAGATGGACATCAGCGGGTAACTGTCAGATCTGGCCACACTCAGGATATTGGCTCTCCCAGACCAGGGCCGCCCTTTCTCTTGCATTTTCAAAGACCGGGCCTGCACGCTGTCCTCTGTGAGGGCCTTGGTTTTAACCCCAGTTGGAATTCCTTGGCTTCCTCTTGGGCTCCGTTGAGGTGCAGTTTCACTCAGTCACGTCTCCTTGTAAGTACACGGTTCAGCGCACTTTGAAAAATGCACTTCAGCATCTCCTGAGTGGAGCTTCGGGAAGTCCCCGAGTGTCCCTTCAGCCCTTTCTGGCCAAGGTGACCACAGATCTGCTCTCTGGTGGCTCTGAATGCCTCTGGACGTCCTCGGGCTGGGGAGGCACACGGGGCCTGCCCCGTGCCCCTGGCCTTCCTCACGGCGTAGAGACGGGCGGTGCCCTGGCGCCCCTGTCCCTTGCCGGCGGTCCCCACCGTGTGCTGCCTGTCTCCCGTCGCCTGTCGACGGGTTCGGGGTTTGTTTCCAGGTTGGGGCTTTAACAGTAAAGCTGCTTTGAACGTCTTTGCGTGGACATGTCCCCCTTTCCCTTGTGCACGTCGTACCCAGGGGTGGGATCGCCGGGTCCTGCGCCAAGTGTGCGCACGGCTTGGTTAGAAGTCGCCCCCTGCCTGTCCGCGGAGGAGGTGCCAGCGTCTTGGTGGTCCCCTTGTCCCCACCTGTGGGCTGCCCCTCCAGTGTCTTGTCCCTGCCTCTACGTGGTTCCTCCTCCAGGAGGCGTCCTCGGGCCTGTCCCTGCGCGGTCACCCCTCTCTGCTCTGGTCGGAGCGCCGAGAGCCCTGCGGCCTCGTGGAGGTCCTCCTCCGGGCGCAGGGTCTGGTCTCTGATGGTTTCTGTCTCTGATGGGTCTTGGATTTTGCCTGTCCTCCGGGGGACTTTGCCTGCTGGCTTTGAGGACCTTGGTCCGTCTCTCACGTTAACTTCTCGGACGTCTGTGGGTCCCGGCGGCGTCTCCATATTAACACGGGCAGAGGAGAGCGTGGTGGGGCCCCGGCGTGGGCGTGGGCTCTGTGGTCAGCGGGATGGTCCAGCAGGGGACTGCGGACCGAGCTGCTGCCCTCCACAGCCGCGCTGACTCTGCACGTGGATGTTTCATGTCCTCCTGGAGGGACACCTGTGCAGCCAAGTGCCGGTGGGCAGGAGCCTCAGGGACGGGTGGGGCCGTGAGCCCTCTTCCCTGGGAGGACACCCTCTGCTTTGCCCGGTCCCCATCCCGAGGTGCTCTGTCTCCCTCCCTCCTGAGACCACCTGCCTCTTTCTCCTGGGGTCAGAGGGGACAAATTCTTGGAAGAGCAGGACAGGATCGGGGCTGTTAGTGCCTTCTCAGCTAATTTCCCACAAATCCTCCCCTTATCTCTTCTCGGAGTCACCTGGTGTTCCCCGGGGCCTTTGGGGCTCTCCGTGCCGACCTGAGTGTGGGACATGCCATCTCCTCGTGGGGCTTGGGGTTCTGCTCTCTTGGCTTTGCCAAGTCAGTGCTCAGTGCCTCTCACTTTTTATGCTCCCCTGGTTTCTTAGCCCTTATGGGTTTGTGCATTTTAAAAAAAAAAAAAAGCTACTCGTTGTGTTGTTCTTGTGGGGTTAGGGGTGGGAGGGAGACGCAGCTCAGGACCATCCACCTCAACATCTTCACCGCAGTTATGGTTCCTCAGCTTCAGCCCCAGGGACAGTCCCACCCTGAAACCTGCCTGGAACCTTTGTGAGGGAGGCCCAGGTCAGTGCCCGTGGGAAGGCTGGCTGCCCGGACTCCGAGGTGCCCGCCTGCTCTCCGTGATGCTGGAGCTGAGAGCTGAGGCATCTTCTAGAGGCTGGGGCTGGAGTAAAGCCCGTCCAGGCCTGGAGACACTGCATCAGTCGTCCTCTGACATCATAATAACACTCCGTGACAGGTGACCTCAAACCTTGCCGGCATGCAGCAAGACATGGTCACGTAGCTTTGGAGTCTTCAGGTCACTTGGTCCAGGCTGGGTCTGCCCTCTAAGATCTCCACCGGATTCACCCTCCCATCTGACCATCCCTTACCCTAGAAGGTCCTTGGCTGGGACAGTGGGGACAGCTCAATCCGCTCCGGGTGGCGATGGCAGAGGGGTCCAAGCGCAGGTGGGAACATGCAGGTGGCTGTGACGCCTCTGCCTACATCCCATTCGCTGTCACTGGCTACAGTCAGTCATATGGCTGGGCCCAGCATATGAGGACGGGGAGGGCCACCCCCCTCAGTGGCACAGGGCCTTAGTGCAGGGCGGGGCAAGGAAAGGGAACTGTTGGTGTCCAGGCACGGCTCTGGAGCAGGGTCCCCATCCTGCACTCTTGAGTTTTTTCTGCTAAACCCAGAATATTTTGCCTGGGCAAGGAACCTGGGCCCGGCCTTCCTGACCCACGGTCGGTTGACATAGTCCCTCCTGTAGTTACGACTTGGAGGAAAGGCCACCCATCTCTCCTACAGCCAGAAACCATCTCTCTGATAGAGCAGGACCGTCCCCAGGCCCTGGCTGGGGTTGTTGATCACAGGCGCCCGATTTAATCTGCTTAATTACTTGATTCAATCAGAAGTTGGCTTAATTATCTTCTTGCTTCTCACCTCTTTTGAATCCATTCTGGAACCTGATTCTGTCTTTAGCACCAACACAGAGATAAACGTTTCAATTGGGAAATGGAATTAGCCAAGGAATGTAGGAGCTGCCTTTTGTCAAAGCACCGTTAAAACCCAATTCAGGTCGATGCCAGGTGGTAGGGGGACAGAGGCTCCATTTATTCCTCTGGTGACCAGGAGGAAGGGCCCAGCGGGAGGTGGGGATCCCGCCCAAGGAGGCTCATTCACCCAGGAGGCGCGTCCAGGCCTGTTCTGGGGGCCAGAGGTGTGAGGCCGCTTGGCCTTGGCCCTAGGGAGTCCTGGACGGCAGAGCCCACAGGGCCATAAGGGTCAAGCGCAGTGGGAATACACAGGCGGGAGGCTGGACGCTGGGCCCTGAGGAATGAGCGGAGGACTGAGGGCCCAGCTCAACAGCACAGGGCAGGCTGCCAGGTCCCCCGAACACATCGCAGTGTCCTTGGGCACGGGCTTTCCAGTGCCTCCCCCCACCCAGGCCCTCCCGCTCCTTTGCCCTCTGGATGGGGTTATCAGGGAAGCTCCCCGAGTGTCCGCGCTACTGGAGGTTCGCGGTATAGGACTTCGAGGGACACTGAGCCTCCTGGATCTGGGGGTGGGTCCAGGGCCGTCAGCAGCAGGTGTCCCCCTTAGAGCTGAAGCGGAGGAGGACCGGGAAGGTCACCCTGGGCAGAAGGCGCAGCCCGGGCAAAGGCTTGGGGTGTGGCCATGGCACGAAGGGCCTGGCTCACAGTGGGCCTTTCAGAGGGCAGTTCCGACCAGCCCCTTGACCTTGGCCTCTGCCGTGGGGTCTGCCTCCTGGGCCCTCTTGCTGCTGCGGGCCGTAGCGGTTGCTGCCACCCATCCTGCAGCGCTCAGACATGGCTGTGGTCTGCTGGGCTCTGTCTGGGAGAAGCCCTCCAAGTGTGGTGGGTAGAGGTGTGAAGCCACCTGGCCAGGGGCTCCTGCGCCTGGGGGAGGGAGGGGGCCAGGGGGAGGCTGAGCCACCGCACGTGTGCCCACCTGGTTCCTATTCACCTTAGGCCGTCCTTACAAAAGAGGCCAGACCCCACTCACCTGAGACGCCCACCGCCTGCCAGGTCCCACCCATGGGCTCCACATTTGTTCTCCATGGAGCGGTGACAGCACGTATCCTGCCTCTTCCCTTCGTAGCACCTTGGTGCCTCTCTCTCTGCCTTTCCCCAATGGATCCTTCTCTCCTGGCAGACAGCTGCTGCCAGGGGAAGGCACAGCACCATGGGCGTTGGCCTCCTGTTCTCGTTCGCTGCTGCCTTGGTCAAGTTGCTTGACCTCTCTGAGTCTTGACCTCTCTTTATCATCTGGAAATGGAGACACTCCAACACCTGTGCACTAGAATGGTTATGAGAATCAATAAAATTCCCAGTGGGTACTGCAAACAAATGACAGTGGTCACTGTGGAGGCTGCCAGGCACTGCTCAGATGACCACCTGGTGGACAGCACCAGTCGTTTAATTTCCATGGGTCTCAGTTTCCTCCTCTGTAGAGTGGGGAGAATGGCACCCCTTGGGGGGGAGTAACACCAAACAGGTTCTTCGTTCTTTGTGGAGAGACTTGAATCCGACGCTGTTCAGGGCGCTGGTGGCCTTCATTCGGCAGGGGGTTGAGGACTCCTCTCTTGCCACCTGCTGGAACTGGTGAATGGGTCAGCAGGAAGGGACAAGAGAGCAAGAGAGGGAGAGGTCAGTGTCTCTGTCTGCTCTGCTGAATATTGGGACCGCTGGCCATATGCACAGGACAAGGTGGCCTTCCCCTGATCCCAGGCTCAGAGAACAGGGGTGGAGCATTATCCTCCCCTGACCCAGCTGAGGCAACCAAAGGACACGGACTGGCCAGGGTCTGTAGAAGACATGGCCAGGGACAGCTACCTGTCACCCCAGCCTTCCCCCAGCCTCCCTATAGGGTCTCCGCACCTCGGCTGGGCTGGGGGTGTGGGATGCTTGGGTGGGCCCAGGCTGAGCCCTCCCACCCACCTGCCCCACCTGCCCCCTGACCCCTGCCGGCCGAGCTTTGGTCCTGAGCCTGCTCCCAGGTGGCCAGCAGCAGCGCTCAGTGACTCCAGAGGCAGCTTTCCCTTGAACACAGAGCCCAGGAGGGGACACCAGGGCAGGAGCACCAGGACCGTGCAGAGACGTGACAGGGTTCTGATAAGAGTCCCCCTGACGTGTCTGAAAATCAGGCGAGCGCCTTCCTGGCAGGGGATGCGGTTCCTGGTAATGAGCTGAGAGAGGCTGGAACGAGTTAGCAGAGGGAGGCCGGCCAACCCTTCCCCGGGAGGGGCCCGCAGATGGACGCCCGCCCAGCCTCCTCCTGGCTCAGCTGTCCGGGGAGTCTGTCTGCCAGGGCGGGACTGAAGCCTGGAGAGAGTCTCCATCTGGGTCAGGACCGGCTGTGGACCTGGCCATGCGGCCGGAGCTCCCCTGCCCTTGGCCGCACACCGCCTGCCTCGCCCCACAGGGAGTGTGCGAAGTCCCCTCCCCTTCAGCATCCTCCACTCTCAACCCAGAGCCAGCAGCCGCGGTGATGGACGGCTCCAGTCTCCCTGCTTGCAAAGCCGACTTGACCCAGCGTCAGGGAGACAGTCAGGCGTCCCGGGTCCTCTGTGTAGTGGGTGTGGTGAAGGCAACGCTAGCTGCTGTAACAGGTAAACCCCGTGAGAGTAGCTAAAGGCAGCAGGCACTTATTCCTTGATCATATAAAGTCAAATTGATGGTGGTGGGAAGCTCTGCTGCTCATGGCCACTCAGGGACCCAGGGTGACAGTGGTGCCATCATCTTCAGACTGTAACTTCCCAGGTCACCTCAGCTTTGGAGGATCCCAAGGGTTGTTTTGTTTTGTTTTTTTGCATATGTAACTTACACCTTATTTCATCGGCCAAAGTGGGTCACAGTCCCTCTAAGATGTGAGAAGCTGGGAAGTGCTGTCCTGCTGGGCAGCAGGCTCCCCCCTCAGCCCCGCCCCCAGGAAGGGCAGCATGATCCCCCCTGGGCAAGGGAGAGGACTTTTCCCTCCAACAGCCTGTGACCCTGGATGAGCGGTTTCTTTAATGGAACCAGAGCTTGAACCGAGGGGATCTAACCACTGAGCCACATCCCCAGCCCTTTTTCAAATTTTGAGGCAGGGTCTCGCCTAGTTGCTTAGGACCTTGCTAAATTGCTGAGGCTGGCTTTGAACTTGTGGTCCTCCTGCCTCAGCCTCCTGAGCCTTTGGGATTACAGGCGTGCGCCACTGCGCCCTGCTGGATGAGCGTTCATAGGGCCAGTGAGTGCCCATGTGGTCTCAGACCTGGACGAGGACGCACACTGCAGTCCGGAGCCCATGAGGAGCCTGGATCCCACACTGTCGCAGCCTTCTCCCAGCCTCAGGCTGTACCTGGCCCACACGGTGGCTCACAGCCCGTCCTGCGACACACCTCCCTGCCCCCATCCCCACGCAGAGTCCAGGCCTGCCCTTCGACCTTCCCGGGGGCCCAGCTGAGTTGGTGGCAGAGCCTCCCCACTCCATGCTCACGTGCCCTGTGCCCTTCCCTGACCAACTTGTCACCTCAGGACTTTTACACATGCTGTGCCCTCTGCCTGTGAGCCCCACTGATTGGTAATGGACATCATCCCCGTTTCACAGAGGAGGCTGGGGGCCGCAGGGTGGATGCTGATGAGAGGGGGAATGTGTGCAAGTATCTTTCCAGCGGAGGGAGGGAGGTGGAGAAGCTGTTAGATTCTGGAAGGGGACTCTTGAACCAGGAAAGGGGAGGCCCAGGTCTGTGTGAGGCTGGACCACCCCTCTTCCTGATGCTGGGAGTGAGTCGGTGGGTCGGTCTCGGCCGACGGAGAGGCAGCGGGTGCTCCCGGCTCCCCCGTCGCTCTCCAGGTTAATTCCGCCCACGTGACTCAGAGCCTCCCGGGCGACCAGCGTCCTACTAGTTCTGTGATGGTTCCAGAGGTGACCAGGGCTAGGCCTCTGCTCCCCAGGCCCCCACCTGCTGTGAGCCGGCCTGTACCAGGAGCGGAGGGGCCGGGAACAGTATGGGAAGGGTGCGTCCCTGGGGTCAGCGCAGGCTTCAGGCAGGGAGGGGCGCTGCTGGCCCAGGCGAAATAGTGAGGGTCCCGCAGAGGGTCCCGGACCCCGCGGGGAGAGGCGCCAGCTCCTTACACACAGGCAGTGCCTGCCAGAGAGGGGACGGGGCGACCCCAGGAAGGAGGAAGGGCCAGGCCCCACCTGGGGCTCGTGTCCAGCAGCCCACGTCCAGCTCTGGCTCCCCAGTATCGTGCTGGAAAGCCACCCGATTGTCTAAGCCACCGTAAGCCACCGTTTCCTGCCCTGTGACACTGATGCTGCCATGGGCGTGGCCAGCATTTCTGGGTCTCTGGCCCTCAGCTGGTGGCAGGGTGGGGGTCACTGTTCCCATTACATGGATGGGGAGACAGAGGCACAGGAAGTCTTTTTGTCCCCAGGGCCTGGCCCTGGCACCTCCGTGTCCTGGGGAACGCAGGGCCTCTCAGTGCCGTTCTTCTGGCTGTTAGAGCCACGCCTGCATCTGTGCCTCTGGCTCCGCTCCCAGGCCGCGCTCGGTGATCTGTGCATGGCTCTGTGTGGCCACCCTCCCCTCGGAGCACCCCGGCCTCTGGGTGCAACCCCTCTTCAGCCACGCGCGGCTCCCCATCGGAACCGAGCCCCCGTCCCGCCGCTCCCCTTCCCTGTGGCGCGTGTGCAGGCATCGAGGCCGCGTCTGCTCCAGTGACCTGGTGCCTTCCTGCCCCGCCATGACCTGGCGCAGTGGCCCGGCTCCCTCCTCTCCTCACCGCGGCGCTCCAGCCTGGTACACAGCCGGCGTCCGAGGCACCTGGGGGGTGAAGGGTCTGGAGGTGACGTCCCGCTCCTCATCTGCCAACGAGCAACAGTCCTAGAACTGTCACGAGGATCAGAGGGACCTGTGCGAGATGGCAGTTGACCTTGAGAATTCCATGTTCCCCGAAACCTCCTCTGGGGTGTCTGCCCCGGGCCAGGACCCTGGGACACTGTGGAGTGGCCTCCAGCTCCTCAGGCCAGTCAGGAAGGCCTGCTCGCCCAGAGGCAGTGGGCAAGGGTCCCCTGTTCCACAGACCCCAACACTGGATCTGTGGGGTCTCCCAGTTCTGAAGACACCCCCTGCCAGGGAGAACTTGAGAAAAGGCCACAAATGACCCTAAGGATTGCCTTGGTCCCAAAGTTCTCAGGAGCAAAGCCTCAGGTCAAGAGGGGTGGCATTTCATCAGAGTGGACACTGGCTCGGGTCATGGCTGGGACATTTTGCTTGGAGGAGGTTCTGCCAAGCAGAGGGGACAGTAGTCCAGGAGAGGGAGGACACGGACGGACTTATGAAGCGATAGGGCTGTTGGGGCCTTGTGTCAGCCAGCCACTTCACAGTGACACTGCACGGCAAATGACCCCCCAGGAGTGGCCGGCAGCGAGCAGCGGCTCGGCTGGGTCCACGTCTGCCCCGTGCATTTGCTCGCTGACCGGGGCCCACGGGGCCTGCCTCTCGTGGTGACAGGCCAGGGCAGGGCGGGCCCCAGGATGCCAGCCTGTCTCACCCTCTGCCCGCGGCCTCTCCACCCATCCGCGAGCACGTCTCCTGGCCCAGCGGCGTTCAGCCCCCACGGAGGAGCCAAAGCCAGTCCCAGAGAAAAGCCCAAGGTTGACGGTGCAGGGGTCTCGCCCCCAAAGAGGTGGGGAGGAGGGAAGCGTCACCTGAGTCACCAGATTTACCGGACAGGAGCAGGCCAGAGCAGGCAGGGACTCGGGGCCTCTCCTCGGGAGCTTCCCGGAGCGGTGGCTGCGCTGACGTCTGTGGGGACCAGCAGCCAGGAGGTCTGACACCAGCTCTTTCCCCCAGAGGTGGGGAGGGTCCTGCGACCACCCCGGGCCCCTGGACCCTGTAGCTGCTGCCCCCACATCCTGCCCACCTCGGGGCCACAGGTCCTCGTTTGCCTAGCATGAAGGCCATGCGTCCTGCCCTGCTGGGCCAGGCATCTGCAGGGCTTCTAAAACGTGGCCACAGCCAGGGGCTTTTTCCACTGGAACTGAGCCTTATGTTAACAGCCCTGTGCAGCAGTGAGCGCCTCCTGTATGCTGGGTGGCTCATGTTCTCCTGTTCTGAGTGCCTGTTGAGTGCTGGGAAGCACAGGGGGAGTTCTTTGTGTGCATTTGTCTGAACACCTCACCATGCCATTCAAAAAAGGAGTCTTTGTTGTCCCATTTTACTGAGGCCCAGAGAGGTCAAGTCAGTTGCCCCAAATCACACAGCCAGGAAGGGACAGGATGGGGTTGGAACCAAGGTCTGTTTGGCTCCGAAATCCATGCTCTTTCCCCTGCCTCGGCTGCCTTACAGGAAGCCTGCAAGACTACGTGGTCCAGAGGCTGGCTTAGGTCACAGCTGTGTCCTACTCTGCTGTGTGACTTTGGAGGTGTCATGGCATCATGCAGGCCCCGCAGAGCTGTGTCAGGACGAAGGCAGTCCAGGGCTGTTTTCGGCACCGTCAGGAGTTTTTCTAATGCAGTTTCCAGGTCAGAAGACCCTCAGCTCTTGCTTAAAAATTAACAAACACCAACACCTTACAAACGCAGCCTGTTCCCCGACCAGAGGCTCCGTGAACCGTGGCCGGCCCCGTCACACAGCCTCGTCCAGCCGTCAGCCATGGCAGATGGCCTCTGGCCGGCTGGGCGGCAAAGCACCACAGCTTTTTGCAGAGGGTAGGGAGCCATTAGTTCCGCCAGGGCCCTGAGGTCCGGGGCTGCCCTTCCATCCATGGCCTCTCTGTGGGGCGGGTCTCCACACTTGGCCTTGTTGGCAGGACACTGCCCTCAATGCTCCGCTGGCCTCCACCCCCTCACAGTCCCTCCTTCCCACTTCCTTGGTGCCTGGCCCGCGGGGGACACCAGGGCCCCTGGGAAGAGCTAGCCCCAGCCACTGCCCCTGGGCTCCCGGGCCAGCGAAGCTGCGCTTGTGGTTGCAGCAGAGGGGTGGGCACGGGGCAGGGAGGTGCCCATAGACAAGGACAGCTTCTCCCCATCTGTGGCCGGCCTGGCCAGGGCGACCAGGTGTGCCCAAACCATTGCCTCGCCCAAGCTTCCTGTCCAGGGAGGGCACGGGAAGCCCAGGGCTCAGCCAGGAGTGACTCTGAGAGAAGTGGGGACGGGAGGAAGTGAGAAGGGGAGGTCCGCAGGACTGGTGAGGGGCGAGCCGCAGCCGAGACCTGGCTCTGGGACCACAGCTCTTGCAGGAGGGAGTGGGCACCAACCACGGTGGGAAGACCGAGGCGACAGGCAGAGGACGGCAGCCCCAGTGCGTCAGATGCCCGAGGACCTTCGGGTGGGAATGTGGGTAGGGAGGTGGGTGTGAGCCCGGGCACCAGGCACGGTCACTACTGGGGACTTAAACCTGGGCACTGTCATCAGCACGGGGCGGGGGACCACGAAGAGAAGAGGGGAGGTAGAGCAGAGGCCACAGACAGAGCCCAGGGGCTGGGAAGGAGCACCGCAGGCTGGAAGAGGAGCCGGAGGAGGAGCCGGAGGACTGAGCCCGAGGCCAGGCCCAAAGCCGGCCCCAGGCACAGCCGGCAGTCTGGCTCCTCCGCATTCCGCTGCCCTTCCACAGTAGCCTCCTGGGCGGGCGGGCATGACTCTGGGGCAGACTAGAGGCCAGCTGATAGGAGGCACAGGTAGAGGAACCTGGCCTTCAGAGCAAACTGGGGACAGGGCTCCTGTGCTGAAGGTGGGGGTGCGCAGGGGCAGGGGCAGGGGTGGACGGCTTCTCAGGAGGGGGAGCTGGGATTTGAGCCCCGGGACAGAGATGGGAAGGGCCTGCGGGCAGCCAGCTCTTGGGGGGACCTGGGAGGCAGCTCCTACCAGAGTTGGTAGAAGAGGCTGTGGGAGTGGCGTGTGACCTGTTGGGTTGGGGACTGTGGCCCTTGGGGCTGCTTGGAAATGCGGCTGCAGGGTTGGCAGGAAGGAGCGAGAGAGTCAGCAGGAGCCTTGAGTCCACTCAGCTCAGAGTCTAGAGGGGCACAGAGCCCGTGGAGCACGCAGGAGGGGAGGGCGCCTGAGCCAGACCCCCAGGAGGGCACCGCAGACGCTGTGGGCAGGAGATTAGGGCCAGGAAGCCTGGCCCTGGGAGGTGGGCCCTGAGGAATGTGCAGATCTGAACCTGCTAAGATGCAGGGGGACCTGGGGGTGGAGTAGGTGGGCCAACCACAGGGTGCAGGAGAGCCAGGGCAGGTTCCGGAGCCAGGAGAGGCAGGGTCTCAGGAGGACAGGTCAGAGGCCAAAGACTGGAGTCCAGGAGGTGGGAGGACCTTTTAAAGAGGCAGGTACACACCCTGCTCAGGGGCAGTGATGCCCCCCGAAGCAGGCACAAGGGGACCCCTGAAGACTGGAGGGGCTGCCAGGGGCCAGGAGGCCCACCTTCTGTCCATCCTGCTAAGCTCACGGATTCCCAGCAGTGGACCTTCCATCCACAGCCCATGCGACCCGCCCAGCAGCCCTGAGAACTAGGTCCTGCTGTCACCCACCTTGCAGATGAGGGAAACCAGGCTCGGAGGTAAAGTGTCTCCAGCCGATCGGTATGGGACACCAGAATTGGAACTTGCGTCCCCCTGACACTGAGGCCAGCCTGTCCCCGTGGTGCGAGGCGGCCTGGAGAGGCTCTCTCATGCCCAGTGGTTTGGGCAGCAGCCCGCCTTTTCCCTGGGCCAGGGGTCCTCCCACACGCCCTTGCCCTTCCCCACTCCTGGCCCGGCCTTGGTTTCAAGGTGAGCCAGGGACCCCAGAAATGAGAACAGTGAGCAGACTTATCAAGCGCTCAGTCTGCTGAACAGGTTCCAACGTACTCATCGGCTGTGTGTGTGGCAGGTATGCATGTGACGTGTGCGTGTCCTGGGCCACCCGCGGTGGCTCTCTGGTGTCCTCACCTCTTTTACAGGTGGGGATTTCAGTGCTTAAAGCAGACGTGCTGCTGGCCCATGCTGGGACGGAACCCAGAGCTGTCCGATCCTGGGCCCGTGTCCTGATACACGCCTCTGCCTCCTGCCCGGCAGGAGGGGAGCCAAGTTGTCCTTTGTGATCCATGAGGTTCCAAACTGGGGCTGGGAGAGTGGCCGTCCAGCCCCAGCGAAGGCTCCTGGCTGCTCTGTGGTCTGTGTTGGTCCTTTGCCCACGAGCCAGGGGCCTGCTGACTAAAGGACCTGTCTCTCACCCCGACTGGGAGCTGCCCCAGGCAGCAGATAGGGTGGAATCGGGGCAGGGCCTTCTCTCCTGCCTAGCCTGGCCTCTGGGCAACCTCTGGCCCGAAATGAAAGGCTCCCCAGTAAGTGGCTTTCTGGACGTGAGCCCAGCTATGAGCTGGGGTAGGATGCGGGGGGAGAACAACCACAAAAAGGATCCAGGTGCCCAGAGCAGGGGCAGGACCTTGCCAACAAACCTCAGCAAGCCACTTCTCAGCCGGCCACCTCAAGTGTCCCCGGAGATGTCCCAGGGCAGAGCTGGTCACGAGGAGCCCTGGCTGCCCTCCAGGCCTGGCTCGGGGAACAGAAGCCCTGTGGAATCAAAACACAATCAGCCAGGGCAGGGTTCAGAAATCAGATCCTCGGCCGCCCTCCCAGCCTGGAAGACCCACCGCGGAGACTTCTGGCCCCACTGGAGCTGACTGGCCTGTCGGGCGGGGGGCAGTCAGAGCTCCCAAGGCCACGTGTGCGACAGGGAGCCTGCACTGGCTGGGCCTGGGCCGGGCCTGGGCTGGGCCTCCTTCAGCCTCATTTTGGATGCATCCCCTTCCCTCCGTGGGGACCTCAGCTGTAAGATGAAGGGGTGACATAGCAGGAGCTGAGTCCCTCCAGGCCCTTAAACCCCCAGGCCCGCAGCCCTGCGGGGTAGCAGGGGACCCTTGCTGTACAGCTGGGGTGCGGCAGGCTGGGGCCAGGGGCTTGCTGCAGCCTTGCTTTGTCCCTCAGCTCCCTGTCCTGAGCCCCTCCAGAGGGTAGTCCTTCCCGGGACCTCTTGGGTCCCTGACACTGTGGGAGAGGCAGCCGGGCCAAACCGGGAAGGTGCCCTGTCTGGCTTTGGGGTGTTTCCTGCCAATCCTGGAGGTGGGGGCGGCTGACCTTCTAGAAGTTCACTTCCACCTAATGCCTAAGCCAGCTAAGAGGAGAGCCATGACTGCGCCCCCGTCACCCACCCTCCCGGGGTCCCCTCCTGCCAGGGCCAGCCCCCCTTCCGGGGATGCATTCTCTCACCTCGACCTCCTCTTCCTCCCAGCCTCCACCCTTGGTACCTTCCAGGCCGTGCCCATGGTCAGTGCTTGCCTGTCCGCGGCTGGGTTTCAGGATTCCCTGTCTGCAAAGTCCACACAAGTGGGCAGTTAGGGAGGCACCCGTCCGGGGAGCCAGGTGCCAGCTGAACCCCGAGACGCCCAAAGCCTGCCCGGAGTCAGCGGGCCGTCGGCTCTGCAGTTCCAGGAGGGCAGAGCCTGTGACTCAGTGCTTTCAGCCTCTGCAAGGAGGTCACTGTGGGGACAGTTACTGCTCTTAAGGCCCCTGAGTCCCCAGGTTGTATATCCATGAATTCAACCAACTGCAGGTGAGACTGTGTGGGGGAAAAACCGACATCTGTCCTGAACGGACTGATTTTTCTCCCCTACACAATGCGGGACAACGCATTTACGTAACATTTGCACGATACCTAGAGTCGATCTCAGTGTGCGGGAGGTGGGCAGGTCATATGCAAAAATCACACGTTGTATCTATTATGCCATTTTATATAAGGGGCCTGAGCATTCGCAGATTTTGATATCCAAGGGGAGTTCTGGAACCAGTCCCCACAAGGAAACCAGGGGACAACTGTACCCTGGTCCCCAAAGGAAATCTCTGCTGCCTGCAGTGAGTCGGCTGTCAGTTGTGAATGGGAGGCAGCCACCTCTTCTAGGAGGCCCCAGAGGGCACCAGGCTGTCTTCCTCCCTCCCCGCCTCCCTGCCTCCTCTGCTCCCCAGGCCTCTGGGTGTGGCAGGTCCCCCTCCTTGCTCTCCTGCCTCCTTCACAATATGGAAAACTCCTTCGCGGCTATCTCCACCTTTACCGCCAGGAGAGTCTCACCCAGCGGCAGGGACAGCTGCGTAGCCTCCTTGTGTAGTCGCTGTCCGACGGCGAGAGTGACCATGAGGTTTTTGTTTTATGCCTTCGATTGAAGTCTTTGCCCAACTTCCTTTAAAAAAAAAAAAAGTAGAAATGAGTTTATGCCTTTAAAAATAACCTGCGAGGCCAGGCACAGTGGCGCCTCTAATCCCAGCGGCTCAGGAGGCTGAGGCAAGAGGATCACAGGTTCAGATCCAGCCTCAGTAATTTTAGCGAGGCTGTAAGCAACCTAGTGAGACTCTGTGTCCAAGTAAAAAAGAAGAAAAGGGCTGGGGATGCGGCTCAGTGGTCGAGCACCTTTGGGTCCGGTCCCTGGTACCAACAACAACAACAAAAATAATAATCACAAATAAGCCATGAACTAAAGAAATAAACACCCGCAAGCCCAGCACTCGGATATTCAGATATTTGCGTGGTGCACACAGGTGACACTTTGGTTTACGGTAAAGAGGTCACACTGCGGCTCTTCTTTCTCTCTTACCTGAGAGATGCCAGGGCTTCTCTCCCAGGAAACAAACAGTCCACTTCACTGAGCGGGCGGCTGCCTGGTGTCCCGCTGTAGGTTCAAGTGACCACTTGTGACCCCTCCGCTGCAGGACCTGGAGCCCCCCACATGCAGTCCTGCAGGACACCATTAGTGTCTGCACCCTCCTCCTTCCTTCAGGACTAAGCAGGCGGTGGAATGAGGTCCCGGTCAGACACCCTTGTCACGGTCTGTGTCTGCCACCTCAGCAGAGCAGAGCTGTGCCCGACCGGCCCCGAGGTGACTTGCTGACCCACAGAGGAGTGGACCGAGGTCTGGCTCGGCCTGGCGCCTGGTCTCCCATCCCCGCCTCTGCAGGCCCAGGAAGCAGCTCACAGGGAGACACTGGGCCCCAGCCTCGCCTCTGCTGGGGACCCTGGAGATCCCCCTGGGTCATGCCTTGGAGTCTGCCCAGGCATTAAGGAGACCGTGGCTTGTCTAGTTGGGGTGGAAAGGACGAAAGCGACCCAGTTCACACCTTGGATTCTGCCCGCAGGCGGCCTCAACGGGGCGACCATCATCGACTCTCTCGACACCCTCTACCTCATGGAGTTGAAGGAGGAGTTCCAGGAGGCCAAGGCCTGGGTGGAGAACTACTTCCACCTGAACGTGGTGAGTCGAGGCCCTCGGTATCCGGACCAAAGGGGCCCTGCACATCAGCGACCAGTTCCACCCTGAGTCTCTGACCCAGAGATGTCAAGGGCCTTGCCCAAGGCTGCACAGCAGAACAGTCCCAGAGTCAGGAGCATAGAGGACTCCATGCTGAGTCCAGCCTTGAGGTGGGGACATCTCCCCGGTCCGGCATCCTTTCCTGGGAGGTAAGATGCTATGGCCGTCCCCCTCCTCCCCACCAGATCGGCCCTTACTCCTCTGGGGAGTGTCGCTTCTACCCAGGCTGTTCCAGGGCTGAATCTGTCACTCAGGGCAGCAAGGCAGACGTGGCTTGGTGGAGGGCACGTGGCCAGCTCTCTGGATGGGTGTGGCGGGGCAGCCAGTCAGAGGGCCGAGGCCAGGCCCAGGACCCTCGTGGTTCCCATTCTCACGGGCTCCCCTGGCCAAGGCCAAAAGCCTCACAGAGAGATGGCACTGTGTCCAGACGGCACGAGAGCCCCAAAGGCCAGGCCTGTAGATCTCCCAGCCCAGACTAACGCAGCGGCCGTGTCCCAGGGGTCTCCGATCACAGCGGCGGAGGCCACGTGCTGGAACCTGGGGAGTGAGAGGCAGATGGAAGGGGAGCAGGGGTTAGCCCTACGCGCCTCAGCCCAACGGCGCGCGACTCTGCCTCGGGGAGGGGCCAGGTCGCTCGCACAGGCCGGGTGGGGGGGAACCTGGGGGGTCCAGAGCCACGCAGCCAGGAGGTGGCCGAGCACAGGCTCCCGCGGCCAGCCTGCTCTCCCTGGGAGAGGGAAGGCGAGGTCGCAGCCGTGGTGGCCTGGAGCTCTGTCTTGAGCACGTAGAAGGCATCTCCTGGCACTGCGACGTCAGCTCAGGTGTGAAGCCACCTCCTCCCGGTCACCGTCATTCCCTGGTCATCTTGAAGCCGGGGGCCGCTCCTGGGGCTTGTGTGAGGCTAGGAAGGATCGACTCCTCCCGCTCCCTCCTCTGAGGACTGGAGTGACGTAGGGACATCTGCAAAGCTGCCCAGGGAGCCGAGGGTCCTGGGCACACGCAGGCAGGCTGGGAGTATCCCAGAAGAAAGCCAGGCAGGGTCACCTCTTTGAACGGTGGCTTTCTCACCTGACCTCACAAACACTGAGGCTGAAGAGAGCTGGCTTTGCCCGCGCTCGTGGTCACCAGTGATAAACTGTGGTGCAGACAGTCCCCTCCCAGAGCCCTGGGGGCAAGGGAGGTGGCCGCAGGTTCAGTATGAAGGCCATGCCCTGCTCTGGGCACACTTGCCCGCAGCCCCAAGTCTCCCAGCCACCCTCTCTGGGAGCCTGGGAGACTGTTCTGCGGCCTGTTCTGCAGATGAGGAGACGGGGGCAGGGAAGGGGATTGTCCCGCCGCCGGGTGAGGTGGTCGTGGGGATGTTAACGCCAAACCCCTGGTTTGCAGTCCCGACTTGATGGAGACGGGCGTGGGTGTGTCCCGCGCTCTCAGGAGCCAAGGTCTGAGAAATTGCAGGCCACGCCTCTGCCTGGCACCTCCCACTCAGCCCTGGCCCTGCCGGTCACCCCGAGAAGGCCCCGTCCCTTCTCCCACTACCCCAGGGTCTGCCTCCAGAGAAGGGAGGAGAGGCCCCGACTAGAAGAGGATCTGACTCCCTTGGGCTGAGCTTCCTGGAGCTCCCCAGCCAGCTCCTCCGGCTCCGTGGAGCGCGGCCAGGCATAACTTTGGTGGCCTCTGGCCAGGGTTGGGGACAGAAGCCAAGCCCAGTGTTTATTTGGAATGCTGTTAAAGGTTCAGTAGCCAACCCAGGCAGGTGCTAAGCCCCACCGACTTTTGCTGTGAAACCTGGGCCTGGCCTGGCCCTCTGGGGGTGCCTGGAGCCAGGCCCAGGTTGGGGGTGCAGCGGGGGCTTCAGTGAGGCCTGGGGATCCCTGCTCACTGCGTCCTGCTTTGTGTCCTGCAGACCGGGGAAGCGTCCTTGTTCGAGGTGAACATCCGCTACATCGGAGGGCTGCTCTCGGCCTTCTACCTGACAGGGGAAGAGGTGAGTGGGACCACCCCCACCCCCACCCCCACCCCCGTGGGTAGCGGATGCTCCGAGGACTCGGGGCTCCCCTGGCAGGCCGCTGCTTGTGTCTGCGTGAGGCTGGTTCTCAGGACCCAGAAAGCCGAGAGCAAGTTTGCCAGGTTTCCACCTCGGGGACCCTGGCTTGGTCACGCTCCACGGCCACCCTTGCCCTTCCCTCCTGGCCAGGCGCCAGCCAGATGCCCCACCTGAAGGCAGAGCCCCACGCGGGAGACCAGGACCTCCTCCCACCCACACGCCCTGCTGTGGCCTGCACAAGTCCCTTCCCTTATCACCAGGCCTCTCCTCCTTCTCCGGCCCAAAGTGGGACGCTCTCTGGGCTGGGGAGGGCTTGTCCCGGCCAACAGCGCCAGAGCCCGATTCTCCTGGATTAGAGAAGGGGGCTTCTTCCTCCTCCTCCTGAGCTCCTGCCCAGCCCTGGTGTCAGGCGGTGAGGTGGGCACAGTCCCCAGAACTCAGGTCACTGGGTGGGTATTCGCTGTGGCCCAGCAGGTCCCTGGGCTGGGACCGGGTACTCAGCTCCCTCTCCTGCCCCCTCCCCTGCACCCAGGGACGTGGGCCAGGGGAGCCGGAGGTGGGCCAGGCAGCCGCAGCAAGACCCCGCCCCCCACGCTGCTGTCTGCAGTCGCTTCGCCCCCCCTTCACCTGCTGCAGGGCAGGGCCGCAGTCGGGGGTTTAGAGAGACAGAGCTTTATCTCCCCAGTTGCTTCGGGCCTCTCTCCGTCAAGCCTAATCCCCTCAGCAGAGATTACTGCTTGTACCAATTTGTCAAAAAAAAATTGTAGACAGAGCCCTCGGCTTTGAGCCACCCGAAGACTGAATTTTATTTGAAAACCTCAGGACAGGAAAATGACAGAAGGAGCAGGAAACAGGCACTCATGCTTCACAGTCTTTGCCGCCTCCCTGACTGGCTGTGGTGGCGAGATGGGATGTAAGGGAGGGTGGGGTGGCAGCTGCTTGGGGCTCATGGGGCTGGTTTGGGGGTCCGTGGGTCAGGCTGGTGGCCCTGTGGCATAGGTGACTGATAAGTGTTATCAGTGACTTGCAGATGCGGAAACTAAGACTCACGTCCCGGAGCCACTGAAGGGGGTGCTGGGCCTGACTCCTGACCCCGTGGTTCTCCTGTCACTAGTTGTCACCAGGGCTCAGCCACACCTGCCTGGCCTCCCTCCGTCTCATCTCAGCCCGACGTGGTCTCTCCATTCTTTGATATTTCCCATGAGTATTTGTGGAGTCGGGGTTGAGGCCCCCAAGCCTCCCCCGAGGCTGAGGCTGCCTTCAGAGGAAGTCGCTGGAGACCCCTGTGTGGCCCTGACCAGTCTGGCCGAGACCAGGCGCTCTGAGAAGGCAGCGTGACCGCGCAGTCTGGCACGCCCAGTCCCGGACAGCCCCAGCTGATTGCCAGAAAGCCTTGGGAGGCAGCCAGGGTGCTGGCCCCCACCGTGGGGGCAGGCGGGGAAACCAAGGCTCAGAGACAGGACAGGGTCACCCAGCTGCTGAGTGGCCCCTGGAACTGAGCCCTCAGGGCCCCCCAGTGCCCTTCCCACTGGACAGGGTGTGACCATGCTGGCCTCTGCCACCCCTGTCCTGGAGAGAGCCACTTAGCTCTGCAGCTTTGGGAACATCAGTTCTGAGACTCAGCTGTCCCATCCTCAAAGTGGGTCAGCACCTTCCCAAGTCACAGCAAGGACTGACGGCGTGTGGACAGGACACCAGCACGTCTCACGCCTTCCAAGATGGCCGGGGTGGGGACCCGCCTGCTGTCCCCAGGGGCTCCCTCCTGTCCTCACTCACTCAGTCCCCGCCCTGCCAGCAGCCAGGCGTCTTGGGCCTTTCAAAGGAGGGGACCTGGTTTACTGGCGAGCTCCGTGTCCTCGGGACCAAGACGGTCCGACAGCTGCCGTGTCCTCACAGCTGCCGTGTCTCTGAGGGCTCCTTTGCTCACTGCTGCGGCTCCTGGGTCCAACCAAGAGAGGAGGAGCCTCCCAGAGACCCAGGGCCTTCGGAGCTCTGCACCGTGGCTTCAGCCGGGCCAAGACTAGAGGCCCCCGAGGGCAGGCCCCGGGGTTCTGTGGAGCCACCAGCCCCCTGCACTCGGATGTGGCTGGTCCCAGGGCCCACCTGGGGGCTCCACCGTCGGGTGCTGGACAGTCTTATCTTCTCTGGCCCGTGGCTGCCAGCCCCAGGCAGCCCTTCCCTCCTCCTCAGAGCGAGGACTGCCCCACCCTCGGAGACCTCAAACCCGTACCCAGAGCGTTGGGAGAAACCTCCCCACTGCCCAGCGCACTTACAGGTGCTCGACCACTGAGCCACATCCCCGGCCCTTTTTACTTTTTTATTTTAAGTCACTTAGGGCCTCGACAAGTTGCTGAGGCTGGCCTTGAACTCATGATCCTCCTGCCTCAGCCTCCTGAGCCACTGGGATTGCAGGCGTGCACCAGCGTGGCCTGTGAGTTTTTGGTCACAGGGAGGACTTGACAAGGGTTTTGTTTTAAAACCATGGGAGGTCAGCACACTGGGCTGTCCCAGCTCCAAGGTGACAAGTCACCAGGAGCTATTGCTTAGGGTCTTGAGTCTCACCTGTCCAAAATAAGTGACATTAAAAACTGTCTTCCCTCCATGTCTGAGGACATTGGGCCCGAACCCCCGCAGGTGCCTAATTCCATGGATGCTCAAGCCCTGATAGAAAATGGCCTGGTGTATGAGTGAACCCACGACCACCCTCATTCCTTTTAACACTGAATACCGTGTAAATGCTGTGTCCACTGTGACTTGTAGGGAATGACGACAAGGAAAAAAGTCTGGACATGTCCAATACAGATGCATATGTTTTTAATAGTTTCCACCTGCAGTTTGTGGATTCCATGAACACACACCTGCAGATACGGAGGCTTCTTTTTTCAGTAAAGGTTGCACAAGCCAGGCACAGTGGTGCACACCTGTAGCCCCAGCTGCTCTCCAGGCTGAGGCAGGAGGATGGCTTGAGCCCATAAGTTAAAGGCCAGTCCGGGCAATCGTGAGACTCCCCGTCTCAAAGAAAATCAATATTTTTTTAATTTCACAGAAAATAGATAAACCGGCTGGGGATGTGGCTCAAGCGGTAGCACGCTCGCCTGGCATGCGTGTGGCCCGGGTTCGATCCTCAGCACCACATACAAACAAAGGTGTTGTGTCCGCCGAAAACTAAAAAATAAATATTAAAAATGAATTCAAAAAACAAAAAAAGAAAATAGATAAACCAAAAGAAGAATCTAAACCTTGTCCATAAGTTCACCCCTCTGAAAAAAATGTTATTTATATTTTGGTGTATTTCCTTCCTTTTTTCCATGCATCCACATATGAATAATTTTTTGAAGTTGAAATACACTGTTTTCCTCTAAGCATGTTAAAACCCTTTATTTGCCACGTGTCCTCAGACAGCATCGTCTTGGTGGCTGCGTGGCGCTCCATGACGTGAAAGCCATAATTCAACCACCTGCCCAGCCCTGGGTGTTTCTGTCCCCAAGCTATTCTAAACAGTGCCAGAGTAAACAGTCGTAAAGTTAAATCTTTGCAACGCTCTTGATTATTTATTCCCGTAGAATAATTGCTGGGAGAGAAACTGCCGCGGCAGAAGGTCACGGGCCTTTGAGTCACCCTGGACTTTCAGAGGGACGGTTTGGCGCCTCCGGCAGGACCTAAAACCTAGGAGCTTCCTGCACGTGGGTGGTGGGGACAGGGGTCCTGCCCCTCCATCCCTGTGTCTAATGGGAACAGTGAGCAGACGCAGGTCACACTGCCATCCCCTGCTGTGACACTGTGTCCACAGAGTGAGCGGCACTGACCGCTGGTGACCGCCCCACCTGCCGGGTCTTCGTGTGGACAGGAAGGCGACCCCCAGAGCAGCCGACTGCTTTCCTTCCATCTTCCCTCTACCTCTAATCAGAGGGACAGTCCTTCCTCCCAGCCCGGACCCTGTGGCGAACGCTGTCCAATGGTTAACTTTCCTCTCCCCCCTGAACCTCCGTGGGGCCGGTCCTTTGGGGGCCAGGCTGCCACCCGGGCTGGCTGCCTGCAGAGTCCAGGAGCGTCACCTCCCTGTCTGGGCCCACAGCCCAGGGAAGGCGCACCCTGCAGCAGTGGCCTCCTGGAGTGACGGCCCGCCCTCCTGACGTGATGCCCGTGGTCCTGTCGCCCAGGTGTTCCGCAGCAAGGCCATCCAGCTCGGGGAGAAGCTGCTGCCGGCCTTCAACACGCCCACAGGGATCCCCAAGAGCGTCGTGAACTTCAAAAGGTAGGACGCCCTGTCCTTGCCCACGCTGGGCCTCAGGTGCCGCGGCAGCTGCGCCCACTGTCTGAGCCTTGTCTGGGGGCAGTCTGGTGAGGTGGCCTCGGGGCAGCTGGCAGACAGAGGGAAGTGGGGCCCTGGCCGTCACCTGTGTGCCATCTGTTCTTCACAGATGTGGAAACGGAGGCCCAGGGAAGGGGCAGTGCCAATCTTGGAAGTCAAAGGGGTCAGTGGCCTGGTGACATCTACCTTAGCCAAGGACTTTCCTGGGCAGGTGTCTGTCACCCAGCCTGGTGCTCAGGTTCAGGCCGCCCGGGCTGACCTCTCCCAGCCGTCTCCAGGTCGGCCCGGACCCTCACTGCACCTCATCCCCCTCCCTGGGGCAGGTGCCCGAAGCTGCCGAGGGGTCTCAGGACCCTGGCTCTCCCCAGGACAGACCCCTGCTCTCCAGGGGCCCCAGGCCTGTCCCTGGGCTGCGAGGGTCCATCCTGAGGCTGTGGCCGCTCCGTCCCCAGGCCCCACCCCTTCTCCCGAGGGGAGCTCTGGTCTCAGGTGCTGGTCCCCACGGAGCTCAGCCACCGCCTGGAGCAGGGAGCCCACTCACACCCCAGCCCCCGGCTCCCCACCCCGTCCTACCCCTTCTCCAGCTGTGCCCAGAGGGGAGGCCTTGGCGTGCTCAGTGTCCTCACCGACTGTCCTCTGGGGGGAGCACCCCTGGGGGCCATCAGGCCAGGGAGGGACCGTCAGGGCCGATGGAGGCCCGGCTCCGTGCCAGGACCGACTCCCCAGAGCTGATGCTGGACCTCAGCTCGGCTTCCTCTTGCACAAACACTGATCCTGGAGAGACACGGCCACTGTCCCCCGGCCCCCCTGCCTGGGTCTGGACTGGACCTGTGCTCCGCCTCGGGGCCCAGCCCTGGCCTGCTCGCTGACCCAGCCCCTCAGCACAGCCTAGGCCACACGGACCCTGGGTCCTGGCCAAGGAGGCGCTGGTGCTTCTGGCCGCTGCCGGGCAGCTCTCCTTCCCGGGCTTCCCTCGTTTTCTGGACAAGAGTCTGTTGGTGAAAACGGGAGAGTGACCAGGATGCACCTGGCCATGTGCTGCTGGTGCTCCTTGGAGAGGGCCTCCTGGTGGGGGCTGGACCCCACTGCTCCCCTGCCCTGGGCGGGGCTCTTCCTGGGCAGCTCAGGGAGGGAGAGTGAGAACGTGGGCCCCAGGCAGGCCTGGCCCCGCACTCCAGGCAGGGGACAGCCATTGCCCAGGGAGGCCTGGCCCCGCACTCCAGGCAGGGGACAGCCATTGCCCAGGGAGGCCTGGCCCCGCACTCCAGGCAGGGGACAGCCATTGCCCAGGGAGGCCTGGCCCCGCACTCCAGGCAGGGGACAGCCATTGCCCAGGGAGGCCTGGCCCCGCACTCCAGGCAGGGGACAGCCATTGCCCAGGGAGGCCTGGCCCCGCACTCCAGGCAGGGGACAGCCATTGCCCAGGGAGGCCTGGCCCCGCACTCCAGGCAGGGGACAGCCATTGCCCAGGGAGGCCTGGCCCCGCACTCCAGGCAGGGGACAGCCATTGCCCAGGGAGGCCTGGCCCCGCACTCCAGGCAGGGGACAGCCATTGCCCAGGGAGGCCTGGCCCCGCACTCCAGGCAGGGGACAGCCATTGCCCAGGGAGGCCTGGCCCCGCACTCCAGGCAGGGGACAGCCATTGCCCAGGGAGGCCTGGCCCCGCACTCCAGGCAGGGGACAGCCATTGCCCAGGCAGGCCTGGGAGACGGGCAGAGCCGGCCATGACCAGTAACCTGCATAGACCACCGGACTATCTGGGACGGTGACAGTGGCCAGTCCAATGCCCTCTGTGGCCAATTCCACCTCTCACTGTCGCTCTTTCACGGAGAGCCTCACACATCAGCCCCACTGCCCCCCCGCCCCAGTACAAATCGTAAAGGCTCAGACTCACAAGCCAGCCTTTGTCACCGGCACCACGTCCATATGTGGGCACACGTACCCACATGCAAGTGTCGGGGCACACAGGTCTCTTCTGCCACACCCGCACGTACACTTCTTCATCATTGCAAATAGCTACGGGGCATTCATTGTGTGTCAGGCACCATGTGAGCACGTGACCTGGGATTCTTGAATCTCTCAGCAACCATAAGGATCCCATTTTTCCAGCAAAGAAACTAAGGCTCAGAGAAGTATGGCAATTTACCTGAGGTTACACAGCAGTCAGAAGAAGTTAGAATTAAAATCCAGTTCTCTCTGGCTCTAGGGTTAAGGAACTTTAGCCAGGGTGGGCGGGGGGCATTGTGGAGTAGCCCCATTTGCTAGAGGAGGGGACACAATACCTGAGCTTACAAGGCTAGAAGAGGAGGGCAGAGCTTCCTACTGGGCGCTTGGCTCACAGGGCTGACCCGAGGACACCCTGATCTCTGGGATGCTGCCCAGAGCACATGCCTTTAGGGCACAAAGTCCTTAAGATTTGGATTTGGATCCAGCTTCACCTGCTCTACTCCCTTAGAAAAGTGTCTCCCAGCCGGGCGTGGTGGCACACGCCTATCACCCCAGTGACTCTGGAGGCTGAGGCAGCAGGATCACAAGTTCAAAGCCAGCCTCAGCAACTTAGCAAGTCACTTAGCAACTCAGTGAGACCCTGTCTCTAAACAGAATACGAAAAATGGCTGCGGATGTGGCTCAGTGGTTAAGTGCCCCTGGGTTCAATCCCCGGTACCAAAAAAAAAGAAAAGGGTCTCTCCCTTTGAGCCTAAGTGTGCTCTCGTATGATGTAAAGAGCACAGGGTCTGTTTCTGAAGTTGGATGTGAAGGTACAATAAGATGATCACAGCCACCTGGCCTGGATCAGGAATTTTTTAAATTGTTGATGGACCTTTGTTTTATTCATTTATATGCGGAGCTGAGAATCGAACCCAGGGCCTCACACATGCCAGGCAAGCGCTCTGCCACTGAGCCCCAGCCCCTGCCCCCTGGATCAGGAATTTATGAACAATGGTAATAAGTGACAGATGATCCACATGTGCACAATCCTGTGGTGATAAAAGGACATAAGAACGTGCGTGATTCACGGGCCCCAGGATTTAAGGGAGGAGAAGACAGGCCTAGGAAGGTGAGCCCACCTGCTTAAGGGCACCACCTGGGACTGAGGGGACCAGTGCTTGAAGCCAGGCAGGAGAGAGGAAAGTCACCAGCCACCTGCTCGTCCCTCCCAGGCCCGGCCCTACCTGTGCACCAGGAAACCCCACCACAGGAACCCTGGTGGCCCGGTCAGCAGGAGGGGCAGGGGGGAAGGCGGGAGGCCCAGGTGGACCCCTGGGAGGCCAGGAAGCCCCCACTAGTCAGGAAGCCCTCTGCTGAGCTCCAAGCTAGAACAAGATGTCACCTGGCCTGGGGGTAAGAGGAACAGAGAGGACAGGGGCGGCATTTGGAGACCATCTGAGGGTAGATGACCCCTTGCGGACTGTGAGGCCCAGAGAACCACAGTGTGAGCCCCTCCTCCGCACCTCGTGGCTCTGACCATGGACCTCCCCTTCCCGTGGGGTCTTCATTTCCTCCTGGGGACTAATGAGGCTTCACCTGTGGGTCTTAAAGGGGTCATGATGCGGATGGCTCAGGTCAGCGCCCAGCACGCCACGGGGGCTCAGTAAGCTGGAACAAAGTGTCCCCTGCTGTTCTGTCCTCCCTCTCCTCCCCACCCCCGCCCCACGTCAGGGAAATGCCCAGGGAAGCCACGACGGGACGCGGGGGTGGTTGTCTCTGCATTTGTTGAGGTTCCCTGACCCCAGAGATCTCGAACCCAAGCCCTCGCTCTGCTCCCAGCAGCTGAGAGGTTGTGAGCTTCCCTCCGTCCCCAGAAAACACCCAGGTCCAAGACCGGGGCTTAGAGAGAAGGACCGCCCAGGGGGCCCCAGCCCCACCCCGGGTGGCAGACAAGGACCTCCCCACCCCTCTCCCTTCCCAAGTCATGTCCCTGGGAAAAAAGGACAGGTAGGGGCCAGTTCCTGGCCCCCTGCCTCCACCAGCTCCCTGAAGAGTCCCCAGGCCCTGGTTATCCTGAATGTCCAACAGGTAGACAGCCACAGGGCGTAGGGGACTGAGACCCTGGGTGGGGACCGGGTGGGGGAGGCAGCTTGCCCAGCGTCACGGTTTAGATGTCCTCAGAAGGCCGTGTGTGAGACCAGAGAGCACAGAGGTGACATGATGGGGTCAGGGGAGCCTTGCCCTGCTCAGTGCGTGGGTCTTCCTGAAGGGACCCCCTGGTCCAGCTGCAGGCCGGCCGGGCAGGGCTGGAGGAGGCCGGGGGCTGGGGTGTGCCTCTGGACACATTTTGTCCTGGTGAGTGGAGCTCTCTCCCTGCTTCCTGACGGCCATGTCCTGAGATGCTTCCCTCTGCCACACCCTCTGCCATGATGTGTTGCCTCATCTTGGGGCCAGAGAAGGGAAGCCGGCCGTATTTGAACAGAGACCTCTGAAGCCGTGAGCCCAAATCGACCTTTACTCTCCCACGTGGTCCTTACCAGGTCTTTGGGTCACAGCAGTGGAAACGCTGGCCCAAACTCTAAGGCCACCTATTCTGCACCCTCCTCCTCTCCTAATCCCCACCAAGTCTCAGGCCCAGAGACCGAGCAGGAGGTATCCTCCGTCCCCGGTGGAGGGGTGTGGGGACCGAGGTGCCCGAGGACCCAGCCAGCACGTGCTAGGACCTGCACCCGGCTCCTGATCCCAGGGAGGAGGTTAATGGTTAACCCGAGCTTCAGGTCCCAGCTGCTGTGAGCTCAGGCAGGTGACATAGTGCCCTCCACCTGGTTCCTCAACCATGGAAGGGCAGCGGTGAGGACTGACTGAGCCCTTCCTCCGCCGCGGCTCGGGAGCCTGCCCGGCTGTCGGGGCCACTTGGCGAGCTGGAGGGCCACAGCGCGGCTTCCCTGCGGGGTTCACGAGGAGCACATGGTAAAGCGGAGGAACGTCCACTCCCACCCCAGGCTTCCCCTAGCCCCACAGCTCCAGCCAGGGTCATGGCCATACCAGGAGCTGACCATCACGTGGAGGTCCCAGGAAATTCCACACCAGAGCCAGTGCGTGTCCTGGAGCGGGACCGACAGAGTGGGGAGAGGGGGACCCAGGTGGGTCCCTGCCCCGCATCTGTCCCCTCCAGACCCAAGCGCGGCGCCACCGTTTTCCCCCAGCGACGGGAGAATGCTCCGTGGGATCTGAGCACGTCCTGACGACTTTGTCAGTGTCACCTGCAAACTTACCCTAACTGAGTGCCAGATCTCGAGCCCCCAAGTCTCACAGGGGCTGCTTGATGATAGAACCCGATATTTATAGTCAGACGGGCCTGGGTTCAAATGACCTTCGGCAAGTCACCTAACCTCGCCCACTACATTGTCCTCGTCAACAAAATGGGGCCAGAGAGATTCAGTGGGATCACGTAGCGCAGTGCCGGCCACACTGCAGGTGACCCCACCCCAAGGTGCCGCCTGGCCAGCAGGGGTGACCGTGGCTGGTTCTGTGTTTTCAGGGGGAACTGGGGCTGGGCCTCCACGGGCGGCAGCAGCATCCTGGCCGAGTGTGGGTCTCTGCATCTCGAGTTCCTGCACCTCACCGAGCTCTCTGGCAACCAGATCTTCGCAGAAAAGGCAAGTTGCCCCTCTCCCCGCAAGATAGCACCCCCTCTTCTCCCCGCAGAGAGCAGAGGCCAGTGCCAGGAAGGAGCTGTGCCCCGACACATGCCGGCTTGGGGACAAATCTCTGAGCTGTGAAATCTGGAGAAAGTACAGCGGGAACCGGGGCTCGGCCTCGCCTCCGCAGGAGCTGGCCGCTGGCGCTCCAGGGACGTTTAGCTTCTCCGAGTGCTATCCTCTGCTCTCCCTCCCAGACGCCCAGCTGGCCCTCACTGACAGCAGCTGGCAAGAGATTCCTGTCCCCGGCCGACACCCATGGTGTCCCTCCTCACAGCTCTCAGCTATCCAAGGCCACAGGGTATTGAGAGGTAGCATCCAGGCCAGCGTCCGGTCCCGACAGTGACCCGCACCTGGCCCTTCTGGAGAGCCCTCAGGAGGGGTCCTTCCTCAGTCTGCAGTCCCCACTGGAAGTGCCCCTGTAGGTCTGACCCTATACCCAAAGAAAAAAATTGGGCACACACTCAGGTGACACTCAGGCTGTGACAGCTCTGACCCCTCTGAGTTCCCCCCAGGAGATGGAAGCCCTGCCCACTAGAGTCCTCCAAAGTCCTCAAGGATGGCCTTTTGGGGCCCCCCATTCCCAAAGCCTCTGGAATGTCAGCCTAGTAGGCTGGCGAGGGGATGGGAGGTGACAGAGTGGCACTTCTCCCAGGTGGCCTCAGAGCCTCCCCTGGCGCTGGAGTCTGCATGGTAACCCACGCCCATGCGCTTCTGGGTGCCAGGTTGGGGACCACTGCTGACTCAGCGTGTCCTGGAGAGGGGGGAGGGGAGCTTCTCAGCCCCTCGATGGCTGCCTGTGACCGGCGCTCACCACCACCCTTAACCCACCCTGCTGCCGTCAGAGACGCGCTCCTCCTGTGGAGCCTGTCTGCCAGGAGGGCCCTTGAGCGCTCCTGGGATGCGCCCAATCCCATCCCGAGGCTCTGACCTCCCGATCCTTGTCCCACCTCGGGGCCTTGCTCCAGCCTCCCCGCTCCCAGTGCCCTTGAGCCAGGCTCCTCCAGGAAGCTCTGACAGCTGGGGAGGAGCCGAGACAGGAGCTCACGCTGGTCGGGACCCTCTGGGATGATTGCTGCCAGTGCCTGAGCACCTGCTGTGTGCAGGGCAGCTGTGCCCCCTCTGATCCCCTCAGGAGCCCTGGGAGGGAGATCTCTCCACTACCCCCATTTTACAGAGGAGGAAGCTGAGGCTCAGAGAGGCTCCACAATGCTCCCAGGGCCACCAGCTGGTGAGCAATAAAGCTGAGATACCAGCCCCGGACGCCGGCTCTCTGCACCTGCTGAGTGCAGCAGGCTGTGGGCTCTTCCTCGGGGTCCATCTGTCTGTCTCTTCTCCCTACATTTACATACTCTGGCTATTTTCATCCCCAGTCACACCCTCCCACAGAGGCAATTATTTGGCAGTCAACAAATTGGCCCAAATTCTAGAAGCGCCCATACCCTCCAGGGGAGCTGATTTAGCCTGTTTCCCTGCTCACCCCCAGGACAGTCGGGTATTGCACCTCCCTGTCCCCCACTATGGGCTCCATTAACATAAATGGACATGAAATCTGATGCGGCAAAGCCAAGTGCTGTCCCCCCCCCCCCACGGTGAAGAACAGTCTGCAGCTAAAAGGCTTCTCCCGCGGCTCCACACCGTCTGGATTAATCTATCAGCAGGCCCCAGTGTCGTCCCTGAGGTCTTTCTCTCCCAGGATCTTGTGCTGGGTGGGACTTAAAGCCCTGCCAGAGAGCAGCCACCCAGGAAGAGAATGCTGCATTCCTCCTGTCACCCAGCCCTGCGCAGCCCCAAAGCCTGGGATCCAGCCCCCACCCCCTGCAGCGGGGGCAGCCTCCGCTGGGTGTGGCTGTGCACTCACCATCCCCGTCCACGGACTCAGCCGCTGCTCCGTGGAGCACAAGGACGTACAGTCAGTGGGGCCAGACAGACCGACTAGTGTCCTGGCTCAGCCACCTGAGACTCACTGGCCTTTGGCAAGTCACCGAGCCTCTCTGAGACTCAGGTTTCTTGTCATTACCCGGGGATCATGATATCTTGTAGGTGGCTCTGAGCGGGAGACGGTGTCCATAGTGGGTCTGTCTGTCTTAACAGTGTGGAGGAACAGATGCTGTTAAAACCTCCACTGCCGGTTAGGGTGCAGGGGACTCAGGAGCCCAGGCCTTTCCCCGAAATGAGTCCTAAGGTATTAGATACGTTAGCTAAGCTTTTTTTTTTTTTTTTTTTGCAATACTTATTTAACCCAGTGATTCTCAACCACTGAGCCACACTGCCAGCCCTTTTTAGTTTTTATTTTGAAACAGAGTTTTTCTAAGTTGCTCAGGTTGGCCTCGAACTTGACCCTCCTGAGTCTCTGGCATTACGGTCTGTGCCACTGTGCCCAGCTGTGTCCCTTTTGTATATGTGCGCGGGGGCGGGGGGTGGGCAGCAGATTAAACCCTGAGCACCCCTTAGCTCCAATCATATATATATATAAATATTTAAGTTGTTGATGGACTTTTATTTTATTCATTTATTTATATGCAGTGCTGAGAATTGAACCCAGTACCTCACACATGCTGGGCAGGGGCTCTACAACTGAGCCACAACCCTAGCAACCCCCCAGTCCTTTTGAATGGTTTTAATTTAGAGTCATTCTTGCTGAGTTGCCAAGGCTGGCTTCAAACTTGGATTCCTCCTGCCTCCACCTCCCAAATTACTGGGATCACAGGCATGAGCCACCATATCTGGTCCTTTTCTTTTCTTTTTCTTTTTTTTTTTTTTTTAATATTTTTTAGTTGTAGATGGACACAATATCTTTATTTTTTATTTGTTTATTTTATGCAGTGCTGAGGCTTGAACCCAGGGCCTCATGAGTACCAGACAGGCACGTTACCACCGAGCCCCAGCCCCGCCCTGGCCCTTTACTTTTTAAACTTCACCTGCTTATTTTTACTTGGGGGGCAGTTTAAAATTTACTCTCTTAGCAATTTACACAAACAGGACACATTGTTACACATTGTTCCTGGAGTCCCGGAGTTGAACCGCAGAGCACTTGACTCCTTCCTCCTGTATAATTCCTATCCTCTGACCAGCGTCCCCACCCCCGCCTCCTCTGGTCCCTGTGACTACTATTGGACGCGGAGGGGCAGGCAGTGGCCTGTGTAGTCCCGGGACAGGTGGTGGATCAGGCCCCCCATGGCCGTGTCCTGCTGTGGTCTGCCCCTGGGCACAGGTCCAAGCCATGGCCACCTCTGGGCACCTCTCCTTCCTGCCTCACTGGAATGGTCTCCCCTGTGTCTGAAGCTGCCTCCCTTCCACGCTGGGCTGGGGGTCAGTCAGTTACAGGAGAGTGGAGCGGTGTGGTGTCCACCCCTCGGCAGGTCAGGAAGATCCGCAGGGTCCTCAGGGAGATGAAGAAGCCCTATGGCCTCTACCCCAACTTCCTCAGCCCAGTGACCGGGAACTGGGAGCAACGTGAGTACAGAGACCCTGGGCCCCCCCACCCCCCACCCCCATTCTGTTGATTCTCTTCAGGCCTCCAGGGCCAGGACCCAGCGTGTGGCCACAAGAGAAGTTCACGGTTACACGTCCCCAGCTGGGCATCTGCTCAGGGCCACCTGCTGAAACTGAGTGGGCTGGGGAGGACGCCAGGGTGAGGGCGTGGGGGCGAGTCTCCTAGGTCTGCGTGATGTGCCCCTTTGAGAAGCCACGGCCCCAGTGTGCCCTCTTGACCAAGGCCCTGTCCCATGGTCACCGCAGCACAAATGGGTGGTAGCAGGTTCCATGGGCACTGCCTCTGGGCCTTCCCCAGACCTGCCCAGGGGCCCCACTTCCGCTGTCTGCCCCACAGTGAACCCTCTCCATGTCCCTGGCTGTGTGGCAGGGGCTCAGGGGCAAAGTAGGCCTGAGCCTAACAGCGTGTGGCCTGGGACAGCGCATCTCAGGGCTCCAGAGCCGAGCTGTGGAAGAGGAGCTGGAGGAGGCTTCTGTGGGCCAGGAAGGGAGGGGGGCGGGAGGCCGGTTCCGTTCAGCCCTCCAGACGGTGACTCAGGTTGTCCCAAAGCCAGTGATGCAGGCAGGGCCTGCGGGGACAGGGACAAGGACTCGCGGGAAAACACAGAGGCCTTTCCTGCCCACCCGAGCCTCTACCATCTGCAGGTCTGCGAGGCCCAGAAAATTCAACCCAAGAATTTCCCCCAGTGATGGCTTCACCCCAAGTGGACTCCCCCCACCACCCACCCACACTCACACACACACACAAAATACAGAAATGCAAAGTATTCTCACCCAAAATGCACTGCCAAATCCCAAAGTGAGGAGAGGAGAGGAAGGCTTGAGTTACAGAGTGCGCGAAGAGACCATGGAGAACTGCAAACCTGGCTGGGCCTGGGGAGGCTGAGGCAGGAGGATGGCAAGCGCGAGACCAGCCTGGCTCTGCAGCCAGATCCTGTCTCAAAACATAAAAAGGGCCAAGGACACAGCTCAGGGATAGAGTGCTTCCCGGCCTGTGTGAGGCTCTGCTAAATAAATAAACAAAGAGAACCCAGAACCGCTTCTCATTGCAAGGGGAGAGCCGGGCTCCCCAGCGCAGGCAGCAAACCCCGCGGGGAGAGGTGAGACCGTGGCCTCCCTGCCAACCCTTTTCCTCTGCAAATTAGAGGGGACCCCCACACACACCCCAGAGGGGCATGATTTTATTTTCTGCCTGTGCCAGGGGCCGCAGGGCTGGGCAAAGTCGCTCCCATATGGGAAATTGCTTCACATTAATAAAATATGAGCCGGCGACGGCTGAAGAGCAGAGGGAAGGTCACAAGCCCTGCTGATCCGGCGCCGGCCTCCTCCCCCAGCCTCGGCGCCGGGATCATCTCGGGGCCTCTGGGGGATTTGTGGGATTCTTCTGGGGCGTGTGTGTTTCCCACGGATGATCACAGCCCCACCTGCATGAGGTGAATGCATTCTGCTAGTCCTCCGGTCAGCCCAGGGTCAGCCCAGGCAGCAGGGTGAGAGCTGTGCGTCCATTTGCAACCACAGAATGGGGGGGGGGCAGGGCCGCAGCGGCCCAGCTGCCAACCCCCGCCCCCAGGCTGCTCACTGCCCCTGGTAACGGGAGAGGCCCAAGAGCCTCCTACTAAGCCCTGATGAACCCCTGGCTCCCGGCAGCCCCAGGCCCAGCCGAGACCAAGCCGAGACTCCTTAGAGCCCAGAGAACCGTAAGGAGAGGTCCGCAGCCCCTCAGCTGGGCCCCTGGCTGCTGCACCCCATGTGTCCTTCAGGAGGGCCTGGGAGGCCCGGCCTCGGAGCCCGGGCTCCCTGTCTGCTCCGCCTGGCCCTTCCCAGCTCCATGCCGCAGAGTCCCGGGCCTGTGGCCCTGCCTCCTGCCACCAGGTGTGACAAGTATGACAAGGTCAGGAACCAGTCACGGACCTCCTGGTGAGAGCTGTCCACTCGGGCCAAGTCCACCTGCAAGGTGACTCTCACACTCCCGGAGGGTCCTGTCTCCAACACCATGAGACCCGGTGCCCGGGCTCCCCTCTCCTGCAAACCCCAGATGGGAACCTGGACCCAGTGACACCCCAGCTGCACCGAGCGGGTGAGGGTGTCAGGAGGATGCCGAGGCCCAGGGAGAGCACCACCGAGGCCCAGGGGCCCACCCGGTGTGGGCCTTCCCCACGTCTCCTCGGCACAGACCTGCCCGTCATGGGCTCGCTGGGCCTGCCCTCCACCCCCTGCACCCCGTGCCTGTCGGGCTGTACCCCCACCAGGATGACGGGCGGCACCGTCAGGGGCTCTTCCCTCCCCGCTGTCGCTAAGCCCCAAGGGCCCCCCACACCTGCCCCAACCCTGCGCAGTTTCTCCGTGTTCCGGTTCTCGCCAGGGCTGCTTCGGAGTCAGACCCTTTGCTGGGCCGGGATCTACTGTGGACAGGGGCTGGCAGGGCCTGGGGGTTGCTCCTGTGTGACGGGCCCACCCATCTCGACTCTCTGCTTGGGGTCCCTCTCCACGCCTGTCCCCTCCTTCTGCATCTTTCTCTTCACCCTTTGGCAGAAAGTGAGGCCTTGGTGGGTGGCCGTGGACAGCTCCCTGGGCTCACTGCGATGGGAACACCGGCCCACGGTGCTCGGCCTGCAGGGCTTCGGAAGGTTGACCTATAAATAACACAGTTCTGCTCCTGGCCGGGGGCGGACACCCAGGAGATGGTGGGACACGGTGGACATACTGGGCCCCCACACTCCCTCCCTCTCTCCCTCCCCTCCTCCAGAGGAGTCGAAGACGAGCCCGCCCCCACCCCTCAGACCCCCTCATGTCCCTCCCCATCTCTAAAGGGTGTCCCTCGCCAAGTCCACGGGGGCCTTTCCGCCTCCCGCTGTTAGGTTTGGGAGCGCACGGGCCAAGCGCAGTCTGGCTCCTGTGGGCAGGTGGTCCTCAGCGGCCCATCTTCCTCCCGAGTGGACAGATGTCGGCCAGCCCCGAGGCCCCGCTCCATGGGCAAGTCTGGCCTGTGTCCAGGGTCCAGCAGGCCCAGGCCTCGGGCAGGGAGAGGTCTTCACCGGTTCTGCCCCCTGCTCCTTGGAGCTCAGTGGGTCCCCACTTGCTGGAGTTGAGCTCCGTCGTTCTGGAGTGGCTCTGCTCGGAGGCCACACAAAGGCTGGCCTCTGTGAACCAGCCCCGGTTAATCGCCACGGTTGTCACTGGGCACTAAAACCCTGCACTTCCTGCCACCAGAACAGCTTTTAAAGAAATGCGACTCGTTTACAGTTAATAGGCAGGGGACCCGCCATCCCCAGCCAGTGCCGGCAGAGGGACCTTCAGCCCTGGAGAGCCGGAGCCCTCGGGCACCCGACACCTCGCTCGAGACCCCTGCCTTCCTGTGTCACCGGCCTTCCCGTGACATTTGGGGTTCCCTCCACCTGCACACAGCCCCCGGCGCCCAGGCCCACTGAGAGCTGTGCCCCCTCGTCACACCCCCACAGCCAGCGGCAGGTGGCAATGACGTCCTTGTCCTCTTCCCCCTCACAGACCACGTCTCCATCGGAGGACTCGGGGACAGTTTTTATGAATATTTGATCAAATCCTGGCTGATGTCTGCCAAGACCGATACGGAGGCCAAAGTCATGTACTACGAGGCCCTGGAGGTAAGACGGCGCTGGGCTCTTCACGGGTGGTTGGTCATCAGCCGCTGGCTGTTGGTCATCAGCCTCTGGCTGTCGCAGTCCCCTGAGTGCTCGGGCAGCAGGGGTCTGGGAGAGAAAGGACAAGCAGTGTCCCAGTGGCGCCTGACAGTCTCGAGACTCCTCCCAAACACCCTGAAACAGGCTGCAGTAGCTTGTCCCCTCCCCGCCCCCCAAACCCAAGCTCCGGAGGTTAAGTCTTTGTCCAAGGTCTCATAGGAAGTGACAGTCAGTCTGATTCAGAAACCACAGTTCAAAAACCCACGCCTCCTCCATGATGTCTGTGCTTCAGTGAACGTGCCAATGCCCAGGGGCAGCCAGACTGGGGCTGGGAGCTCCCAAGGAAGCTGCCAAAATGAGACCCTCAACTATCTTCCCACCAACCAGAGGTGACAGAGTTAGCATGTCCAAGTTGGGAGCAGCCTCCTGGATGTGTGGAGCCTTCAGTTCTGTGGCTCTTTATGTAGATGGAAACCAGGGCCCAGAGAAGGAAAGGCAATTGCTCAGGGCCACACAGCACAGAGCTGGCAGAGCTGGCACCACCGTTGGTCTGTCCACAGAGTGGTGTGGATGAGAGGTGGCAGACTGAGATGACTCCCTCCAAAGAGAGGCAGACTTTAGGACGGAAGAGTGAGTCTGTAAGCCCAAGCTGTTGGGAAGGGGCTGGGGACTCACAGCCCATCAACAGATACCTTTGAGCTCAGTTGATGAAAAGACCCTGGACCGGCTCTGGGCCTCGAGTTAGCTGAGCACGTTGGGTCTGCTCTGTCCCCACCTTGGTCTGAACGTCCACCTCACTCCCTCTAACCCGGGCTCCTTCTTCCCTGCTGCCCTCTGAGTGGGTCCCCTGCACAGCCACCAGGAGGGCTGGAGAGCAGGCCCCGTCCTCCCGTAGCCTGCCCCATCCCTGTGGCTGCACCTCCCCTCTGCCCCCACCCCTAGTCCCACAGGGGCCCAGCGGTCTCCTCTCCTAGGACACCGTTCAGTGGCCAGTCCCACTTGGGACACACTGGCCACTGCCCCCGATGCGCCTTCCCAGCCTCTGCCCCACGAGCCAGGCTTCTGTCACTTGTGACGCACGTGCCACCCAGCTCCCCAGACCCCCTGAGAGTTCCCTGGGAGTCGGCCCCTTGGCGAGCTGGCTCAGTCCTGAAGCAGGGCCTGGGCAGGGGGCACCCGAGAACTGCGGATGGGCGCTGAGGGGGGGGCTGTGGTGGGAAGGACGGTGGGCGGTGGATGGACAGACGGACCGTGGGTGGCTGAGTGGATGGGTGTGAGGCAGATGGTGGGTGGTGGATTTGTGGGTGGATTGACGTGAGCGGTCAGTAGACAGGGGTGGACGGTCCTCAGACGCCCTTTGCTTGCACGAATCTGGCCAGGGTCAGCAGTGCTTCGAGAAGCGCATTGAAACAGCCTCCAAAGCCGAGCCCTTGGACCTCAAGCTCGGGATGTTTTCCCGCCCACTGCCCTGCACTGAGGCCGGTCAGTCTTGACCGCGAGCGGTCACTGGGACTCAGGCCCACCTCAGCGCCAGCTCCCGCCCTCTGTGCCCTGGGATTTGGTCGAGCTCAGACCCAGGCCCGTGGCTCCGGGAGGACGGACTTGAGCCTTCCCTGCAGGGTAAGCTGCCCGTCCAGGAGCAGCCGATCCCCTGCCCTCGGGGCGCACCGCAGTGGAGGCTTCAGGGGAGCTGAGGCCATGAATTATGCAAGCGAGTGGGAGCTTCAGTCAGCGCCTGCTTGAACGGGAGAGAACTGGCCGCTCCCGCACCCATCCCCGCCAGGGCTGGCCTCTGGCAAGTTTGGGCCTTTGAAGGAACGTTCAGCCTCGTTGGCTCGTTAGGTCACCTGGGGAACCCTCGGATCCCTTGTCCAGCTGAACCCCTGACCAGTGGTCTCAGAACTTCTAGGGGGTAGGGCCCAGTGACAGCATTTGAAAGCTCCTAGGGGACTCTAGGGTGCAGTCAGGGTGACCGCCGGGAGGTCAGACCAGTGTCCAGCTGGGGCGGGCGTTGAAGGCACAGATGGGTCTAACTGGGTTGACCCCTTAGTGTCTCCGAAGGAGGCCTCAAGGGCTGGGAGAGCTGCACCTCGGTCTCTGTGGACATGGACTCTGTGTCCTGGGTCTTAGCCCCATCCTGCAGCCTGCACTTGCCAAAATGCAGGACAGCCAGGCCAGGGGGCCCCTGGAGAGCTCCCCGGGCATCCCACACGAGGCACAGGAAGGAGTGTGGAGATCAGCAGCCGCCGAGCCCTGGTGACCCTTTCGGGGACCAGTGTTCCCATTTTAGAGATGAGCAAAGTGAGTCTTCAGAAAAGTGAGATAATTTATCCAAAGTCAACCAACTCTCTTTTTTTTTTTTTTTGGTACCGGGGATTGAACCCAGTGGTGCCTAACCACTGAGCCGCATCCCCAGCCCTCTTTTGTTGGGAGACAGGGCCTCACTAAGTTGCTTAGGGCCTCACTAAGTTGTTGAGGTTCTCCTCGAACTCCTCCTGCCTCAGCCTCCCAAGCCGCTGGGATTACAGGTGTGCGCCACCGCACCTGGTCCCCACCCGAGTCTTGAATCACAGAGCAGAGACGACTCAGGCCCGCGCCTCAGTCCTGCTGCACCTTGCAGGATCAGACCTTCCCGGGCGGCTCAGCAGCCTGTGCCAGCCGTGTTTTCTCGGGGCCTTAGGAGGCCTTGTCCTTTTTTATCGTCTCATGGCTCATCTCTACTGCCTCTTCAAAGAGACCTGACCCGTCATTTCCTCTTCACCTCAGTCACTTAGCTCGGGCGGCCCCGGTCGGAAATGACCTCGGGGAGGCGTTCGGAAGGTCAGGCTCCAGCCCAGGCGCCCTGCATCCCCCCCCACCCCCCCATGTTTGTGTTCCTACATCCAAAATGCTGACAGCTGATGACTCTCAGCCACACTTGGGGGCCCTGGGCCACCCTGATTCCCTTTCCCTGCACAAGACAGAGCCTGGCACGGTGGCACTGCTTCCCGGCTCTGCCCAGGAGCCGGGCCCGGCCAGAGCAGATCGGCTGGCAGCCCCGTGGCTCTGCAGGTCCCTCAGCAACCCCCATGCAGAGCAGGTGCCCAGCATGTCACATCACCAGCCTGCCCCATCTGTCACTCAGCAAGGGCCCGCAGCCAGGCGCCCGGCCGCAGGCCCCAGCAGCGGAGGGGAGCAAAGGCCCATCCAGGAGCAGACGCTGCTTGAGATCTGCGTCTGCCAGGCGCTGGCCGAGGGTCCCGGCCAGTGGCCCCCGCATCACAGGGTGCTCAGAGTCCTAGGGGGACAGACCCGGAAACTGCAGGTGGGGACAGCACCAGAAGGTGAGAGAGGGGTGCAGGGCCCGGTTAAGTGGGGCATCCCCCCAGGGAGGTGGCCCCAAGGCCTAGTTGAGGTCAGCACCCCTGGGCGCCGGCTCAGCATGTGAGAAGAGGAACAGCCAAGAGTAGAGACCCCCAGCCCTCTGCAAAGCAGGGCACCCGCATCCCCAGTCTCCCCCCGTTTGCTTCATTCCAAAGGCTGGTGCCATTTTAACTCTTGTGCACTTGGTTTCTGGGGAGGCCTCTGTCCCACGGTGGGCATCCCAGCCCGGGCCAGGCCCATCCATGGTGCCACTGTTCCCACGCCTGGCCCAGCGCGACCCCAGGAAATACTCAGTGGCTCATGAACTATTTGAAGGGGGGAGGACATGAAAGAAGAGAGGCCGTGTGGCCGGGTGGGGTGCGGGGAAGGAGGGCAGGAGGCAGGTGGCAGAGGACACAGTGGCCCACGTTTGTTGAGGGACTCGGTGGCAGGAGGTAGCCCAGCTCTGCAGGCTCCCTGAGTTCTCGCCAGTCTGGGAGGCAGTGGGCACTCCTACCCCAACTGGATACCGAGGAAACCGAGCTGCAGAGAGAGCATCCAACCTGCCGGGGCCACCCCGCGTGGAACTGCTGGAGAAGAAACCCGAACCCACAGAGTCCGCACCCGGAACTGGGCCCAGAGCAGGTTGGATCTCGGAGTCCGCTCATGGAGATACTGCTGGACCTTCGTGTGTGGGCCCTGGGAGCCCCTGAAGGTCTGGCCAGTGACACGGGGTGACACAGTTCACTGTTAAGTGCAGACCCTGTCCCCAGAGTGGATTGGAGGCAAGAGTAGGGGCAGAGGCGAGGGCCCCAGGGGTCCCCAGTGGTGACCAGGACCCATCAGGTCTGGCGTCGAGGCTGTGTGAGCTGCCACCTGCGGTACCCCGGTCTCCTGGGCTCCTGGGGCCGAGGGCAGGAGTGGGGGGCGGGATCACCTGCCATCAGCAGCGCCCCCTCAGGGGCCCCTTCCCACCAAAGGAGCAGAGCCCTGGGTCCTGGTCCTGGTGCGGCCGGGTGACCTGGGACAAGCCACTTCACGCCTGGCGGGGTAGGAGGAAGCCTGCGGGAGGGGACCCCGGGAGGGCAGCTCCAGTGCCTTTGGGGTCCTTTCTGAGAATCGGATAAAGCACAGGGAACCTCCTCCCGGAGAAGGGAGGTGGCGGAAGTGCTGACGGAGGACAGGGTCACCTGTAAAGATGTCTGAAATGTACGAGATGTAAAGGCCGCACAGGGGACTCCCTGAGGCCGAGCGGCCGCCTGGCCTCCGCCTGCCTCCCCCAGGCCCCAGGCTCGGCTCCGGGTGCCAGACCCTGCCAGAGACCATGGCCAGCCGGGGTCAGGGGCCTCTTTGCTGGGGATGAGGAGGCTGCAGCAGGGCCCCCCCGGCTCACCACGCCCTCTCCCCTTCTCTGTTCCCACGCCCCTCCCCGCCCAACCCCCTTGCTCCCAGGCCATAGAGATGTACTTGCTGAATGTCTCTCCCGGGGGGCTGACCTACATCGCCGAGTGGCGAGGGGGGATTCTGGACCACAAGATGGGGCACCTGGCCTGTTTCTCGGGGGGCATGATCGCCCTCGGCGCTGAGGACGCCAAGGAAGAAAAGAGGGCCCACTACCAAGAGCTCGCAGCCCAGATCACCAGGACGTGCCACGAGTCATACGCCCGCTCAGGTAACCCTGCAAGGGGAGGGGGCAGCAGCAGAGACTGAGGCTAGACAGCAGGAAGAACTGGAAAGAGCAGCAGTGAGTGCAGGGAGTGGAAGTGAGGTGGCTTTTGAGTGAGGGCTGAGCAGTCTGGGCACTGAAGTTGAACATCAGGTGCTGTCTGGCACGTGACCCACAAGGTCATTGAACCTCACAATAAGGTGGGGAGACTCAGCCACCGTCCCAGGAGGCAGGGGACAGAGTCCTCCAAACCCGCGAGACAGAAACAAAGTGTCCTGTCCCAGGAAGTTCCCACCCTGAGTCTCCTCCTGGGAGCCTGCCTCTGCCCCCCCAGCACCTGCCTGCGGGCTCACCACCCCCTGGTACCTTCGTCACTTGGCCGAGATCACCAGAAAGCTCAAGGGCTCTGGTCAGCACCCACCCACAGCTGGCCCTCAGCGCAGACTGGCCAGACGCAGGGTCAGACATCACGTAGGCAGCAGGAGCCCAACCCTCGCTCTGCACATGGGGAAACTGAGTCAGCCCAGAGAGGGGAAGAGACTTAGCCAAAGCCACACTGCACACCAGCAGCCGAGCCTGGGTAGGGCCAGGTCAGAGGCCCCCAGACCTGCAGTGCAGACCCGCGGCTCAGGGGCTGCCGCCTCAGCTGAGTGGCCCCTAGTCCCTTCTCTATCTGGGGGGGACAGTGGGACGGGTCTCCCAGAGTGTGGCAGGCCTCCCTGGGCGGCAGGCCTCGGCCCTGGCGCAGGGACTCTGAGCTCCGGGGGAGGCTGGCAGAGGCCGTAAAGCTGGTCTCCATTCTCCTCACCAAGCTCAGCCAGGCCGTCACCAGCAGGTGGCCTGGGGTAACAGAGAGCCGCCCCTTTGTCTGGGACAGTCAGCCCAATCATAGAGGCAGGGCCCAGTGCTCCCGCCAGCCTGGCTGCCCTCACCCTCACCCTGTCAGCAACTTGGCACAACCACCGGGGCGGCCTGGGGGCTCCAGCCGCGTCACCATCTGACAGGTGGGAGGGGCCGGGCTAGATCCCTGCTCTTCCGGGAAGCCCTCCAGGAGGGTCACACCCGAGCTCCAGCCTGGCTCCTGAGGAAGCCACCCACGTGGGGTTCCAAACCCAGATGGTTGGGAGATGTGCAGGCAGCCGAGGGAGGAAGACCTGAGCCACACACGCTAAATTTTGGACCTAGAGAGTTAGATCGAGGAGGGAGAGAGAGAGAGAGAGCACAGCCTGCGGGGGACAGGGCATCAGACAGATCCCAGGTCACAGCCCAGCTCAGCCACCACTTGCTGTGTTGCCTTGGACAAATTACTTAGCCTCTCTGGTCCTCAGTTTCCACATGCACGAGGGGAGTATTATAGCATCTATCTTAGCAAAAAATAGCTTTCTTCAGACTGAGGTGGTGTGGGCCAAGCACCCCCACTGCCCTTGAAGTCACAGGTAGGAGCTATGCTGGCCGTTAAAATCAATCATGGCAAAGAAAACAGACGCTCAGGTAGAGCCCAGACCCCACAGGCCGGCCTCCTCTACTGCCCTCTGTCGGTCCGGGTGCTTTCCTGGGGGCTTCCTTCCGTCTCCCCCAGACCCAATCTAGGAGGTGTCAAGAGCAGTTTGCTAAGAAAGGGGGTCTTTGACGTCAGGGTGTTGGAGCGCCGGAGAAGCCCATGCCCACCCACCGCACTGCCCCGAATGTGCCCCAGCTGAAGCCCTGTCCTGCCTGAGCTCTGGCCACAGCCTGCGGACAGCTGGGCTCCCACAATCTGGCACAGAGCGTGGCCCCTGATTCCTGAAGACTCTGGGGTCCTGCCGCCCCGAGGCCCGGGGAAGGGGCGCGGCTGGGTCCCCCCACGAGGTCACCCCTGGAGAGCCGGAGGTGGGGGTCCCAGCGGGTCCTCTGCTGCCCCCGCAGACACCAAGCTGGGGCCCGAGGCCTTCTGGTTCAACTCCAACAAGGAGGCGGAGGCCACGCACGAGGGCGAGAGCTACTACATCCTGCGGCCCGAGGTGGTGGAGAGCTACATGTACCTGTGGCGGCTCACGCACGACCCCATCTACCGGGAGTGGGGCTGGGAAGTGGTGACGGTGAGCCGCGGCCAGGGCCCGGGAGGAGGCCGGGAGGGCGACCCACCGGCCAGGGGTCCCGCTGTGGTCCCCAGCAGACCTGGGCCGAGCGTGCGGGCCCCAGAGCACCCCTGCCGGGCCACTCCCCAAGCCCATGGTTGGCCCAGCCCCCTCACCCTGGCCACCTGGCTGGAAAACCAGACCTTCCCCGGGAGGCAGGTGTCCCCGGCAGGTGGGGTTCCAGAAGGTTCCCTGGTGCCTGCTGCGCCCCTGTCCCCCCCGCCAGCCCCTCCCACCCTCAGGCTGCGGCCACGTAGCTCTGGCCCAGAGGAGCCCCGGGGGTGCCGAGTGCATGCCCCAGACCCGGGGGTGACCGGGGGTGACCCGGGGGTGCTGGCCCCGCCCCCACTGTCCCGAGGCCCGTCCTCTCCCGCTAAGCGGCGCCCCCCGCAGGCGCTGGAGCGGTACTGCCGGACCCAGGCGGGCTTCTCGGGGATCCACAACGTCTACAGCACGGCGCCCCGCCACGACAACAGGCAGCAGAGCTTCTTCCTGGCCGAGACGCTCAAGTGAGTGGGCACGCGGGCGGCAGCCAGGCTCCCTGTCACGGGGGTCCCCGGAGCGGGGGGACGGTCCCAGAGCGGGGCCAGGGGGCGCTAGGGCCCGGCAGTCCCTCCCCTCAGTGAGACCGAGCCCAAGTCCAGCCCCAGAATCCACCCTGGACACTTCAGCTCTTCACCGCTCCTGGGGCCCGAGTTCTCTGAGACCCCGTCCTCCCTGTCAAACAGGACCGTGGTGACGTGCTCCATGTCCCCAGGTGGGACAGTGCTCACACACCTTCCCTCCAGGCCTGCAGCCTCCCTGCCAGAGCCCCTCCCCCAGCCCTTGCTCCTCGGCTGGGAGTCGGCCACAGCAGACCCTGAGCCTTAAACCGCCCTGGTCAGCTCCTGCTGGTCGGTGGCAACCCCAGCCCTGCAGCTAGAGTCCTAGAGTCCCGGCTGTGTCCCCTGTGGTGCCCTGGTGTGCCCTGAGTGTGGAGGGGCCAGGCAAGAGTTTGGACAGGTACAGGTGGGCCCGGTGGCACCCCCACCTGTCACCCCAGCAACTTAGGAGGCTGAGGCAGGAGGATCACAAGTTTGAGGCCAACCTCAGCAACTTAGCAAAACCCTAGTTAAACAAAAAGGGTGTGGCTCAGTGGTAAAGCAACCGTGGGTTCAGTCCCCCCTACCAAAAAGAGAAAAGAAGGGTCCAGGCAGCAGCACACTCCCGCCCGTGTCAAGCTGTGTGCCAGCCTCCAGGGTCCTGACAGGGCTGGCACACAGGGCCAGGCAGGCCAAGCTGACTGGGGACCAAGCCAGGTTTAAACCAGGTCCCTTGGATCCCAAACTGGGGGCTTTCCTCGACGTCCAATGTCCTTCCTGTGAGCGGTCCTAGGCCCGGATCTTCCTGCCCTCGGCCCCAGGCCCGTCCCCGGCCTGACCGGCTCTTCTCGCTCCCTGCCCTGGGCGCAGATACCTCTATCTCCTGTTCTCGGAGGACGACACGCTCTCCCTGGAAGACTGGGTGTTCAACACGGAGGCCCACCCGCTGCCCGTGAACCACTCGGACAGCTCCGGCAGCACCCGGCGCCCATACTGACCGTCCCGCCGCTCCGGGCGCTCAGCGATGCCTGGCCTCTCGGGGACCCAGGGGACCCAGGACTGCATCCCCAGGGACGGGGAACGCCGGCCCAGCCCCGGGCAGACCCTGGACAGACGACGAGTCAGACTGGCCACTACTTTTCCTCTGTGAGGACACAGGACCTGGAGTCTCAGCGATGTCACGAGAGCCGCGGTCACACTGATGTGACCGAGGCCAGACATTCCTTTCTACCGAGAATTTCTACGGAACCCACCCCCTCGCCATCGGGGCCAAGGACGGGCGTCGGCACTCTGACCCGAGTGCCCATTCGCTTCCTTTCGTTTGGGGTTTTCTTGTTTGTTTTTTTGTTTTGTTTTGTTTTGTTTTTGCTTAATTTGCTTTTTCTTGACACTCGAGCATCTTACGATGATGAATATCGTTTTTAAAAATCCCGTGCTTGCTCCACAGAGCCCTCCCGATCAGGGACGTGGTGGGCAGCCCCACGCGGTCCTGACCGTCCTCTCATTCCACCGCCTGCTGCCCAGCGCTCACCTGGTCAACCACGGGTCATTCACCTTAGGATTTTGCGGAGGGGCTCCCTTTGATTTGGGCCTAAGTGTTACAGATCACTAGTGCTACTTCCATTATTGTCATGGAAACCTGTGAACTAGAATAAAGGAGTTGATTGAATAAGAAATAAGATTGGGCTCATTGCACACCAGTGACGCTGGGGAAAGTGCCACCACGTTCTCATCAGAAAGAAGAACCAGCCAGCAGTGGATCTAAGGTCTAATTTAGTGAACGATTTCAACTTGTATTACTTTCCCTTAAATGGGTCTGAGTACATTCAGGAAGCGTGAGGCCGACCCTTTAGTTAAAGTTGGGGATTTAGACTCAGGTTGAGGGTTGGAGGAAGCCCAGAGAGGAGAAGCAATTTGCCTGAGGTCACACAGCCACTAAAAGGGCAGAGGTAGTTTCCTGGCCACCCTGGGCCTCTGTTCATGGACTGTCATTCGGCAGATGCTGGCCTAGAGGACAGGGACACGGCCAAGAGCAGGACAGTCATAAGCCGGCAGTCAAGGAGGCGGATCATAAAGGCAACCTTCGGCTGGGTGAGGGGCCTGCAGGTGTAGGCACAGGAGACGGGGTGGGCTGAGCCAGCCCTGGCCAGGACCACTCTTAGGGGCCTAGGGGTCCCCTGAGGGCAGATGACTTCCAAACAAGACCTCAAGATGAGTAGGTGCAGCCATAAGAGTATCTAGCATCCCGCAAGCCCAGACCTCCTTCCCGCCCTCCCGGTGCCCACCACTGCCCCCGGGAGGCCCTGAGACCATGGGCAGGACAAGGAGCTTGTCCCCACACTGAAGCGAGTCTCACTCACCACCTGTCCCACGGCTGGAGCCACAGGATGATGCGGAGCCCCTCCCTGTGACTCTGTTCTTTTCCTTTGTTCTGGGGACTCAGCCCCCCAGAATCCTCTTGAGCAGAGCTGTGGGGGCACAGACCCCACAGCAGGAACCCCAGGGGCCTTGGAGAAATAAGTCGATGCAGTCTCGCTAGGCCCACTGCAGGTACTAAAAAGCAAAACAAGGAAACCCACTGCACAAACACTGTAGAAAGGTCAGGATATAAAGATAAGCAGGAAGCAAAAATCACTCGCCATCCTACTCTCCAGAATGAATACTGTTATATTTTCCTCTAGATCTTTTTCTACGAATATATAGAATATATATTTTGCAAACATGGTATCATCCTATGCATACTGTTTTCTTATATTCTGCTTTTGCACTTAACTATACAATGTGAACCTCTTTCCGTGTCAACAAATATACATTTATGTCATCACTGTGCCTGGTTGTGTAGTATTCCGTTGTGTGCTGTATCATACTTCGTTGGTCTAAGCCCTGTTGCTGAGCTTTTGGGTTTGTGTTAGTTTGGGGTCTTAGTTACAAATAATAGAATCCAATTCTCTCTAATTTAAAAAAAAAAAAAAAAGTTATGTATTGAAATGCCATGGGGTGACTCGGAATCTCAGGAAAGAGAAGAGCCAGACCTCAAGAAAGACCAGAAAGGTTTTAGTTGCCAGGAATCCTGCAAGAATGAGGGAGCGGCCTCCCCAGACACCATCAGGATGGATGAATCCAAAGTCTCGCAGGGCCAGCATCTTGATTGACAGATCCACCAAGATCCCGTGCAAATGGGCAACGGACTGTTCCCTGGAGGGAAATCAGATCTGTTACCAAAATAAGGGCCCAGCGTGCACGGGCCGGAGCAGGGGCCTGATGCAGGCTGCTTTGATTTTTCCAGGGTAAAGGGAGCTTTGAAGAACGCGCCGACCTTCACTCTGGCTACCCTTGACCGATTGTTTCCAGAGTGTCCTCTCCCACAGTGTCTCTCCTCTCAAAGTCGCCTTGCAGTGCCCCAGCCCCAGGCTCCCTGCTGGGCTCATGTCACTGTCCCCTCCACACTCCCCAGAATCCTGTTCTCTGCTTCGTTGCTGAGAGCAACTTGTAACAATGAATATTTTAAACTCCATCCTCCAGGAGGGCTCTTGCTGGGGGAGAAATAGCCTTTCGGCAATTTATCTCGGTTCCTGGGATGAAAATAAGGAAGACCAGGGAGGACTGGGAAGGGGGGCGTGGGGGTGAGTCAGCCTCCCTGGAGGTGGGGGCTCCTCCAGCCCAGCCTGACCCAGCAGCAACACCCCCTGCGGGGCCAGCAGGCGGCCAGTTCTAAGCCTCTTCTTGGCGCTTGCTGAAGCTGGAACTTCCTCTAGCACCTGTTTTCTTCATCCGTGGGCTTGAGGCTGGTTCCTTCCCAGACCCTGAGCCCTGCAGAGCGTCACATTTCCAGTGGGGTGGGGGATGCACAGCCCTGTTCCAGATGCCTTTGTTTAAATGATCCTGTGTTTGATCGTCCAGCCAAATACATTGGGAAGAAAAGCAAACTTGGAAAGTCTGATTTAAAAGTCGGCATTCTGCCGGCGTGGTGGTGCGCACCTGTAATCCCAGGACTGGGGAGGCTGAGGCAGGAGGATTGCAAGTTTGAGGCCAGCCTCAGCAGCTTCGTGAGATCTTGTCTCAAAATAAGACCCAAGGGCCGGGGATGTGGCTCAGCGCCCCTGGGTTCAATCCCCAGCACCTAAATAATTAAATAAAGGCAGCCTCCCTGAGATCAGGATGTGATTCTCAGCTCTGCTTCTTTGCTCCAGGGAGGTGACTCACTGTGACTCGAGAGAGGGCTGGAGGTGGAGGGTGGGCAGGTCTCCCAGCTTCCCCCCGCCCCCGGGTCTGTCCTTGGAAGTCTGGAGTTGCCCATGTCACCGAGCTGTCCACCATCTGTGATGAATGCTGACTCACCTGCTGTGGGGGGTCAGCGGGGGCTAAGGCTGTTTCTCGAATCTGAAAATATCTGTTTGGTTTCCTGTATTCAGAGCAGGATTTCACTCCCGCTCAGCCTGTCTCTTCAGTCGGAGCTTCTCCAACTTGAATGTGCCCGTGAATCACCTGGGACCTTGTTAAAGGGCAGCTTCCCGTTCAAGGGGCCTGGCGCGGAGACGGTGCCGCTTCTCTAACAGGCTCCCAGGAGATGCCAGGGTCCTGGGGCCACACGGAGCAGCGAGGCCTCGGGTAGTAGCCACTCGTTTGCCATCTACCTTTTATTTGTGTCCCTGGAGCTGAAACTGCTCCAGAGGGGAGTCGAGGGGCTCAGGCGTTGGGGTGGCATCTACAGGTACCTCGGCTGCAGAGGCTCCGACCTCAAGTAGCTGTGCCCGTCACCTGTACCAGGGTCCCCTCCCCCAGGACAGTCAGGACGAGGCAGGATCAGGCAGCTGGTGGCTGAGGACGATGCACCTGGTGGGGCTTTCTGCGCACCCGCCATCTGCATGGGTGGGGCCTGAGCATGTCAAATGTGGTCAGTGTGCCTGAAGAGCTCGATTTTTAAGTTTTATTTCATTTTAATTAAATCTAAATAGCCGTATGTGCTACTGGCTCAGAACTGGAATTTAGGAAGTCAGTGCCCTGCTCATGCCCCACCGGACCTCCGCCACCTGCATTGTTACAGAATAATCTTACCATAAAACATACTGTTTGGAGACTCAAGGGTCCCCTGAAACATACCTGGTTATTTTTACACTCGTTCCGAGTCTCTGTCTCCTGCACAAGCCCTGGTCACTGTTTGGTCTGGGCTCTCTCACCGGTGGCTTACCTTCAGACGTCAGGTCAGCTGGGAGGCCGAGAGGAAAGAGGCCCCCTGGGCTGGAAGCAGGTCAACTCTGCTCTGACCTTTCCCTGGGCTGTGTGGCCTTGGGCAAGCTCCTTAACCCCTCTGAGCTCTGCCTTTCCATCTGTTTCCAAGGTTAATTGAGTCCCCGCCCCGTGTGGGAACTCCATCCCTGGAAGCCTCGCTGTCTGAACTTCTTTGTAAACTGTAAAACCTCGCTGTAAACGCGAGGCAAACACTGCTGTCAGAAAGTCTCCTTTTTAAACAAAACGCTCGGAAACTACATCAAGCGGGCCCAGGAGACCGCCCAAGCTCTCAGAGCAGTAAATCTGAGCGTGTTGGGCTTCTCACACTGAGCAGGCCTGTTGTCGTGAGCCCTGCGCATCCGGAAGTTGGGAAACTGGGATGGAGGTGGGTCCACCGTCCCGAGGCTTCGGGTGGCTGTGGGTGATGCCCCGCAGGGCAGCGGCCAGGCCGGAGGAAGGTGCAGGACCTGGCCGGGAAGCGGCCCAGCGGCGCTCTGCTGGGGGGGTCGGGGTCCATTTCGTTTTCCCTCTTCATCCCGGGACAGTGAGGCCCCAAACGGTTTGCTCTGATCAACAGCTGTCAGGCCTCTGGTGGCCTCCAGGGAAGTCCCCCGCCTCCTCCCTGCCACTGCCACATCCCTGGTCTCCCCACCCGGGCAAAGTGAGCCCCAGTCCACGTCCCCTCACCCCACTCCTGACATCGACTGTTCCAAGTAAGAATTAAAAGTATCCAGTGTCCCCTTGGCTTTAAAGGCTCCCTGGGGACAGCATGCACATGACCACGTGACCCCGGTAACAGTGTAACTCAGGGTTCCTTCCAGAAGCCCTGGTGCCCCGGGAACCCAGCCTGGAAAAGGCGGTGGACAGGTGGAGTCTTTCCTTCAGGAACCCGGCCCCAGGGTCCCCAAGGCGCCCACACCCCCTGCCTGGACTCCCCACCCCCAATGTCACCTCCTCCAGGGAGCTTCCGCGGGCCCCCCCACCCTCCCTTGGTCCCAGCTTTTAAACACCCCCTGGCCTGGGCCGTGGCCAGGAGGGCTTTGCCTGAGCACAGGTTCCCAGGAGTCGCCCTCCGTGGACTGAGCGCGCCCAGGTGGCAGGAGCCTTGTCTCCTCACCCTGGTGCCCCCGACTCAATGGGGACCCAGGGACTCATCCTCCACCTGGCCTCCGCCCACGCTGAACGGTTGAGAATGGACACCAGGACGGGGCAGGGAGAGGGTGACCTATTTTGTTGCGGGGCCTCTACAGGTGGCCCTGCTACGGGCCAAGGTCGGGGGTTCTCTCACTAATGAGCAGGAAGGACCCAGGAAGATGGGGTGCTGGTCACGGAGCCCCGCGGCTAATGCAGTGAGGATGTCGGGGCTCAGCCCTCCCCCAGCACCTGAGTCTCCACCTCGTCCTGTGGAGACACGGGGAAGACGGGCCAGCCTTGCAGGCACCAGGGCAGTGGCCATCGGCTCGTGCAGACCATCCAGCCCTGGCTCAGGAGGCCCTGGGCAGCCACCGCTCCGCCCAGGAGCTGCCCTGGCCTGGGGTGGGAGCCAGCTTCCGTCCACGGAATGGCGTGATCACCAGATCAGTGGCTCTCGGTGTGCAGCCCACAGCCCAGCAGCCCCTGGGAGCTTGCAGAGACCACCCGGGTCCCACCTGAGACCTGCTGAGCCGGCAGCTCTGGGGGAACCAGCCCTGGGTCACCCTCAGCCACCTCCTGCCCACCCAGGGAAAGCCCTCACCAGGCCTGTCCCCAGCCCCTCACTCCATCCTCCAGATCCCTGGGGAGCTCCTGGATCGCCCGCACTGAACCAGGTAAGAAGAAAACCGCACCTGTGGACAGTGGGCACCCCTCCAGCCACACCGTCTGCCACTCAAAAACCACTTCTCTTAATTCACAGTGAAATCTGCACCATAAAAATTGGAAGAAAAAAGAAAGAAAGAAAGAAAGAAAGAAAGAAAGAAAGAAAGAAAGAAAGAAAGAAAGAAAACTAACATCCAAAGTCTTCCTCACCACTTTTCCCTCACTCTTGGCCAGGGGCCTCCTGCAGCCCTAGCTGCCGCCTGGGCTGTCCCCTCCCTCCCTAGTATGTCCCTTTCACCTCCACTGTCAAGTTAGCCTGGTCCCAGGCCTCCAGAGCAGCCTCGAGATGACTTGAAGAACCCCGCGCCAGACCTGGGTTCGAAAGTGCAAACCCCTTCCCTCTGCAGCTGGTCCCAGCAAAAGGACCCTCCAGAGCCCAAACCTGACCCATGATGCCCTCACCTGATCACCAAGGGGCTGGGTGGCCCTGACTGCCACCACCCACCACGGCTCTCTGGTGTCACCAACCCGGCTTCTGCAGGAAACCACCCACCTGCTCTCTGTGACCTTGCTTCTCCTCGTTAGGTCCCCTGGGCAGCTGGGTCCCTCCCCTGCGGGACACCTGAGCCTCCTCCTGGCCTCTGGTGCTCAGGACACAGTGGGCCCTCCTCCTCCCTCCGGTTTGGCTTCCAGCGGCTCAGTGCTGCCCAGGAGGAAGCCCCCCTGCAACTCATTGAACCTGAACGTCTTGGTTCCACTTTCATTTTTCCATGGTTCTGGGGATTCACGCCAGTCCTGTTTCTCCTTGAGTTTTTGGTTTGGTTTGCAGCACTCTGGGTAGAACCCAGCCCTGGAGGTCAGGCAAGCCCTCTACCCCTGAGCCACACCCGCTGCCCTCTGCTTGAGCTTTTAAGTGAACTTTAAAAAAAAATTTTTTTTAAATTAAGGCAAATGGACGCAGTAAGGTAGAACATATACTCCCCTCAAATGTCCAGCTCAAAGATGCTGGTAAGTGTCCAAGCCCATAGACCCACCGCCATGACCAAGTTCTAGAATGTTTTCAATACCCAGAAAGCTCCCTGCCAAGATCTGCCACCCCAGAGCAAGCCCTAGGGCACCTCTTTCACCATTGATTAATTTCAAGCACAAAATTTCAAAATTCCCTTCTTGGGCCAGGCACAGTGGCATACACCTGTAATCCCAGCGACTCGGGAGGCTGAGGCAGGAGGATTGCAAGTTTGAAGTCAGCCTCAGCAATAGTGAGGTGCTAAGCAACTCAGTGAGACCCTGTCTCTAAATAAAAGACAAAATAGGGCTGGGGATGTGGCTCAGTGGTTGTGTGCCCCTGAATCTAAATCCCAGTACCAAAAAAAAAAAAAAAATCCCTTCTTGGTATTTGAATTATAAAAATTCCACTGAATTGTGAGTGTGTGTGTGTGTGTGTGTGTGTGTGGTGGTATTATTCAGCCATTTAAAAAAAGAAAATTCTGTCATTTACAGAAACAAGGATGGAACAGGAGAATGTTCTGCTAAATGAAATAAATCAGGCACAGAAAGACAAATACCACATGTTCTCAGCTGGGCGAGCATTACAGAGAATTAGAGCAGCTTTTCCCAACAGCAGCGACTCCCAGGCCTGCGGATGCCCACGGGGGACTGGAGGCAGGAGGAAGCCCGTTGTCTCTGCCCTCCGGTTGCATCTGTCTCCCTTATGACCTTGAACCTTGGGTCGGTGCCGCTCAGCAGGCAAGTTAGTGACCTAAGGAGTGGAATGCCAGGTACCAGCCCTGAACTCACCAGCCCAGCCCGTCCCCAGCCCGTCCCCTTTCAAAAGTGAGGACACTGAGGTAAGAGTGACTGGGACATTGTCAACTGCCAGACCCTTGGGGCAGTACGTCAAGGTCTCCTGTCCCTGAACCTGCAGTGGCCCTGAACTCCAGGAAGAGCAGAGGGGTCTCCCTGGGATGAGGTCACCCCTAAAGGGGAGCAGTGACCCCATGACAGGAACCGAGGCTGTCCCCGCTAGGCAGGAGTGATGAGGACATCTCCAGAGTCACCTTACAGAGTCGGTCCTGAGCTAATGGCCAAGCAGATGGTGGCCTGACCAGGGTGAGTTATCCACCAGCCCCACCTTCGAAGGCCCCGTGTGTTCATCGCTTTTTCCTCCCTGTGACCAAAATACTGGACAAGAACAACCCCAAGGGAGGGAAGTTCGATTTTCTCTCATGGTTTCAGTCCCCGGCCAGCGGCTCCCCGGCTCTGGGCTTGAGGTGAGGCAGGACATGGAGGTGGAAGGAGCCAGTCCACCCGCGACAGCCAGAAAGCAGAGAGAAAGGGGGGGAGGTGCCAGGATTAAGATAAAGTCCCCAAGGGCATGTCTCCAGGCACCTACTTCCTCCAACTGGGTGCCACCCCTCCTAATAACCCATTCAAATTATTAGTCCATCAAATGGATTAATCCGCTGATCAGCTTGGAGCCCATCATTTCCTAAAAGCCCCTCCTCTGAACCCCGCTGCACTGGGGACCAAGCCTTCAATGCATGAGCCTGTGGGGGACACTCCAGATCCAAGCCGTAACCGTTGCCTTTCTATGAAACCTCAATGTTAAGACGGGTGTAGTAGCGCACGTGGGTAATCCCAGCAGCTTGGAGGCTGAGGCAGGAGGATCAAAAGTGCAAAGCCAGCCTCAGCAGGAACTTAGCGAGGCCCTAAGCAGCTTAGGAAGACTCTGTCTCTAAATAAAATATAAAAAAGGGTTGGGGATGAGGCTCAGGGATTAAGCACCCCTGGGTTCAATTCCTATACCAAAAAAAAAAAAACACCCTCAACGTGTTAGTCACTGCCCCTTGCACCCCTACTCTGTTCTCCCCACTGTGACTGGCTGATTTAAGCTCCTCCCAACCTTCAGCCCTGCCTGTGTCTTTGATTGGCATATTGGGATGGGTGGCTGAACCCGGTCTGTTGGGGACTACCGGGTTGGGGCCTTCACCCAAGGACTCCGGTCACAGAAGCTACAAAGTTGACCTCATAGAAGCTGAGAGCAGAAGCTGGGAGTGTGGGACGTGGAGGGAGGGTGGTCACGGGACAGGGGAGCAGCTGGACGTGAGGAATAAGTCTCAGTGTTTTGCGGCACAGGAGGAGAATGGTGCTTGACAATAATGAACCGAATATTTCAAAATAACCCATGCAGAGGGCACTGAGCCTCGCTGACCCCGAGCCGTGATCGGCTCCTCCACACACGGCTTGGGAGCAGGAGACGCAGGACGGGACTGCCTCCGTCCCCCTCCTGTGAGACATTGTCTTGATCTTCAGCTACCTTTTTTTTGGCTTGGTGAGGAACCTTGTCATCAAGCGCGCTGGCTAGCAATGCTACCAACAAGCCGGAGCTCCCGGGGGTCATGGGGCATCTCAGACCCTGTGGTCAAGAAATCTGGTGCTGCAGCGACCTTCTCCAGGCAGACAGGACTGCAGCCTGCTCTGTGCACAAGGGCTCTGCTTCCCTCCAGCCCGGCTGCTGAGGGGGCAGAATGACCGCTGCCGAGAACCAAAGCAGGCACAGGACGGTTCTGCCCCAGGGACATGCGGGTCAGCAGCCGCACACCCTTCGCTGTCCCCTCTGCCCCTCCTTTGGCTTGGCCTGTGACAGTCAGTGGCATGACCAGGACAGGATTCCCCGTGACCCAGTGTGTGTTCCCCTCCTCTACTAGGGCGAGGTGCCCTCTCAGGGGGCGAGAGTGGCCTCGGTTCTAAGAGTGGACAGCGCGGGTCTTCTTCCAAGTCTGGAAAGTCAGAAGGAGATGACCGTCAGCCACCGAGGAGGAGCTGACCCGGGTGAAAGGAGAAGTGGGTTTTCCTTGGAAAAAAAGGAACAGGGAAAACAGGCAGCTGGGACAAAGAGCGGCGTCCGAAGAGCAGAGGGGAAGACAGCTCAGGGCTGCCCATGGCTCTGCTGAGGAGGGGGTCACGGTGATGAGACAGGAAGATGGGGACGACCAGCCGGAGCTGAGGGAGGGTGACGAAACAGGACGACAGAGGCCAATGGCGGGGACGACTCTTAAGCACATGGTGGGGTTTAGAAATCTTGTCCCCCCTTTTTTTTTTTGGTATCTGGGATTGAACCTGGGGCGCTTGCTAAGTTGGTTAGGCCTCTCTGAATTGCTGAGGCTGACTTTGAACTCACGATCCTCCTGCCTCAGCCTCCAGAGCTGCTGGGATTACAGGCACGTGCCACCGTGCCTGGCTTGTCCCACTGTTGCTTGACCTAGGCACTGGTCCAAGACCACAATCCCACAGACCCTCTCCCCTGCCCTCTGCAGCACGGGTTATCCCATGCTGATTCTCCCTCTCCTCTGATTCACGCACACACACACAAAACAACCACGAGAAATGATTAGTGTCTGAAGTGACCCATATGCCAGTCACCTCTGTGATGGATACAATTGTATTCATGTGTTAAAATGCCACATTGTACCCCTATAAATATATACAATTAAAATTTTTCTTAATGTTTTAAAAAATTCCACTGAGTTTTCTGTCCTAAATTGTAAGAGATTGTTTATGACAATGTGTCTCCTGTGGAATGAGGTGCCTCAAGCTTTCTTGTGTGGACATCCTTCCCTCCCCATTCATGGTTAAAACTCCAAGGCACACAACCTAAATTAGCATTCATAAAATCAAGCATCTCAGATGCAGCCTGAGGCACAACTCCCTCATTCGGGTGACCAGTGACCGGCTCAGCCCAGTTTGGACTGAATGTCCTTCATCCCAGCTCCGGCCCATCAGTCCAGAAGAAGCAGGAGGACCCCTCACCCCAGCCCCGTTCTTGTCTTGGCCCTGGACACAGCTCAAAACAGACAGGTCACAGGGAGCAGAATCTGGGACAGGGAACCCAGTACCATCTGCTGGGCCCGACCTTGACCATGAGAAGGTCCCCAAATGTCAAACTCGTTTTGGGTAGCGTGTGTGGAACTCTGCCGACTTTCCATTTTGAAGTCTCCCCACTCCCACTCCAGTCCTGGGTGAGCGACAGGATGGAGAAGAGGGTATTTTTACAAAAAGGAAAATTTCTTTTGGATTTAGGGATTCAATGTCCAGGACTTGAAAAATCTCACCCCAAAACATTGCTGCTCACTCCTGTCAGCTGCTTCTCATCTTGAAGGAGGAGCCTGTGAAAATGTTCCTCATGTCCCCAATTAACCCGGGATGGGGCCTGGGCATTATTCTCCCTCAAAGACCCCAGGCAGCCGGTGGGCACCGGGCTAGCTAAGCCAGAGTCTCTGCTCACAGCTGAGGTCCCAGTGCAGATTCCTCCCCCAGGATTAAACTATGTCCCCAGCCAGGGAGGACGGGGTCCCAGCCGACTTCCCTGACCCCGGGTCACAGATCTCTCTCCTTGCTTGGACAGTACAGAGCCAAGCCTGTCTGCACCCCTAAACCTCGTCCGCCTTCCAGCTCATCAGCACCTCACTCCGTGCCCAGGAAGCCAGACAGGGCCGTTCAACACGGCGGCTCAGCACACGGTCCAAAGTCTGCTTCTCCCCCTCCTTGGGCCACTTCACTGCTCCTGTGGCTCTAAATGTCATTTGTAACCAGTCAACTCCAAAATTGAGAGACATGCCCCACCTTCCCCATACTTTACAGCTCCAGATGCACACCAAGGGCCTCCCACACCTCGATGCTCCCCACCCTCCCGCAGAGAGCCCTGGGCTGGCAGATGGGCAGCAGCTTCTCCAGCCCCGGCCCCTCCAGGCTCCAGCCCTCTGAGTTCAAGGCCAAGGCGGGTGTTGGCTTCCCTCGCCGTCCACCTCTAACCCATGAGCAAGCCCCATCTCTGGCGCATTCCCAGCCTCTTACAATGCCCGGCCCAACAAGCCCAGGTCCTCTCCTGCCTGGGGACGTCACCAGCTTCCCATGTCCCTCTCCCCTTGGCTCCCTGTGTTTACTCTCTGCCCAGACACCACAGGGTGCCTTAGAAAGCCACACAGGGGCTGGGGGTGAAGCTCAGAGGTAGAGCGCTTACCTATCTGGGTTTGATTCTTGGCACCACATAAAAATAAATAAATAAAGTATTGTGACCCTCTACAAAACAAACCAAAAAAGGACCAAACCGGCTTCATTGGGACATCATTTCTATGCCAAAAACTGCACCCGTTTGAAGTATGTAATCGTACCCATACCCTCAGCATTGGGCAGACATCACCAGTGTGGAATTTCAGAACATGTTATGGCCTCAGAAAGAAGCCTTGTACCCATCGGCAGTCTCTCCACCACCACCACCACCCCTGCCTCTGCCCGCCCCCCTCCAGCCCCTGGTGACCACTCTCTGCCCGGGCTGGGCACCTCACAAAGCCCAGTCTTACAGCCTGTGTCTTTGCATTGGCTTCTTCCACTCAGCATAATGCCCTTGAGGTTTAACCGTGCCAACCGCAGGTGTGCCTCCTTCCTCTGAAATGCCAAATAAGACCCAATGTATAGATAGGTATGCCACATTTTGTTTATTATGCATCAAAGGAAATTTGGGGGTGGTATGCTTTGGGGCTACTTGAGTTCTTAAAAAAATGTGACACATCGCCCCCCCCACACACCTGCTGCTTAAAACCCCACAAGGGTTTAGCATCACATGTAAAGTGAAAAATGAAATTTGTCATCGTGCCTGCAAGGTTCCGGATGCCCCAACCTCTGTCACTGAGTCTTTCCCCTGTTACTCTCCCACGGTTCATGCTGCCTTCTTCCGGCTTCTTAAACACACCACACCTTTGTCTGTCTCAGGGCCTTTGCACTTGCTGCTGCCTCTTCTCTCCATCGAGGATGCCCCTCCCTCCATTCTTCACGTGACTGGCTGGTTCTTTGCATTCAGGTTGCAATGAAAATGTCACCTCCTAGCCAAAGTTGTCCACCCCCTGCCTGTGTCCTTCTGAACCACAGTGCCCTTACTCCCTCACACTAACCAATATCTGAAGTTATCTTGTTGGCATGTTTCTCACCTCCCTCCTCCTGACAGGACACTCAGCTCTAAGAGAGGAGTCTTGTCTTCCCGACTTCATCCCTACTGTGTTCTTGGGGCCTAGAATAACTCCTGGCACATAGTAGGTTCTCAGTTTATTGTGAGGACTATCCAGTCCAGGCATGCTAAAGCTTTTTCTGCCATGGCCCCAGCAACCTCCCTTTCCCAGAGTGACACTTTGTTCCCAAATGCTGGTCTTTGTTTGTTTGTTTTTGTTTTCTGGTGGGGGTGGGTGGGAGGAACTAAGGATTGAACCCAGGGGCATTTATCCACTGAGCCACATTCTCAGCCTTTTTTATGTTTTATTTTGAAACAGGGTCTCCCTAAGCTGCTTAGGGCCTCACTAGGTTGCTGAGGCTGGCCTTGGACTTTCAGTCCTCCTGTCTCAGCCTCCTGAGCTTCTAGGATTACAGACCTGCACCACCACAGTCGGCTTCCAAGGCTGGTCTTATCATTAGGTACCAAGATGTTAGAGGTTGGGGTTAGGGGAAATCACCCATCTCTCCAGGGTCCCAAACAATAGAAGAGAAACAAAAAAACAGAAAGTCAAATGGCCCTCTGTGTGGTTCACTGACCCTGGGGAGCTTGATTGGAAAACCGGAGAGCAGCAGCGCCCCCTGCAGGAGAAACGCTCATTCCTGCCTAGTGAGTCCCCCCAGGTAGCCAGAAAGTAGAAGAAAGGGTAGGGGAGGCAGGGTGTGTGTGTGTGTGAGAGAGAGAGAGAGAGAGAGAGAGAGACAGACAGACAGACAGACAGACAGACAGACACAGAGAGAGCAGGCACGGGAGAAAGGCAGGACCTCACACCTCCTTAATACGGTGCAGCCAGTCAGGGCCTCCCTCTTCCCTGGGTGGGTGAGTGGCCGGGAGTGTTCACTGCAGCAAGGAGTGTGGGGACCAGAACTCCCTCACCTCCAGGCCAGAAGCAGGACAGTGGGAGGAGAGGCCACGCCCAGCAGTCTGCAGCACATCCCGTGGCTGAATGCCCCTCTCTTCTGGGGACTCTGCATTGTCTCCAGGATAAAGTCCAGACTTTGGTCAAGGTAGCCAGAGCCCAAGCCTGTCTCTCTGGGCTCTTCTCCCTTCAACTGCCCCAGGTCCCTCTGCCCGAATCCATGGCCCATGTCCTTGCAGTGCCATGGTCACTTCACGCCTGTGGACCTCCCTCTGCCTCTGCTCTTCCCGCATGCTGTGACAGGCCACCTCTGGGTCTCCAGCCCGCTGGACCTCTGCTCTGAGCAGCCTCTTCTGAGTCAGTCAGGAGGCCCCACCTCTGCATGCCTCCCTCTCGCGGCACACGACAGGACAGGGGTCCCAGTGCCCTCTGACATGTCTGGAGGGGCAGAGGCCGTTTTGTTCTCCGATGGAACCCTGATCCCCAGAAGAGACTGGAGCAGACCCTTAATGAATATGTGTTGGTGGAAGACGAAATGAGTTCCACGGTGACCGCTCTCCTGCTCCAGGAAGGACCTGGACTCTGAGGCAAGCTCTGCCCCACTGCCAGTGCCCAGAGCTGCTACCTCCCCAGAGTCAGCCAGAGATCCACCCTTTTCTCAAAGGCCCACTGACCTGAACCAAGTCTTAACCCTGTCCCCCTCTGTGCCTCCTGAACTCTGAGACAACACACACACACACACACACACACACACACACACTCCTGCAAGCCCTCTCCCTTCAGCTCCAGGCAGCAGAGATCAAAATAAAACTTTTAACTCATTGATCTCCCTCCCCCTCCCAACCTGTTTTGTGCTGTTCCTTTTCCTTCCTGATGAAATAGAATTTGGTTTTCTAACAGCATCTGTAATATGCAGGGTGTCCCCAAACATTAGTAATAAGGATTTGGAAGTGGCATAGCTGGAATCCTTGGGAAGCCAACACCAGAAGCCAAGCTCTCAGTGGGCCCCTGTGAGGACATGGGGCCAGAACACAGGGAAGGACAGGTTAGGCTTGCAGCCCTGGAAGGTCCCTGGAAGCCACCCATCCAACAGACAGTGTGGAGTACCTGCCCTGTGCCAGGCCCGGTGGGTAGGGGGGTGGGGGGTGGGGCTGGGAATGCCGGGCCCTGCCTGCTTGGCCGTCAGGACTGGTTATCACAGAAGGACAGAAGTAGCCATGGTCACTTCATGCCTGTGGACCTCCCTCTGCCTCTGCTCTTCCCACATGCTGTGACCGGCATGTCCATCAACCCCAGCTCAGTCCTGTGGGCCATTCCTGGGATGCCTGGGAGGCAGGATAGCAAGAGATCTGGACTCAGGTATAGTACATAGAAGGGGCTTGGAATCCATTAGAACCGGCTGGCTTCCCAGACCGGACAGGCTCACTGGGACTGGAATCTGAGGTGATCTCCAAGGCGTGCTCTTCCCACCCCTGGCCAAGTGACAGAGCCACCCACCGCCTCCGGGGGCCTGAATATAATGGAGCAGAGCCTGGCAGGAACCAGGGCTTCTGGGCACTGAGAGCCAGGAATATATTTCCTCCAACTCCCCTGGCCTCCCTTCCCAAGGCCCTCCTCCAAGCATGCAAGCATTCTCCAGAAAAGTCACTCCCGGGCCACGCAGGTCCCGCAGTGGAGAGGTGCCTGGTAACTCACAAGGCCACCACCCGCCCAGGGCTGCAGTCTGCACATCCACCAGCTGCGGGACAACAGACCTGTCCTTCGCTGGCCTCCCTCCTGCCTGTCCATGAGGTCGACCCGAGGCCCCGGTGGCCCAACGGAGCTGCGGGACGCGTGGGATTCTCCCACCGGGTCCCAGCCCTTTCTCTGGCCCGGTACAAGCCTAGGGGCAGCGCAGGCAAAACGGACCCCCGAGGCCGGCTCTGGGTTCGAGCGGGGGTGGGGGGGGGGACATCCAGAAAGGGGGCGGGGCCGCAGGCAGGGGCGGGCGTTTTAGCGCCGTCGCGAGGCCGCGGCCCCGCCCCTCGGGTCTCGGCCCCGCCCCCTCCGGTCTCGACCCCGTCCCCGCCCCCGGCCGGGCCCCTCCCGCGCGGCCCGTTAGAAGGCGCCGGGGCCGCTGCCAGCCGCCGCCATGGGCCGAGCCCGGCCGGGAGAGCGCGGGCCGCCCAGCCCCGGCCCCGCCGCGCCGCCGGAGCCGCCGCGTCGCCGCGCCCGCGCCCTGGCGCTGCTCGGAGCCCTGCTGGCCGCCGCCGTCGCCGCCGCCGCCGCGCGGGCCTGCGCCCTCCTCGCCGAGGCCCAGGCGGCCGCGCGCCAGGTCGGCCGGGGACGCGGGCGCTGCGCCCGGGGGGAGGGATGGGACCCGCGCGGGGATGGAGGGAGGGCGCGGGCAGGACGGCGGCGGTGGGCCGCGGAGGGACGGGAGGGACGGGGGTCCGGGCTCAGCCGACTTGGAAGGACTGGGGCAGAGATGGAGAGACTGGCCAGGGTGAGCCAGGGGCTGGGGCTGGAGCGGGCAGTGGAGAGGAGCGCCCGGACAGTGACCGCAGACAAAGGCAGGGACGGAAGGAACCTGGAAGGGGGACGGGGGAGCACAGGGATGTGGGAAGGGGAGGCAGGAGAGGACTGTGGCAAGAACTGGGTGGAGCAGGACAGAGGCAGATGGAGAGGGGCTCGGTGACAGCCGATAAAGGCACAGAGTGAAACAGGGGACAGGGGACTCTGGGCAGTTCAGAGGTGACATTTGAACAAATGGACTGGGAAGTATGGCCAGAACTCTGGAAGAGGTGGCCGGAGCTGCTGCATCAGGAAGCAGTTCCAGTTGGGGAGTAGGGAGATGGGGCATCTAACTGGGGCTCAGCCCAGTGCCTTCCTCCCCAGCAGGAGTCAGCACTGAAAGCCCTGGGGACAGAAGGCCTCTTTCTCTTTTCCTCCCTGGACACTGACGGGGATATGTACATCAGCCCCGAGGAGTTCAAACCCATTGCTGAAAAGCTGACAGGTACCAAAGAGACTGGGGACTGGGTGGAGGGCCACTCACAGTAGCAGCACCTGGAGCCGAAGAACATTGTGGTCTCTGGGGCCCTGGCACTCCTTAGCTCTGGCACTGGATGCTTTAGCACCCAGCCTGTTGTCCTCATATTTGCTAATAATAGTGCTAATTAGCATTTTTTGACCGCCTCCTGGTGCCACTTGTCACTTTTGCATTTCCTGCAGTTCTCTTTTTAAACCTCACAATAGCCTGGAGAGTGGACGCTCATGACGCTGAAGTCTATAGTTTGGGAGAGCCCTAACGGGTTCACCCACTTGCCCAAGCTAGAAGAGGGAAGAGCTGGGTTAGAACTAGGCCATCTGGCTCCAGGGTCCTGCACCATTGGTTCGCAGGTTTATGATCAGAGATGTATGCCAAGTGACACTTATGCAGCAATCCATAGACAGGAGCTATGACTGCTGGCCTAACTCTCTGCCCTGGTGCTGTTAGAGCACCTTGCTATCCATCTTTGTCTAGTTGCAAATAGTGGCTAATTTTTTTAAAGATGAGGAGCTGAAACCCTTTTTATCCCCCAGTGGTGCTGAAGATGGAACCCAGGGCCTCGCACTCACTAGGCTAGTGAGTTACCACTGAGCTAGAGAGGATAACACATTCTAATGAATTAAAAAATGTTTGTCCCACAGCTCCACCACTATCCCAAGCTCTGTGTGCATTTCTCTCCAAACTCTTGTGACATTTCTTGAACTTACGATCTTAAGCATCCAGTTGTTACCCAGTTGTTCTCATCTGCTGAGAGCAGGACACAGATGCCAGCTGCTCTCAGGGGTAGGAGTACCAGAGCCTTATCATGGCTTGCTGTGTCTCAGGAATGAGTGGTGGGTGACCTGTGGTCACTGCTAGAGGAGGAAGGTCTGATGAAAATGCAAATTTGCTGTGATGGCTTTGTATGAGTGTCACTCAGGGGCAGGCAGTTCTGCCATGAATGTGGGCCAGCAGGTCAAAGGCCATCCTTTCTAACTTGGCCTTTACCTCTTAGTCTGCATGTGCTCCTCTGAGCCTCTGCATAGTCACCTGCTTGTCCCTTTTTATAGCCAGAGAGCCACAGTTCCCTTATAATGATATGTTAGCAAAGCTTTCTAGGCTTGGGGGCACTTTTTATTTTTATTTTTCTGCATAAATTTCCATCAGTGGAAAAGAATCCCTTCATTGCCTCTAGGCTATGAGCGCAAAAATAGATGATGTTTTGGGAAATCAAAGAATAAATACATGAATAAACATATGAACTCCAAACAAGGAATAGAGGCAAACAGTTCTCTGTAGTTGGTAGACTTAAAAGTGTATGTAATTTTCTGCTTTATGCCTTACAATTCTTATAAATTGTCCATAATGAGCAAGTGTTATAATTCAGGAAATAAAACTTTTTATTTAAAAGGGGGGGCTATAAAATGCTGAGGGAGTGGTATTTTATTGCTGTGCTGGGGATTGAACCCAGAACCTTGTACAAGACTAGCATGCACTATACCACTAAGCTACACCCCAGACCTGTTTAGTTTTAAGAGATGGGATCTCGCTGTGTTGCCTAGGCTGGCCCCAAATCCTGAACTCAAATGACCCTTCTGCCTCAGCCTTCTGAATACCCAGGACTGCACCACCATGTCCAGCTAACTTGAGTGTTATTCTTAGTCATTATTTTTAATATCTAAAATGTTTGGGGGGCTGGGACTGTCTCAGTGGCAGCGCACTTGCCTTGCACGTGTGAGGCACTGGGTTCGATTCTCAGCACCACATAAAAATAAATAAAAATAAAGATCTATCAACAGGGCTGGGGATGTAGCTCAAGCGGTAGCGTGCTCACCTGGCATGCGTGCGGCCCGGGTTCGATCCTCAGCACCACATACAAACAAAGATGTTGTGTCTGCTGAAAACTAAAAAATAAATATTAAAAAAAAATAAAAAATAAAAAAAAAGATCTATCAACAACTAAAAAAAAAAAAAAAATTAAAAATGACTGAGAAAGGAAGGCTGGTGATGACCCTGCATTTTCTTACTGCTCTTTTCCTCTGAAGTTTCCAGACTTTTATTTAGAAAGTTTTACCACGTTGATTCACAAATACAGAAATGACAGTGATTCTCCCCCAGCCCCTCTGTCTCCAAGTGCCTAGCACCTCACTGCATCCCCAGCCCAATGACGGTGATTCTTTAGAACAGGGATTTGCATCTGGAGCAGCTGGGAGTGCTAATTAAGAGGGCAGTGTACTGACTCTAGCCCCTTAAGGTTCTGACTCAGTAGGTCCAAGGTGAGTTCCAGGCACCTGCTTTGAAGAGGCTTCTGAGTGATTCTGATGGCCTCTGGTTGAGAGCTGCTTTTGATGCATCTATGCAGCCTGCCTGCAGGTCACAGAAGTCACCAAATGCCAGGCATCTTCTCTATACCTTGAACCTGCCCTGGGAGAGCAGCCAGGACAGCCCCACCCTGCTCCACTGTCCCGGGCCAGTGTCACCCCTCCTGAAATCAGCCTCCTTTCTCCCTTAAGCCCTCTTCATCGCTGCCTCTGCAGCAAAGGATGGCAAACTTGGCAGGTGTCTGAGCGGAAGATCTGAGGACCAAGCCCGGCCCCTGCCAGGCCAGCCCTCCTTACACAGAGGGCAACCAGTTCACCCAGACAAGCAGGGAGAAGAGCGTCTGCCCACTCTTTCCAGTGCTCTCGCCATGACACCAGCCACAGTCAGATTCAGTTTCTTGCCTTTGTTCTTTACTCTGATTTTCTTGACTGAGTCCCTCACAGTCCCCCAAGACACAGAAGAGGGTCATGAGTAATCAATCACAGGTTGAGGGTAAAACAGGCTTAGTTTGAATCCTGACTCCCTGGCCACCTTGGCTTTGCAATCCTGGGGAAGTGGCTTGTCCTCTCTGAGCCTCCACTTTCTCTTTTGTAAAATGGAGCTGGTAATCCGTGGTTCTCCGCCTCTGGTGGTGGTTAACTGTTATCCCTGCTCCGAACCTTACTCCCCTTGCCACCAGCTGGGGGGCATCCTGAAAGAAGTGGGGCCCTGCAGCCTGAAGGGCAGGACCTCTCCAGCCATCTGTGTCTCACAGGGTCAACACCTGCCGCCAGCTACGAGGAGGAGGAGCAGACCCCTGACCCCACGGAGGAGACGCTCACCATAGAAGCCCGATTCCAGCCTCTGCTCCCAGAGACCATGACCAAGAGCAAAGATGGGTTCCTAGGGGTGAGTCGGGACCCTGGTGGCCCACGAGCAGGATGACAGACAGCAGTACCACCTGTGCGGGCTCCCTCCTGAGGAACTCTGTCTTCCTTTCTTCTTCCTGTCAGCTCCCACTGTGCCAGGCCCCGAGGGTCCCGGAGTGTCACGTTGTCCCGGCACTCTGGTTGAGGAGTAGGAGAGAGAAGCGTGAGCCCCCACCCCAGGTGGGGGAGTCTGGGATGGCTCTCTGGGAGGAGTGACGCTGGGCAGAGGCGACCATGTGGGCAGGAGTGTTCACGGCCAGTGCAGAGGAGCCTTGGTGATGCAGCTGCCCACTGACCATGGTGACCCTCTGCACAGCCATCTTTCCCCAGGTCTCTTAATGGGCATCAGGCTGGTTCTCTGTTGATTGCCCATGAACTAGACCTGGGTTCAGTCCCTAGCAGGGCTGTAGGGAAAGGTGGGCCCCTGAGGAGGAGAAGGTAGGAGGCGGCAGATGCTAGCACATGGGCCAAAGCCACTGCCACCCTGCCTGCCCCCACCTTCTCCCACTGGCTTCTCTCACCATTCTGCAGTCAGCCTGCCCTCCCTCCCTCCCTCCCTCCCTGACTCCCCCCCTCTGCCTCCTTCCCTCCCTCCCTGCCTCCTTCCTTCCTTCCTTCCTTCCTTCCTTCCTTCCTTCCTTCCCTCCCTCCCTCCTTCCAAATCTTGGCCTTTCTTTCAGCTGCGAGCCGTCTCACATGCAGTTCTCTCTGCCCAGGTTTTGCCTGCTTAGCTGAAATGTCATCTTAGCATGAACAGGAGTTGAAGGCAGAAAGTGCCAGGCCAGTCAGCCGAGGCCAGAGGGCCCGAGTGGCTGGACCTGAGGCACATGCAGGACATCCCAGTCAGTGGTGCCCGGAGGGAAGCTGCTGCCAAGGGCCTCGCTGCCTGCTTGGCCTTCACTCTGAGGAGCAGAATGCCCAGCCCATCCTGGAATAGGAGAGCCCTCACCAGATCCACCTGTCCCAGCTGGGCACGTGGGTGGCACAGGGAGGGTCGAGCAGCCACTTCCTGGATGGGGAGAGCAAGGGCAGCCAGAAGACGGAGGACAGTGGGAAGGAAGAAAGGGCAGGGTGTGGCTTCTGATGGAGCATGAGGGGGAGGACTCGGTGACTCAGGCTGCTGGCTGGGGACCAGTGTGTGGTGGGCCACTTGCCCAGGCAAGAACTATCAGAGTGGAGAAAGTGACGCCATTTTGGACACATCGAAGTTGAGGTGCCCAGGGATGTCCTGAAAGCCCAGGAAGTGGCTGGAGATCAGGTTGGACCTTCCACGGGGGATCTGGGGTGGAGGTAGGACTGGCAGGGATGGGGCCAGTCCAGCAGATAAGTTCCCCAGAGTGGTGACAATGGGGGACAGGTACCTGCTCTCACGTGGAAAACAGAGAAGTGGCACTTCTAGCCCTGGCTCTTCCTAGCACAGCTCACAAACCCAGTGCCTGCTCTCTGGCAACTGCCCTCAGGGTTGGCCAGGCTGAGCGAGGCCAGCAGTGGGCACACTCAGCCCTGCCTTGCGCAGCTGGTCCTGCTTTGGGAACCTGCTTATTAAATCCAGCTCCGGGAGCCCCGGGGCCTCTTCCCTCAGCCGCCCAGGGAGCTGGCTTCTGGAGGGGACAGAGAAGAGACCCACTGCTCATCAGAGAGGCAGCTCCCCGGTGGCTGAGCTCCCCTGAGCGTGTCAGCCACTCACTGTCCTGGTGGCTGAAGACTCAGGGGACATGATTCCTGTCTGTACCCTAAAGACAAGAGGAGCAAAGGACGGTGGAGCTTTTACTAGGTCCTGCTGCTCAGGGTCCTGCCTCTGAGCTGCGGGTGACCAGCAGGCAGCCCCATGGCTCCTGACCCTGCGTCCCTCCGTGACGAGCTCACCAGGCGGAGGAGCTGGGCTCAGGGCAGGCCTTTGCCCAGTCCCCAGCCAGGGTGGGGCAGGCCACCCTTGAGGCAGGGCCCTCTCCAGGGATGGCCTTCCTCCTTCGTCCCCGTGGCCGCCTCCTGCTCTTGATTAGAGAGTTTATCAAAAGACGGCCGCCTGCCTCCCTCATCACACTCAGCAGCAGACCCAAACTGACCTCCAGAGTGGGACCCAGGCCTGGGGGGGCTTGGGGATCAGGAGTGGAAAGAGAGGCCAGAGAGGGCAGGGCAGCCTGGGTCGGTCTGCTGGTCCATGCAAAGGATGGGGACACTGCCTGCGTGAGGCCCTGAGCTCCACCACCGGGTTCCAGGCCTAGGCGGCCCCCCTGCTGCTCTGGCCTGGGCTGTCCCCCAGGTGGCTGCTGGGCACTGCTCGCCCTGAGGCCTGGGAGGTGAGATGAGCCTCTCCCTCTCTCTGGCAGGACGGGGCCAAGCTCGTGCTCCGGGATCCAGGGAGACCTCCACCTGCACATGGGTCAGGGGGCCCCAGAGCCTCCGCTTCACCTGAAGATCTTTACCCCAGGTCTCTCGCCTCGCCCTGTCCGGCCTCCGCAGCTGGACGGCCGCCGCGGTGCCCAGTGCAGTGTTCGCAGCCCGCCACTTCCAGCCCTTCCTGCCCCCTCGCGGCCAGGAGCTGGGGGAGCCCTGGTGGATCGTCCCCAGTGAGCTGAGCGTCTTCACTGGCTACCTGTCCAACAACCGCTTCTACCCGCCACCGCCCAAGGGCAAGGAGGTGAGGCTGTGGTGAGACAGGCCCTGCCACCTGCACTCTGCACCCCCTACTCCCCCAAGGTCCCTGGGCCTTCAGATCCAGGGTGTACCCTCACCCACCCTCCAGGCTAGCAGGGCCCAGCAAGCCAGCTCAGGGTCTCCACTGCTGTCCCCCAGGTCATCATCCACCGGCTCCTGAGCATGTTCCACCCACGGCCCTTCGTGAAGACCCGCTTTGCCCCTCAGGGCGCTGTGGCCTGTCTGACTGCCATCAGTGATTCCTACTACACTGTGATGTTCCGGTGAGCATCCCTGCAGCTGGCCTGGGACTTGAGGCCATTGCACAAGGTATAGGGCCAGCAGGGGAGGGCCTGGCCTAGGTCCCCAACTCCACTACTTCATGCTTATGGTCTCAGGCTCTCTGAGCCTCAGTTTCCTCACTGTGGATGAGCATAGTAGTGTCTTCCTCATAGGGCACATGAGAATTTGGAGAGAAATGTCCAGAACTTGCTTTGCCTAGGGCTGGTGGCTGTGATTGTGTTGTCCACACAGAGGTCAGGATTGTCACCCTTACCCTTGAAAATCCGTGGGAGCTCAGAGGAAGGCCAAGGTGCTTCTTTCTGAAACTGGTCCTTGGAGGATGGCAGTATCTTTAGGGCCTTGTCCTCCCCCTGCTCCACGCACCCTCCTCCCCCCGTCCAGCCTTCTCTCCCACAGGAGTCTGGCCAAGGCTCCCAGGATTTGGGGGAGAAGATAGGGGAGCACTGGCTCAGCAGAGTCTGTTCCCCACAGGATCCATGCCGAGTTCCAGCTCAGCGAGCCTCCAGACTTCCCCTTCTGGTTCTCCCCAGGCCAGTTCACTGGCCACATCATCCTCTCGAAAGATGCCACCCATGTCCGTGACTTCCGGCTCTTCGTGCCCAATCACAGGTGGGAGCTGGGGCTGGCCCAGCCTCAGCACCTGGCTACAGTCTATCCTTCCCCAACTCCAGAAGCTCAAAAGCAGAACAGTCCAGAGCCACCCCTCACTCTCTGCCCCTTCCCTTGTTCCCCAGAGCCACCTCTCAGTGGCTGCTCAGGCCACCCAGGGGAAGGGCAGGGCCCCTGCTGGGGGGTTCAAGGAGGCTTCCCAGAGGAAGTGACATCTAAGCAGAGACCTGGGGGGAGAAGGTTCGGACAGAGGGAACAGCCCATGCAAGAGCCTGAGCCCTAGCCCTGTTGCCACAGAGCCTTGGAGGGTTCTGGGACAGCACTGTCTGAGCCAGCTGCTGCCTGCCTCATCTGCCCAGGCTCAGCCACCCATCAGCAGAACAGGGAACCTAGGAAGGCCTAGGCAAGACATTTCTCCCTGATAGCACATGGCCACTTAGCAGGCCTGAATGACCTCTTAGGCAAGTCCCAGGCTGGGAGCCAGGAAGTCCCCTAGATCAGTCTTAGCTATGGCAGCAGTGGGCTGTGTGGCTGGCCCTGCCCTCTGTGAACCTGTTTCCTCATCTGCCAGATGGAAGGCTCGCTCCTGGCCACTTGCACTCATGGGACAGGAACAAGGGGATGGTTGGGATAGCCTGGAAAGAACAAGTTGTCCTTAGCAGTAGGAGGGGCTTCTTTCCCTCCCCAGAAAGGTAGGGCAGGGACACACTGGGCCCCAGAGACAGGGGAGGGGGGATGAAGAGGAAACACAGCTGCCCTTCCCTCTCCCAGCAAGGAGCGCCCACCCTCTGTGGTTCAGTTCCGGCCAGGGAGGAGGCTGCCAGGTACCTTTGCCTCCAACCCGGGGTTGTTGGGGGTAGGGGGTCCTGGAATGGATGAGACAGAAGAGGACAGACATCCAGCCTAGGGCCAGCTGCTCCTGTCCTTGTCTAAACCAGGCCACAAGAAGGCCAACCCCTCTGAGAGCACCCAGCTCACCTGTGGGCTTCACCTGCTGCACAAGTGCTTGGTTGTCAGCCTTGGGACGCCCCCATGTGGCAGATCTGAAGATCGCACTTATCAGACGGCCTGCTGCCTACCAAAGGGGCGCGTGGTGCCTGTTTTACACTCCTGACCCGCTCGGGCCTGCAGTGAGGCATTGGCCATCTTTCTGCCCTTAAAGGTCATGGGCAGTACATGAGGTGTGCTGCCCAGGGTGGGCCCCATGGCTGTGGTTGGGAAGGGGCAGCCTGGGGAGAGGAAAGGGCCCAGGCTCTTGGTCACAATCCCAGTAAAGCCTGAGTGTCCTCATCTGCAAAGTGGGCAGCTCGTGGTGAGCAGACGAAGTCTGCTGTGTAGGTGATCTACATCTGAGATACCGCTCTGCCTGGCCACCCCAGGTCTTTGAATGTGGACATGGAATGGCTGTACGGGGCCAGCGAGGGCAGCAGCATGGAGGTGGACATCGGCTACATACCCCAGGTGAGCCCAGGTGGCCCTCACCAGGTCATCCTGCGGGGCCCGCCTTCCCTGGGCCTCCGTCTCTCTCCTCTGTGATGAACTGAGTGTCCCTGAAGGTCTTTCAGGGCCCCGCTCTGAGCCATCCCTCATCACTGACCTCTGGTCCAGATGGAGCTCGAAGCCACGGGCCCCTCAGTGCCCTCGGTGATCCTGGATGAGGATGGCAATGTGATTGACAGCCGCCAGCCCTCAGGGGAGCCCCTCCAATTTGTATTTGAGGAGATCAGGTGGCAGCAGGAGCTGAGCTGGGAGGAGGCCGCCCGCCATCTGGAGGTGGCCATGTACCCCTTCAAGAAGGTGAGGTTGGGCTAGGATGAAGCCCAGGGCAGGCTGCGTGGCTGAGCTGGGAACGTGGAGGCGGGACGTGTACAGGGCAAGCTGCTGAGGCTCCGTCACCCCGGGCCCTGTGGCCTCCCCTGCCAGGAGGGGCAGCCCAGCCCAGCAGTACCCCTCCACACCCTCAGACCCGTGAACCTGCACACATGCACGCCCACAAACACACTCATACACAAGCACAAACGCGTACCCGTACACACACACACACACACACGCACAGAGACCCTGCACACTCGGCCCCAGAACAGGCCCCCGACTAGCACAGCAGCCTCACTGTCTGGGTCTGACCGTAGGTCACCTACCTGCCGTTCACGGAGGCCTTTGACCGAGCCAAGGCTGAGAACAAGCTGGTGCACTCAATCCTTCTTTGGGGGGCCCTGGATGACCAGTCCTGCTGAGGTGAGGGAGCCCTGGGCAGCTCCAAGGGGAGAAGCAGGGGCCTTATACCTTGTGGGACAGGAAGCTGAGGCAACAGCTGTCCTGACGGAACCCTGCGGGACGCGGGCTGCACACGGGGTGGGGGCTCTGGGTGGGCGCTGGAGGGTTTCTGTGCTGAGCCCTGAGGCAGAAGAAGGGTCCCTGCACACTGGGTTCAGACTCGGTCATTTTCAGCATGGTGGACCTTGACCATGTAACTTCTCCTCCTGAGCCTCAGATTTCTCCACAGCAAAAGTGGGATGATGTACTCATCTCCCAGGGTTGTGAAAAGGGATGTGGAGGTGCCACATGCTGTAAAGTGACATCCACACTGAGGGAAAGTGGTGCCCAAGGCTGGGCTGTGTTTCTCATTTAGGAAACTCACCTGAGACTTGTGGGAGTCCTTCAGTGGTTTCAAAGAGGAGTAACATGCCCTGCCCACATTTGGTCACTCAGCGGACATCATCCTGGGCACCTGGTATACCAAGTGGTAGGCCAGGTGCTGGAGGCCTACAGTGTAGTGCAGAGGCAGATGTGGAATGAGTAAGCACAAGTATAGAGAGTATCGTACTGTACCAGGCAGGGGCCAGACTGGCACGAGAGCATGGTGGAGGGGTCAAGGAAGAAATACTGGAGAAAGTAACATTAAAGCTGAAACTTTGAAGGATGAGGAAGAGTTACAAGAGGAAGAAGGTGCTGGGCAGAACAGTCTGTGCAAAGGCCCGGGGGCACATAGAGTTCTGTGAATTTAGGGAGGTGACACTGTCTCTGATCCCTGGGCCAGGTAGAACCTACCCCAAATCTCAGCCCAGGTGTCAGTGTTACTGACATTAATCCCAACTACCACTTATTCAGTACTTACCTATTGAATCTGTTATTTCAAGTGGATGCATTGACCATTCTGCAGTCTATGAGGCTTGCCCAAAGCAAGATCATTGCTAATGGAAAACCCCAGTTAGACCTGGGGGCACCTCATCCTTCTGGTCTTGACCTCTACCTGAACAGGTTCAGGGCGGACTCTCCGGGAGACTGTCCTGGAAAGTTCGCCCATCCTTGCACTCCTCAATGAGAGCTTCATCAGCACCTGGTCCCTGGTGAAGGAGCTCGAAGACCTGCAGGTGAGTGGAGGGAATGGCCTACGGGAGCCCCTGGGACAGTACTGGAGGCCAGATATCAAGAGCCTGCGACTGTCCCCACCCACAGAGCAACCAGGAGAACCCGTCCCACAGGCAGCTGGCTGGCCTGCACCTGGAGAAGTACAGCTTCCCGGTGGAGATGATGATCTGCCTGCCCAACGGCACTGTGGTAGGCACCAGGGACCCGGGAGCAGTAGGCAGGGGACATGCCTGTGCAGGCTCCTCGGGTCTGCCACCACCTCAGGCCGCAAAGCCTCGCACTGGTCTCTTAGCTAGTGTGAGCCCCACCGTGCACAACCAGGAATCGCAGTGCAGGTGCTTTGCAAGAGTGGGACCTCAGCAGCCCTTTGGGGACTGCATGGCAGTGAGCATAGTCCAGGAAGGGGGTCAGCACATCCCCAGATGAAACAGACCAGTTGAGTAGACAAAAGCATGTCCTGGAGGGAAGACGCTCCTCCTGCCACTGCAGCCGGCCTGGGGTGGTGGGTAGGAGGAGCAGGCCCTGTGGCCAAGAGCACCAGGAAGGGCCCTGACCGAGCCAGGGTTCCAGACCCTACTTCTCCCTAAGGGCCCCTCATATGGCCTCACCCATGTCCTTGCTACACTTTGGAAATAGGTGGTCACCAGTATCCTGGTTGCTTTGCTTTCCAGGGCTGGGGTTAAACCTGGGTCTCGAGCATGCGAGGCAAGTGTCCTTCCACCAGCTACATCCCCAGCTCTTTTTTAAATTTTATTTTGAGACAAGGTCTCCCTAAGTTTTCCAGCCTGGCCTCAAACTTGTGATCCTCCTGCTTCAGCCTTCCGAGTCACTGGGATTACAGGCGTGCGCCACGTGCTTTGCTTTCAATGCCTGTTTTACAGACAAGGAGAGTGAGGCTCAAACATTTCCAGAGGCTCAGAAATTTTCAGAGATTTGGCAAAAGTTGCAGACAGTTAGGAAGAGCAGTTGGTTTTGAAAATAAGTTTACCTGTGAGCCTCTGAATCTCTAGCTTCCCTACTGGAAGCCACTCTTGTACTCTAGTCCCATGGCTGGCTGGCATGTGACTCTGCTTGCTGTAGGAGGGTGGTCAGCTGCACCCAGATCCTGGGTTGGGGTGGTTCCAGGGCAGGGGCTGGTGTTGAGGAGGAGTCTGTGAGAGCCTGGCGAGAAGGACAGGGCAGTGGGCAGAAGGCTGAAGGTGTCAGGGGCCCAGAAGGAAAGGCCTGGGGACAGCCAGGCAGCCCACCCCTCCTGGCTTCCACCATGCGGAGCCTACTGCGGACCAGGTCCTGGGGTCACCAGGACGAGCAGACAGTGCTCTGCCTGGCATGCACTCGCTTACTCACCCGCTGGCTGGCTGGCTGGCTGGCTGGCTGGTCAGTCGGTCAGTTGGTCAATCAGTTGGTGGGTCCTCCTGCCCACTTGTTCATTCACTTACTGGGCACCCGCTTGGACCAGGCTCCTTGCAGAAAGGTAAAGAAACCGCCCTGCCTGCACTGTGCTCACTAGAAATGACTGGGGGCTCAGGGGTCATAGGAGCAGAGGAAAGAGAGGCTATTTGGGGGCAGACGGCAGGGGGCTAATGGAAGAGATGACATGGGCAGGTGCCAGGAGTTCCCCTAGTGGACGGGGTGGGGAGGAGCGCTGCCGTGGGGCCTAGAAGCCCATGGCGGAGGCTGGAGAGCTGCTGCTTCTCCCGAGACACTCAGGCGGCAGAGCCCGGGCCTCCCCAGCTCTCCTCACTCGGTCCTTCTCCCAGGTCCACCACATCAATGCCAACTACTTCCTGGACATCACCTCCATGAAGCCTGAGGACGTGGAGAACAATGTCTTCAGTTTCTCCTCCACCTTTGAAGACCCGTCCACGGCCACCTACATGCAGTTCTTGAAGGAGGGACTCAGGCGCGGCCTGCCCCACCTCCACCCCTAGTTGCCTGCTGGGCTGGTGGGAAGCCAGGCTGGACGGGACCTGGTAAACTGGCCCAGCAGGCCCCTGGGCCAGAGTGGACCTCGGCCCACTTCAGACTTGAGACCCTCCCCACGCCCACTCCACTCCTAGGCTGCTTTGTGGCTTTGAAGTCAACTGAGGGCAGCCACCTAGCTTTGCCTCAATGACACGGGTAGATAAGAGGGGGCCCGAGCTGACAGGGTGAATGAGCTGTGATCTCTGGTACCACCATTAGCCCCTCCCTACCCACCTGGCTCCAGATGCCACTTGGGATCCCCCAACACTGGCCCAGGTGACCTACCTGGACCTCCCTCACCCAGTCACATAGTCCAGCGGAGAGGAGTGGGTCAGAAAGACGGGAACCTCCTCTCCTGCTTCTTGCCCTCCTCCCAAAGGAAGCACCCAGGACCGTGGCTGGGGACCAGGCTGCCATGTAGCATTGCTGTCTGCAGAGCCTGCCTTCCTGCCACACCCCAGCTGCTCTCCTGTGTGTGATGTCCCCAGAT